>NW_011888952.1:599443-681208 GCF_000151845.1 Pteropus vampyrus
CAGAGACAAAATCAAGTTAATCGCCAGAGTATCTATTAGGACTCTGTTATAAGTGATAGAAAAACTAACTCAATGGATTTAGGTTAAAAAATAAAAAAACGGAATGTAATGCTGCATGGAACTGAAAAGCCCAGGTCTGCCTGGTTGCAGGTCCGGCTGGTTTCAGTGCTCAGCAAATGTCAGCAGGACCCTGCATGATTCCAGGCTCAGCTCTCATTGTGTAAAGGTAGCTGAGGCAGCCTAGCCTTCCTTCCTCACAAGGGAAAACTCAGAAACATTTGGAAGCTTCCTTAAAAATCCTGAGATTTATTTTGATTGGATCCAGTTGGGTCATGTATTCATCCCTGAACCAATTATAGTGATCAAGGGCATGTGCCACTTTGATTGGCCAGGCCTGAGTCACATGCTCTGTGTAACACTGAGCCCTGTGTAGATTAATATGTTTGAGTTCCTTACATGTGTCTGTACTTCATTTGTCTACAACAACCCCCATCCCTACTGCGCAGTGAGTCCCCTTAGGGCAGGAAGTGTGCTGGGCATCTCCACATCTCCAGTGGCTAGCTCAGTGCCTGGCCAGGTATGCAATACATGCTCAGTAAATGTTCATTGAAATAAACTGAATCGTAGATAATAGAGAATGAATTAGAGAACTGAGATGATTGTCCATATGATTTATGCAAAACAAAGCAACACAAGTACAACTTTAGCCCTGATTATCTGATTATTCTCCTTTTGGAATCATCCAACTCAAGTCAATGAAGGAAACTGTACCCATTTTAGACTCTGGATAGTGGTGGCAATGAAATAACCTAAAATTAAAGTTTTAGTCATCCAATAAGTCTTATTGCTTTAGAATTTTCTTCTAAGTTGGAACCACAATTTCTCTTCTGTCTTAACTAATAGTGAAGTAAGTGTTTAATAAGCACCAACTGTATGCTCAGTTCTATATGTTGGGGGGTCATGGTGGTAAAACATTACAAAAATAAATCATCAGGTCCTCATTCTAGAGATTAAGAGAAACTGTAGCCACTTCCATTTGAAAGCTCCTGGAATATTTTTTAAAACGTAGAATGCCAAAGCAGATATTAAAAATGATGATGATATATTTTAAATGCTTATGTTCAATAAATTAATTCTTTTAAATCATCATCTCCTGTTACAAATGTAACACAAATTAATGATGCTCTTTGCAAGATAATTACAGGATTTATTTTGAAACAATTCATAGTTGTGGCTGGTTGCACTTTCCAAAGATGGCTGCAACAATATGTCCCACCCCACACGAATTTCTGTAACTCTACCAGTCCTCCACCAAGAAATGGAGCCTGTATTCCCTGCCCTTGAATCTAGGTGGGCTTAAGACTGCTTCAACCAGGAGAATACACTATAAGTGACTCTTGGTGACTAGGTCATAAAATACTTACAGCTTCTGCATTGTTTGCTGCTGCTCTGAGCCACCTTGTAGGAATTCTGACTACCCCGAGGCTGCCATGCTGGAAAGGCCGGGTGGAAGTGCCATCAGATAGTCAGATAATTGTCCCTCACACACACAGACACACATACAACCTTCCAGCCATCTCAATAGGAGTGAAGAAACCACCTTGGAAGTGGACCCTCCAGTCCCAGGTAGTCCAGCTCCCAGCCATCGGAGTCTTTCCTCCTGAGGCCCCAGACATGGTGGGGCAAGCCATCTCTAAGGCCCCGTCTGCACTTCTAACCCACAGAATCTGTGAACAGTATAAAGTAGTTCATGTTTTATACCCTTGAGTTCACAGTGGCTTCTTATATAACAACAGGCAACTAGAGTAATAGTCTACCACAGACAGTGGGGTCTGGTGACAAGGCTCCAGGTTAAAATTGTAAGATAGGTGGTTTCTCCTTTTTATCCTCCTCAGTGTACCTCTATAACCTTGTTTGGGGAGAACCGGCAAACTTTAAAACCCTTCCAGGGCCACATAACCCTTCTAGCCTCTCTCTAGGGTCATCTACATAATTTCTGGAGCCTAGTGCAAAGTGAAAATGCAGGGCCCTTTGTTAAGAAAGCAGGAAAAAGTGCCAATTAAAGGTACTAAAATCTAGAACTTTATCTTTTCTCTTGACCTGTCACGGTGTTTTTTGTATTTGCTATTTAATGTTGAGCTCCCTAAGGCACAGGGATCCTCTTAGGTGAGTGCACACCCCAATAGGGGCCCATGTGTGCCTGTTGGCTGTTTGGGCCCCTCCTAGGGCTAGAGGATGGCAAAGGTCACTGGGTGAGGTTAGAGACAGGGAGGCTGGGCAGAACTGGCGCAGGTTGCCAGTAGAGGGAAGTGCCAGAAAGGAAGGGGAGCAGGCGGGATCTCAGCCTCACCTAGGCCTTGTGAAGTGTGCGTTTTTATCCCCATTTCACAGATCAGAAAACCTCTCAGACAGGTGTGTTAGCTTGTTGGCCTGGCCCAGAGTCACACAGCTAATAAGAAAAGGAAATTGAAATTCAATGTCTGATTTATGTTCATGTTCCTTTTCTGCCAGTTGAAGCAATGAGAGGCTGAGAAATGGCACGTAATGAGGTATGGGCTGAAGGGGGAAACACATGAAAATTCAGAGAAAGAACAAACATTGGAGGTCGCGGCTACCAGAGGAGGCTCCATGGAAATGTGGTCCTTGAGCTGGGACTGAAAGTTGGGAAGAGCATTTCCAGCAGAGGGAATAGCGTGCACTGCTTTGCCAGGTGCCCTGGGTTCTGTGGACCTGAGAAGAGAACCGGTGCTGTTCCTGGGACAGGAGCAGTCAGGCCAGCGCAAGAGAAGAGAACCTCAGAGGCAGAATTTCAACAGGAAAGGGATGCTGCTCTTTACCAAATGTCATAAAGGGCAGTGAGGCCTGGGCTTGGGAAATCCTCCTGGAGGGACGTTCCAGTGAGAAGAGGCATTCTTCAGATGGCTGTGGAAGGCAGACTCAGTGGAGAGATGGATGAGAAAATTGAGCCTGAGTCTACACCATTTTTAAATACATTTGACCCTAAAAAGAGTGGTAAATGGGAGAAGGAAAGGGACATTTGAAGTGTTTTTCTTCTTCAAGGCCTGGCAGACTTGTCCCTTTAGAGAAGAAAGCAGTAAGTCGGGGCGGGTGGGGGCGGGGGGATGTTGGAGAGGGAGTGGACGACCAGCAGCATTTCCAGAGCACCTACTGGCTGCCAGGGCCTTTCTCATTTCATTTCCTCCCAGTAACCCCTCAAGGCAAGTGCTTCTACTAGTACATTACCTGAGGGAGAGGCCAAGAATCACAGTGGTGAGGGCCTATTTGTCTGACTTCGGAGCCCATGCATGCTTACTCCTCTGCGCAAAGGAAAAAGTAAGAGAAAATCAAAGAGAAAATTCACGTATTCTTCTCAGCAGCTGCTGAAGTAGGAATATGGTGGAAAGAGTACAGTGAAAAGAAGCTCAGGCTCCTGTTGGAGGTGGTCTTCAGGATAAAGGTATGGTCTAGGCTTGGGAGAAAGCCTGGGGAGGTGAGCCACAGAAGTGGTGGCAGAGGCTGTGCATTGGCCATGCTCAAGAGGCAGCTGGACCTCACTGCTCTAAGCAGGGCTGCCTAGTCAGGGCACTCTATTTCCTGGTTTTGCGGCTGAGGAACTAGAGTGGAACGGGGTGTGGTATTAAGAAGTGTGGAGAGGCTGGCCAGGTATCCAGGGACCCAGGTGGCCAGAGGGCATTGCCTGAGGCATACCCCTTGGAGTCTGTGGTGGGCAGTGTCCTGGTGAGGGTCACATTGCGTTTGTGGGTCAGGGAGTGTGAACAATGGAGAAGATGGTAGGGCTGAGACACAGCCCCTTAACTCTGCTTCATTTCTGATTCCCCCATTCACAGTCTTCATTTCCCATGTGGACCATTTCATTTGACTTCCAGGTCTGTTTTTGTTTTTAACTTTTGAGTGGGTAACGCACTCACATAATTCAACAATTAAAAATTATAAAAAGTTTAAGAAAGAAAAAATTAAGAAAAGAATAAACTAAAAATAAGATATAAAAAACCAAAAATAAAAATTAAAAAGAAAATAAAAATTAAAAAATGAAAAGTTAAGCAGTGAAAACTATTTTTCCATTCCTGTGCTCCATCTACCCAGTTCCCACCCTCCCTGTGGTCATTGTTAGCATTTTGTGTGTCCTTCAGACTTAATTTAAGCCTTTAAAGCCAAAGTTTTCTTTCCCTTTCACAAAAAGTAGCATACTGTTCACACTGTTTTGTCCCTTGGATCTTTTTTTTTTCTTTCAATCAACAGTATTTCTTGGAGATCTTTCCATATCAGTATGTACAGAGTTCTTCATTCTTTTTTATAGCTGCATAATATTCCTTTGTTTAAATTACAAGCAATGCACAAAGAATAAGTTTGTACATATATCATTTCACATGTTTACAAGTGTACCTGCAGGAAATTCCCAGAAAGAGAATTTTGGGAGCAAAAGGTATATATGTTTATAATTTCGATATTGCCAAATTGACTTCCATAGAGATTGTTCCAGTTTATACGCCTCAAGTAATTTATGAGAGCCTGGGTCTTAATTTTTAACTGTTTTCCAAGATGATTGCACTAGGCTTTCCTGCATATGACACCACAGCAGGTATTGTGGTTGACACACCAATAGCTGGCCACTCACCCTCAACCCCATTAAGGCTTGCCCCATTATGACTTGAGGGAGACTGACCCTGGGTCAGACCTCTTTTGCCCCTCCAGACCTCTCCTTAACCACTCCCGTGTTCCCTGCCCCAGGGAGGCAATCTCCAACTCTGAGAATTGCTTGCTCTTTCCTAAACATATGCTAAGTCACACCTCCTAAGCCTTTGCCCATATTGTTCCCACTTGCTGTGCTCTCTCTCCCTTCTCAGTCTGGAAAATTCTGACTCCTCCTTTAGGATTCAGCTTTGCTTCTTTGGAATATTGCTTCTTTGGAGACCTCTCTGACCCTCCCTGGCGGAACTGGTCATTCCCTCCCTCCTCTGGGTGCCCTCCCACAGAATTCGGACTGTTCACTATTAGAACACATTTGGATCACCTGGTGGGGTAACTGTTTCCGTGGCTGACTCTTCAGCACCCAGCCCAGGCTAGGCCTATATTTCAAACTCATCTGTGACTAAAATTAAACTCACCAGAGGCAGGATGGTATGGAAAGGCCATGGGTGTGGTAGTCAGATTGGATATGACTCCATCCTCTGTCCTCTTTCTACCTCACCAGCTTCATCTCCTCCCCCTCCTTCTCTGAGCTATAACCACAGTGGCCTGCACTCCTTTCCCAGTGCATGGCTTTTCATATGCTGTCCCAACTGCTTATGATGCTCTTCCCCTGGCTCTTTCTCATCCTTTAGTGCCCTGTTTAACTATTACCTGCTAAGAGAGGCCTTCCTTGGCTACTGAGTCTAAAGGCACACCCCTTCCCATTCTATCATTCTCTAGGCATTCCCTTTATTGATTTATCACAATCCTAGCTGTCATGTTGATACATTGGTTCACATGTTTGCTGCTTGTTTCCCCCCTTAGACCTTGAGGGCAGGGACTTTGGCTTGCTCACTGCAAGGCCTGGCAAATATTTGGCACAACAGAAATCTTCATGAGGAATGAATAAACAAACAGGTTCAGATCCCTGCTCCACCACTTCTCAGCTTTGTCCCTGGATTAATTACCCTCTCGGAAGGCTTCCTCATTTGAAGATCAGGCCTTTCAAGTTGAGATCAGTATTGGAGATTGTGTAAAATGCCTGATTACATGAAGAGGCTCCGTAAATTGTAGCTATTATTTGTGAAGTTTATTCTTTCCTTCATCTGAAAAATGCACCCTTTTGCCAGGTTTAGAGACCTGGCATTTTTCAAAAGAATTTTTTATAGAGGTGTAACATATGTATAGAAAAGTACACACACCAATTACTACATATATATGTGCGTACACACACACACATAAACACATCCATGTAATCACCTCCCAAATTAAGGAGTAGAACATTCCAACACCCAGGAAAGTTTCCATGTTAGCCTCCCCTATCTCTTCCCCGCACCAATAACACCTCCCATTCTTTCCCTCCTCTATTTGATTTGAGATCACTGCACATTCATTCTCTCTTCAAGCCATTTCTGACAAACTCCTTTTCTAGTTCGTCTTCTGAGACCTTCTTCTAGTAACTCTAGCTCTCTTGACTCCTACCGCCTGTGGACAAAAAAAGAGGTTCTATGGAAAGTAACCTCACAGGGTGATCTGATCATAAATTCCTAATTGGGCAGGTTGTGGTGGGTAGTCACATCCCAGGAAAATAACTTCTTTAGTAAGAGGTTTATCTTTGCCTTAAGTAACTCCTGTCCGTTGTGTCTGTGCATTTAGGTTAACACACCCTTGAAATGCCCCCTTTCGACCCCTCCTTCTAATACCTGACCACCCTCAAGAGTTTCACAATCCCATAATCCAATCCCTGCCTTGCTTTCTCCCACCTCCATGTAATCTTTCTTAGTTTCCTCCTTAATTTTAAATGCATAAAAGAAACTGCAAAACTGTTATTCTCTGGAGCATTTGAGATCTCGTTCCCCAGCACGTGTCATCAGTGTGGCTTAAATAAACTTTTATAAAAATTCTCTATATGTTCGGATGTTTCTTACATCGATGCAAAGTGGGGGCATGCAACCCAGTGAAGTGCAAGATGATCCTTGCAATTTCACTTCTAGGTATATGCCTGAAAAAATTGAAAACAGATACTCGAACAAGTATATATATATATGCATGCTCATGGCAGCACTATGCATAATAGCCGAAAGATGGAAACAGCCCAAATGTCCATTAATAATGAATGAATAAAAAATTGTGATATACTTACATATTCAGCTATAAAAAAGAATGAGGTACTGATACATACAACTACATGGATAAACTTTGAAAACATTATGCTAAGAAGCCATAGGATCACACATTGTATGATTCTATTTGTATGAAATATACAGAACAGATAAAGCCATTGTGTTAGAACACATATTGGTGATTGCCAGGAGCTGGGTGGGGATAGGACGGGGACAATTGCTTAACGGGTAAGGGTTTTTACTTTGGAGTGATGGAAATGTTTTAGAATTAGATAGAGGTGGTGGTTGCAGAATACTGTGAACATACTTAATGCCACTGAATTGTCCACTTTAAAATGGTTCATTTCATGTTTTATTAATTTCATGTCAAAAATTATTTTTGAAAAAATGAAGTAGTCACTCTCACTGTGCAGCTGAGAGGACCGAATGAGGTACAGGCTCCTTAAGCTTTCTAAGCTGTGAAGGGCTGGGCACATATCAGCTGGGGGCAACTGAAAGGAATGGCTTGGGGGTCAGCAGGTGTGGCTTTGCTGCTCTGTCCTAAGTAGTAATGATATGATGATAAGAGATAGCTATAATAATTACAGCTGATACTTCTATGATATTAATATGAGCCAGGCAATGTTCCAAGTGCTGTACATCTTAAACTCACCAATTCCTTGCACCTAACAGGTATTACTACCATATTTTCATTACAGGAGAAGAAACTGAGGAACTGAGCTTTAAATGCCTTGTACAAGTCACAGGTAAGGAAGTGGCAGAGTCTAAATTCGAACCTAGGCAGTCAGATTCCACAAACTTAAGTCTCAAATCCTAGGCTCTATATGGTAAATCCTTTTCATGTTTTATCTCATTTAATCCTGTGAGGTAGGTGTTACTGTTATGTTCAAGACAAAAGACACAGGCCTAAAACGGAGTCATTCATGCTAAAAGCCCATGATACTAAACCTAGATTTAATACCTGATCTAATTGCAGTTTCAACCTCTCCCAGAAACATAATCTTAATTAACCAGTCTGGAATTTCCTGGTCAAGGATCAGTAAGGTAATCTGTCACCTAGGCCCTCTCCATCCCCCATAGAAAGAGGCAATCTGCATGATTAAAAACCCTTCCCACTCTCTTCCCCCAAAGAAAAGATGTCCCTGCCAGAGAATAATCCTTTCTTTTCTTTCACTAAGAGCTCTCTCGTGCCTCATCTGGCTTCCTATAAAAACCTTGTACAACCCTCAGGAGCACCCTACTAGTTATTAGATGGAATGCTGCCCGATTTATGAAACCAATAAAGCCAATTAGATCGTCAAGTTTACTCAGTTGAAATTTTGTTTTGGTTATTATTACTATTTTTTAAAAATTCCTTCATGGCTCATCTGTATTCAATGCCTTTGTCTTTACCCTGCATTTATTTTCATGTTGGTCTGCATATTCTTGTCATTATCTCTTCATCTTGCTTCACATTTTCTTTATACTGCACATATTACTACCTAAATATTATTTGTATTTTCTTTTGGTCTCATCACTAGAGGCAGGGCTTTTTTATTGATTTCCCAATACTCAGAACAATGTGTGGTATACAATGAATGTTGCACATAGTATTGGGTAGTTTTGTGTACCTGTTTCAATAAATATGGTCATACTGGACATGGTTTACTTAAAAAAAAGTCTTGGATTGAAAAAAAAATCAAGACACAGATCTAGCTCATTCTTTTAAACAGATGAATGGTACATCTTCCACACTTTGAAGGTAACACCATTTATTTAAGCAGTTTCCTATTTATCAATATTTTCACCAGTGTATCTTTAAAGAAAACAATAAACATCTTAGCACATACCTTTTTGTGTATATAATGTACATATTTCTTTAGAATTAGTGTTTAGAAGTGGAATTGCTGGAAGATTACATGTATTAAAAATGTCAACAGATAATGCCAAATTGCCCTCCTGATGAAATCCATTCTTGCCAGTGATGAATGAGGGTACACAACAGGTTTCCATATACCTTAGACTACACTGGATATTATCCGTTTTTACCAATATGATGAGGGTAAAGGAACCCCCAATATACAGATGAGGAAACTGAGGCTCAGAAAATTTAGGGGCTTTTCCACATAGCTGGGAAGTGGAGGAGTTGCGATTCGACATCTCCTGAGTCCGATTCTGCAGAGGATGTACTAAACCTGGACAATTTCCTACGTTGTGTATCCTAGGGTACTTCTGGTTATTGCCGGGTCTTGGGATGCTGGCAGGCTGGCGCTCTCTGGGTCTCAGACCCCTCTCTACCGCAGACCGCTTCTCTCCTGCGCTGATCAATAACCGTCCGATAGCCTCCCCCGCTCGGAAATGGCGACCAGCTTGCTCGCGAGGCCACGCCCTTTCCCTGGGAGGCGGGGCCTGAATATAGGCCAGAGCGATAGATGCCCGAGCCAAGTTTGAAGTCGGCCGCCAGGCGAGCTCGCGCAGAAGCAGAGAGGCGGTGGCGCCTCAGGTCGGGAGGAGGAGCACCGAGCGGAGGGCTCGCTTGCTGGGGCCGCCCGAGAGTTTCTTCATCGCGGGCGCTGGGGCCGCCATCTTAGATGGCGGGAGTAAGACGAGAACGAGCGTGAGACAGGATCCTTCCCTACCGCTCTCTTTGGGCCCCAAAGAGGGCCAGCTGGCCGGGCTTTGGGGCGTGTGCCCTGAGGCGCGGAGCGCGAGTGCGACGATGCGGGGGCTGCCCGGGGCCCCGTCCCCTGGGCTGGGGACGCGCCGAATGTGACCGCCTCCCGCTCCCTCACCCACTGCGGGGAGGAGGAGCGGGCCAGACGCCGCAGCCGGACGACGAGACACGGAGGGGGCCCGGTTCTTCAGGTAGGCGGCAGGGCCGGGCCCTGGATGCTCGGGGAGTCGGGCGTCGGGGCTGAAGGCGCCGGTTCACCCGCGGCCCGGCTTGGGCGGTGCTGACAGTGGCCCCACGGCTGCTGGGTGGAGGGCCCGGGCCAGGCCGCTGTCAACCCCGGGTGGCGCTGGAGGGCGGGGGAGCCGGGCGTCAGGGCTGAAGGTGCCGGGTTCCCTGGCGGCCCAGCTTGGGCGGTGCTGACAGTGGCCCCACGGCTGCTGGGTGGAGGCCCCGGGCCAGGCCGCTGTCACCCCCGGCGGCGCTGACGGGCGGGGCCCCGGGGCCCGGTGTCATGGCCGGCGAGACGAGTTCCCACATTCCCATTCTGATTTTCTTGTGTTTTGGGGAAACGTGCCAGCGCCACCCCTATACCTGGTGCACTTTCCTCATATTTTGGTAATGGGAAAATCCACCCAGAGCTGCCCGGTATCTCTGTTGTCATTCAGATGGGCTAATTCCTTTTCTTTCTGGCTGCGGAGTGGGGGACCCGGGTTTGCATCTCTCTCAAGGTCCGTCACTCAAGTGACACCCTTTTTAGGGAAGACGAGAGGAATCCAGGACGAGAGGAGGAAATGGGTCACTGCCCCGCCACAAAAGCATAGGGGCCTCGCCTAGAGTTTTAGGACTCTGTGGGTTACTAATGAAAGGTTTGAGATGCTTATACTGAAGATTGGCCTCGGGATGCATTGGAGTGAAGATCCAGGGCTGTCTTTTGTGTGGCGTTAGAGCCGCCAGGACGCGTCAATTCTGCAGCTGCGCTGCGGAGGCTTTGCAGCGTTAGGCGATGCGCAGAGAGAGGAGTTTGGACTTCGGGAGAGGCGAAGCGGCTGTGTTCATTCATTGTTCTCTTTCCAGGGCTCTGGGTGTGCCCTCTGGTATTCATTCTCTGGTGAGAAGAGTGATAGGATTTCCTAGGTCTCCTTGAGATGTGACTGGGTTCTAGAGGATCGCTTAATCTAAGCAGGGAATGAATTCAGCGCACGTTCACAAAGTATTTCTGCTTGCCTTGTCCTTTGTGGCCTGAGTGGAGGGAGTCTGCCCTCGGTTGGCTCCCGAGGCGTGAAAACAATGCGCTGTGATAAGGATGGACTTACCAAGTGTTGTGGGAATTTGGAACAACTAGTTTTTCCTGGGAGAGTTGAAGAAGCCTGTCCACTGGAGGAGACTTTTGCGCTGAGATTTGGACTGATGAGTAAGTGCTCACCAGGTGAGGAGGAAGAGAGAGAGCATTCTAATGTGAAGGAACAGCTGGTACAAGTAAGAAACATGCAGGGGTTGGGGATGAGTTTGGGCAGCAGCAAGTAGTCTGGGGTGCAGGAAGGAAGTGGTGAGAAATGAAGGTCTAAAAGAAAAGTTGGCTAGATTGTGAAGGATAGTTGTTGAAGATAGTGAACTAGTTCATTTAATTTGGATTATTTTAAATGAGCGTTGCTAATTATTTTTTCTTGCTGATAAATTTCTCCTCTCGATGTTGAAGCTGATAGTAATTGAAAAGATTCACGTCGATAAACCTAATTAAGAACATTTTTGATAAGTACTTTCTTCGTACATGGTGACTGAACCGAACTCATTTCTAGGGATTCTTGCAGAAGAGTCTTCTCAAGTTATACTTGCTCACAAAAATGTTGACTTTACAGATGTAGTATACTGCACTAATAGTACATTTTAAATGGCTGTTGACAATAAAAACCATGCTCCCCAGTCATATATAAATTTCCAGATTGTATAAAACATCTGAAAAAGTATAGAATGTGAGTAGATATTTTTAGTTTAGTAAATGTGTTTTATAGAATAAACCATTTCTTTGGATTGATTCCATGGATTCCAATTCTTTTATAAAGTCTTTAGCTCTTTGAACATTATTTCTCCCAAATAGCTATATTGTGATTAATGCTATGCTAAAGCAATTATGATGTTAACAGGCTTCAGCTAGCAGTTCCTAAATCTTTCTTGGGTTGTGATGCTTCTGTACCACTGAAGAATATTAAGATTCTTTTCTTGGTGATGGAATGGGACTCTGGGTGGTGAGCACACAATGATGTATTATAAAATTATACACTTGAAACTTATATGTTATTAACCAGTGTTACTCCCATAAATTTAATGTTTAAGAAATATTCTTTTGACTTGTTTTCACCCTTATCACTTCAAGGGCTAAGCTATTTAAATTGCAACAGAAACATTTGACTCATTTGATTGAATACTGGATACTTGGGAAAATAAACCTGTTACTGTTTCTGTTGTAAAACTTATCTTTTAGGTATGTATTTGTGATTATAAATTGTAGCGGGATTGCTTAGTCTTGTTAAACTCTTGTCAGTAGTTGAAAAATATGCGTGCTTTCAAAATAGAAGGCTTGAGTGAAATACATTAGAACATACTTTATAGGATTTGGTTTAGCAGAAGAAAACAGTGAAAAGCATATTAAATTAGTCATTTATGATGAAAAGTTTCTAAAAAATGAAATGGAGAATGGTTAAACATCAAGTGTTCTATTACAACTGCTCTGAAACTAGTTGCTTTTAGTTTAAAACATGCCATTGTGAAATCTGAAATAGATGCTTTGTTCTGAAGATTAAACTTGGAAGTTAAATTTTACTTTTCCAGAAGCATTAGATTACTTATTAAAATGGAAAATAAAATTAATAACTTCATTACTATTTTAAGGAGTCAGTAGTAGATATATGGTTCTACTACATTTTAATTTCAGATAAAACTTTCAGTAGTTGGTAACCTACTGCCTAAAAATAGAAAAATGTTACATGAGGGAGTGCTTTTGTTTGCATGTTAGGAACATAATAGGCCATACATAATAATCTTGGTCTTGGGAGGAGCTTGTTAGCCAAACAACATGCCTTCATGTTGACTTGCAGAAGAGAATTTTAAATATTGCCTTTGAAAGGCAGTGGACTAATGTGACGGTAGGGGGTTTATGAAACCACAAAATTGTGCTTTGACTTGAGGTTTTTTGTTTTTTAAATTGTGCAGAACATGGGAGTCTCATTTCTTCAAAACAAATGACTGTAGGTAGAAAACTGCTCACCTTGAGTGGAAATCAAGGAACATTGGGCTCATTTAGGATGAGGTTGTTTCAGGTTTTAGGTTGTCTTATTTTGTATGTGTTTTGTTTGTTCATGTATGTGTATGGATGGATAAGAATTCCTACTTAATAAACTGACTAGATTCAAACTGTAATACTAGATATTTGAGTTCCAATTCAAATTCAATTAGTATTTTGGGTATAGGGCTTAAACTATTTTGCCTGTAATCTTCATGATAGTAAGGGCTGGGTATTCTAGCTTTAAAAGTTGTGAGTAAAAGTTCCTTAATTATATATTAAAATTTTCATTAATTTTTACAGTGATCGAATCATTCTTTTCCTTCATTTCTCCCATAATACTTATGTAGCTCTCAATAATTTTAGTAGTTAGCTTCAGATCTGTTAGCTTTTCTTCTAAAATTACTCCTAGAATCTCAGTTTAACTAGTTCTTTCTTTGTTACTAGTTTTGGCCCAGGCTGTCTGAAGTCTCTGGCAAATCACAAAGTGTGTTAATTGCTTCACATTCCAATCAGTGTACATAGTTTTTCTTGAGGAACACTTGACACACAGTTTTATTTTTAGATCAGATTCTAAGGGATTTTACTGGGTGAGGATTAACAATCCTAAAACTAGTTTAGAATTTAAAAACCTTTGTGATTTAGAGATTATTTACATTTTTGGTTAATGAATGGGAACAGCAGGCAATGGCAATCAATGTCTAATTGCTTCTGAGGACTTTGTGGATTCTACTAGTTTCTTTCTTTTCTACTTGTTGGGTTTAATTTACTGTCATTTAATAGCAAGAGTAAGCATATTTTTACTGTTTTAGTCAAGATGTTCTTTCCTATATTCTTCCAGTCTGCTATGGAGAGTAAAAGTGGTCTGATTTTTTTTGAAGCTACTAGGCATTCCATTTGGACAAAATATTTACCTTTCTCCATCCATGTACATTTCTGATGAGAGTCAAGCTAGTTAATGTTTAACTCAATATGTCTTTAAAATTACTTGTTTTCATTCTTAAAATGGGTATTTTGGAGGCATCCTTTTCAGACTTGGATAGCTTTTTAACATGTCCTTTACCTAGGTTTGGGATAAATGAAATTCTGAGTTTTTCCTGGAAGAACATGACAGGTTATATGTGGCAAATCTTATTTCATTCCAAAATTCATTAGGAAGCTCAGAGTCTCTCAGAGAGGCATTTCCCTAGATCCACATAGGTCATTCAGAAAGGAGCTCCTATTTGCATTTAACAAAGTTTATTTACAATAGGCAAAACTGGAAGAAGTTCAAATGATCAACGGTAATAAAATGATTACGTAAACTGGGGTATAGCCACTTTAATGGGGCACTAAGCTCTTCATTAAATATGGCATATATGAAGCATTTATGACATGGAAAATGCTGAACACAAAATTATGTATCTAGAATGATCGTAGTTGTATATAAAAACTTAATATAGTGGAATATTATTTACTAATAAAAAGAAATTATATACTGATCTATTCTCCAACATGTTTAAACCTTGCAGACATTATGATAAATGAAAATACAGTCAGAAAAGACCACATATTATATGATTACTTTTATATGAAATGTTCAGAGTAGGCAAATGTATAGAGACAGACAACAGGTTAGTGGTTGCCAGGGGCTGGAGGGAGTGCGGAATGGGCAGTGACTGTGTGATTGGGGTTTCTTTTTGGGGTGATGAAAATATTCGAAAATTGATTGTGGAAATGGATGCACAATTCTAGGAATGTAATAAAAGCTATTGAATTGTACACTTTAAATGAGTGAGTTGTAAGGTATGTGTATTATATCTTAAGCTGTTAAAAAATTCAGAACCTACACATATGAAGAAAATACATGGAGATGTTAACAGTGGTTTTTAAACAGTAGAAATAAAGATAATGTTCCTTTTTATACTTTTCATAGTCTCTGAATATATTGCTTTTATAGTAGAAAATACATTTAATAATGTTAAAACAGTTCAATTCATGATCTGGGCCCTTATGTCACTCCATTCAGTCACTGTCAGATTACAGTGACAGCTATATTTTTGAGCTTCTTTCAACTATCTACTTCTTTCACATTAGTTCAGGCTTTTATTACTATTTGCCTGGACCATTAGAACCTGTGAATTGAACTCTTTTTTTCTTCTTCTCATGCCAGTACATCCTCCACATTATAGCCAGATTCATTTTCTCAATGTGCAGATTCTTAAAAATTAAATTTTATTAATTTTTCAAATAGATAATAGAGTCACCTGCCACAAAATTAAAAGGATACAAAGTTGTGCTGTGCAGAGTAATCCTTCCTCTTGTTCTCCAGCTACCTAATTTTCTTTCATAGAGGGAAATATGGGGTTCTTCTCTATATCTTTTTTATGATGATATAAGAATATTCAAGTGTAGACGTGCAAATCTTTTGCAAATCTTCCAAAGAGTCTCCTCCATTGCATATCAGACTAAACATAGAGTTCTTGCTTCTATGTCTTGCTAACTGATTCCTCACACTATCTGGAGCATAATTCAGAAACCATTTTTTAAGCACTTAAGTAGGTACAGGCTAATGTGCTTTGTACAGGGTGAAAAAGGCAAGTTCTTTACTTCAGGATCTTATCTAATGAAGAGAGATTGGCATGATTTCCTCACTTTTATCTGTTCCTCTTTTAAGAGCATTTTGAGCACCATCTTCTAAATGTCATTTCCTGATCTTTTTCTCTTCTCACTTATTGTTGTTTCCTTCCTTGAACCCTGCCTTAAAACTCTTTGCATTTATTTTTATGGCCTTTATTTATAGTCATTTGTGAGCTTACTGTACATTCCAGTAGGTTATAAAACTCAATGTTTCCAACTCAATGTGCAGTTTCCTTATTTATCAATACTTGTGAAAAAAAAATTTTTCCCTTTGAGAGGCTGAGGGATCAGCCCTGTGATCTTTGGTGAAAGTGTTGAATCTAAATTCCAATACTTAATAGGTTTCCTGTGACCTTTTATTTAAACTTAAATGGTTTGTGAAAGTACTTTTTTGGAACTGTGCACTGTAGACTATCCCACTCTTCTTTTCTTAGAAGACTGTGTATTAATCACCTTTGAAATACCCAGAGTTTAGCATAACAGCTAGCCCCTGATCCGCAGCTCAATTTGTTGAATATACGGTGTTAAATAATGTTTATTGAGTTGAATTTTTTGTATAGATGTCTTACATGTCTGGCTAGACTTAAGGTCTTTAAATATTTTGCTCATTTTTCTAAATCTCCAGTTCTTAAAACTTTGTCTTGATTATATAACAAACATTAATTGAATGCGTGGAGATTCAGAGGTTTATCACCTGTGGATTTAGTTCTTTCTTACTACCCATCACACACACAAATGCTTACAGTTAAGCGGATACACTTACTAAACTTAGGACATCTTTTGAGTTACCTTGCTTAGTTCTATTGGGTGTTATCTGTAGAGTGCTCTGGGTTCTCACTGCCAGCTCCTTGAAGACGTTTGCCTGCTTTAACAGCTCCCTGACTCATCGACTCAAGCTGCTGGCTATTTCTTTCTGCATTCATAGGCTTAATACATGGAAGAAAGTTTTAACCAGAGAGAATGAGGGGATAAATGATTCTTTTCCACCTTCCTTGACTTTAGTCTGGATTGGAATTAAAGTGAGATTGTGAGACTAGAGATCATCACCTTCATGACAAGTATTTAGCTGTTTGACACTACAAAATGGGCCCCATGGGTGTGTGTGTGTGTGTGTGTGTATGGAGGGAGGTGTTGGTAAACTATACATAACATAAAATTTTCCATTTTTAACCATATATGTGTACTATTCAGTGGCATTAAGTATATTCACAACATTGTGCAACCATCACCACTATTTCCAGAACTTTTTCATCATCCCAAACAGAACCCTGTACTCATTAAACAATAACTCTCCATTCCTCCCTACTCCAAGCTTCTGGTAAATACTTTTCTACATTCTCTCTACGAATTTGTCTATCCCAAGTATCTCATATAAGAGACTTATTTCACTTAGTGTGTTTTCAGGGTTCATCTATATTGTACCATGTACCAGAATTTAATTTCTTTTTATGTCTGAATAACATTCCTGTGTACGTGTTCGTGTGTATGTAATATTTTATCTGTTGATGGACTCTTGGGTTGTTTCCACCTTTTGGCTGTTATAAATAATGCTGTGAACATTAGTTTACAAGTGTATGTATTAATCTCTGCCTTCCTACGTGTATATGCCTAGGAGTGGAATTGCTGGATCATACAGTAGTTCTGTTTAACCTTTTGAGCAACTGCCAAACTGTTTTCACAGCAACTGTACCACTTTGCATTCCCACCAGTTTCTCCATATATATCCTTGCCAACACTTGTTATTTTCTGTTTTTTTTTTTTTGATTTTATCTGTCCTAATGGATATGAAGTGGCCCTAGGCTTTTTTCTTTCTGTTAGTTAGAGCTAATAGGCAAACCAGAAGCTTAGAAATTGACTCTATTTGCATCTAATAGACTTTTTTCTCCCTTATAAATGTATTTGTATATAATGTTCTTCAAAGAGATACACTAATTACACAATAACTCATCATTTTTGAAAAGAATAAAGTTTTTTGACAAGCTGGTACATGTAGTTATTGTAGTTACCTTTCTTAATACCCACATATCAAATGTATTCAGTTAGTTGATGAAAGATGATTTCAGTTCATCCTGGGTGATAAGATATATTAACTGAAAAAAGTTGTTCAAGAAGATCCCATTTTTACAAAGAAAAATATAAAATATATATCTATACATAAAAAAGATACGTATGTCCACAAATGTTAGCAAGAGCCATCTATAGGTTAATTTTTGTATTTTTCTATATTTTTACTTTCCCTGCCCCATGAACATGTATTCTGTAATCGGTCAATATAGCTTTTTAAAGAGTAGTAGTTTGGGAAATATAAATTATTGCTAAAACCTATATGTGTATGTATTAACATCTGTATGGGATTATAAGCATGGAGAAAACACTGAAGAATATTATTAAGTTGTTAAAAAAAAAAAGACCATTAATTTATATGTCATAAGTGCTCTAGGAAAAAAATAAAGCAGGGCAAAAGTTTTAGAAGGTACTGAGGATGGAGATAGGTTTCTATTTACAGTTTCTATGTTTATAAAGTCACTAACTATTAAGATTAAAAATAAAAGGAAAACGAAGTTGTGTAAAAAGTAAAAACAACTGGTTCGTTTCTTTCTAGACTTTTCCTCTACCCTCATTCCCTGGATAGATATACTTTAGCTTTTGTTTTACCTATGCATCTATCAAAATACTACTCTTTCTAGTTCAAATATTACAGTGAAATCATCCTTTATTGTCCATATCCTCTTCCACTCAAGCTACCAGTGACCTTTCCACATTCCTAATCTCATAGTAGTTTTCTTGAGAAGTTATCTTCCCCCACCACCCAGAGAAGCTGCCACATTTTGTCGTAGGCCTGCTTGTCATTCTGAAAGCCCTTAGCACTGTGCCTAGCACATAGTTAAGTCTTTGGTAAATGATGATGGTTTTTTTTCCTTTACTTTAAAAGCTCGTGGAAGGCAAGGTCCACATCTGTCTGAATTTTATATTGTTCAGCAGCTGGCAATTGAAAGTAGTCTTAGGAACTGTTGAATGAATAGTGTTCCTTATTCTTTTCCTCTCAGTTTTGTTCTAGGTTGCAGTATATAATCATTCTGGTTCTTAAGATTATATATCAGTATTTTTTTTTCTTATTTAAAAAATTTTTTTATTTCTTTATTATGGCGACATTGGTTAATGAAATTCATTAAGTTTCAGGTGTACAATTCAACAGCAAGACATATATATATATTACACTGTGTGTTCACCGCCCATAGTTAGATTTCTTTCTGTCACCACATACTTGACCCCTTTTCTCCCATCCATCTCCCCTTCCCCGCTACCCTCTGGTAACCACCAGTCTATTGTCCATGTCCATGAGTCTCTGTTTGTCCTGTTTTATATTAGTATTTTTATGTGGTAGATAGGAGATTCACTTATTTTATATTTTATATTTCACATCTTTATTTTAGAGGATGGCTAACGCTATTTTTAAAATTATTTGATTATGCACGATTTGCCACTAAAATTTGAGGCCTTTTATGTGGAAAAGATATCGGTGATACAAGGTTAAGTCAGTGTTTCCAAGTATTAACTTAGCAGGGTGAGGTATCGGGTAACTTTTTTGTTTTTCTTTCTAACCTTTTCACTATGTAGCCACCTCCCCCACCCCTGACCCCCCCCCTTTTTTTTTTAACTCTGTCATTACCTGGCCATCAGAATAATCATCCCCTAAACCATATTTTATTTGTGCACTGTATATTTTGGTACTTGAATTAATGATATGCTTTCTAAATGGGTCTGTTCATTTTTAAATTAGCAGTTGCTGCCTAAATGAGAAACAATGACTGATTTGGAGATGAAAAATAAAACTTGGATTAAAAAAGAGTTCAAAGTGACTTAAAATGAAAATAATGAAAAACTAACTTGTGACAAGAGTTAAAAATGAAATTGGCTCCAGATGTCTTTCACTGTGAAACTGATTGGTTTAACATATTGTTTTGAACTAGTTAATTTTTAACTTGTATTTAAAATTAATTACCTTTTAAAAAAATCAGAATCTTTTCTAAACTTGGGCAGCTCCTGCTTGGTAATTTTTAGAAGAGTAGAGTGTCACATTTCTTCATGTGTGTTTATGCTGGCCAGTCATCTGATGAAGTTACCAGTTTGTGGTCAGAAATTGAGAAAGAGGAGTGAAGAAACTCAAAATATTGACACACACCACTGTGCAGTGCATCAGAGTGCCCTTTTGGACTGGTTGGGAAACTGTAGCCTAAGCCTTTTCCAAACTAGATATATTATTGTTTTCTAACTTGAATGATGACATTTGACTTTTAAGTGTTTGAGCATATCTCTTCAGCAGAAACTTTTCAAGGGTGATTTTTTTCCCCCCCAGTGTTGTGGGACCAATTGAATTTAAAAAAAAAAAAAACAAAAAGTGAACAAAGTACATATTTTCTAAAGGAAACTGGGATAATCTTGAAAATTTGATCATCCAGTCTCTCAGATGGACCGAGGTGGGCTGAAGTGGCAAATGAGCTTAAGTGGGAAATAGTAATGTGCATGATAAGCACATTAAAATATGAGTATTTAATCATGTTTTTACTCTGTCACCCAAAACTATTCTTATGAGATTTTGATTGCAGTTGAAGAAAATGAATCTATTCTTTCATCAGTCTCAATTCTCACAAGTCTTATAGTTTGACCATCTTACAGTTGAGTGTGATTTTTTTGTCTAAAGAAACAATTTAAAAAAAAGTGATCTCTGAAGGTAAAAATTTACCTTTATTGATTGACTATTCACCTGCCAATTTCTAAAAATATTATTCTTAATTTATTTAATCTTCCCAACAGCCTGGTGATTTAGGTACATACATTATGATCCTTATTTTAAAGAGGAAAAAGCAAAGAGAAATGGGGTAAATAACCTAAATAACAGGCCACCTACTTAATCAGAGAATAAAGGGATTTTCTAGGTTGATTTGGACTCCATCCTGCATCCTATCTTCACTTCAGAATTTAATCCCTAGGTGTGATGCAAATTTACTCTTTTTGTTAGGTTTCCGGGAATTCCCTCTGTTCTATCATTTTATAACTTAAAGTAGTTCCATTTCCTTCTTATGGGCCTTATATGTTTAACCCCACCTTATTTACTTCCTCAACTAAACTCTGAAATTATTGAAGGCTGCGATCAAGTTCTAAACTAATTTCTCTCTCCAAGTACTCATTTTTTGTAGAGTCCTCAGAGATATCCCTTTTGAAGAGTTGTCTTTCCTAAACTTTTGTTGACCTGAGTAGAAATACTTATTTCCATTACTCTTTTTTTTTTCTGTAAGATGATAATGAATACATTTTGCTATTACTTTATATGTGTAAACTTTTTTTTGGATCTTAAATATTTAATTTAGGGATATAGTTTAAAGTAATACTTTTAGAAATATTCTTTCTAAAATGTTACCCTCTATCACTAATTCATATTTCGTAAACTTCTAGGAAATTTCCTGTCACATGTATGTAAAATGTACCCAGTTTATGCAAGCACTTTGGGCAAGATTGTGGGCTCATACTGAAGCCTTTAATCTAAAGCTGGGGGTGATTAAGGATGTCTACTTAATGTTTTAAACATTTATCATTTAATGGAAGGACTTCCCTCTCTGGAAAGTTTTCTGCACTAATTTTGCCAGTTTTTCTGAGAGTGTTTAAGATGCTTGGAATTTTATATGATAGGTAATACTCTGAAAAGTGAGCTTTGTGGAAAGATTTTTAAAATGATTGTATTGGCTTTTGTAATTTTAAAGGTTCATTAAGCAATTAAGTAATCAAAATTGAGTAGACAAGTCTTTGAAATAGTGTTCTGATCAGAAAGGTTATTAAAGTTATTAAAAATAATGTACTTAGTTTATTTTATTACTACCATTTCTCCTATTCTGTACTCCCAGTCTATTTTCTAATTTTCTGATTTGTCAGGAAGATACAGTGTTAGAATATTTTAGTTAACTGATTAAAATATAAACTGACACATACTTCAAATAAAATTGTATACCATATAAAGTTAATAGAGCTACTTTTGCCTATATTTTGATTAAAGAACAGCAAAATAGGATATTTTACATGTCTCAAGCTCTTAAGTTGCTATAAATCGTATATGGCATTTGGTTTTCTTATCTTTAACATTAAATCTTGTCTTATTTCTCCTATCTGAAGAGATAAAAATAAGATGCTTTTGAGGAAATGATTGATCTAAGCGGGGAGAGAAGTATTTTCCAAAAAGTTATGCTTTGGTTAATTTTAGGTAATTTAGAAGTGTGTTAATGTCATTCACAGGTTCCAAGTTATAGACTAAATGGGTAAAAACAACTAGAATTGCCCCATGCAGACCCTGCAGAGGATCTCTGGGAATATGGAGATAGCTTGTAAATAGCATATGAATAAGATAATGTACAGCCAGTGTTATTCCCCCAAGTAATGTGAGAGCTAAACATGGTTTTTCACAATTGATCTGTACTTTGGAACTGGGAGCTTAATTTTTGGAACACATTAGCATAGTGGTTAAGAGTTTTAGGCTCTGAACTCAGAAAAACGTAGGCTGCAGGTTTAAGGGCTACTAGAAGAGTTTCTGGTTATTGTAATCAGTACAACCATCACTGCTTGTATAACAAATGATAATAGGTACCATTTACTATCTCAGGCTAACACTATACGCTCATGTGTTATTTAATCCTCCTGTGTTACAAAACATGCCAAGTATAAGAGAAAGAAATACAAGTAAATTAAATTTAGATGTCAGTAAGTTAAAGGCTATTAAAAATACAGGCTTTTTATTTAGTGTGTTCAGGTCATTTGTGCCACAGACTTTTAAAGCTCTTGCTCCCAGTTCCTCCTCCTTGCTTGCAAATGAAGGAGAAACTCAGGGCAGCTAGATAATATTACAACAGAATTTTAACTGGAGGACAGTGCCTTGGTTATTTGATGTATAGGAATTCTTTTGTATTGACTAATAGTCAGAATTAGTGAGTCATGGTTTATATTTCAGCAGTCTTATTACATGGAGATTTTATTTTATCTAACTTTTTTGGAATGAGGATAAAAAAGAATGGCTTAAAAGAAATTTATAAAATTTTCATTGTATTTGTCTTAAGTCCTATCCATTTACTGCAGATTATGAGAATTAGCTTTTTGAATAAAAGATTATATTTTTGATATACCCTCTATTCTGTATCTTTCAGTGGATAAGAAGAAAGGCCAAGTTAGAAAAAGCAAAAGGAATACTAGGATAATGAATTTAAATTGTTATTTAGAAATGAAGTAAACATCTCTTAAATATGAAGAAAAATTTAAAGTTATATATAAAGTTACATATATTTTTTCCTTTCCTCCATGTACAGGTCTGCTGCATTATTTAAACAATTTCTAAGTACTATAATAGTAACATTACACGGTTAAATCACTGTTATAATATAGCTGTAATTTAATGAGGATCTGAATTTGTTGTCACTAAACCTTTTGAACGTCACATTTTCTTCATCTAAAAAAGAAGTAGAAATAGTACCTGCTTTAGTCTAATTTTACAGTCGTGTGAGAAAGTAATGAGAGCTGAATAAACTTAAGTTCTGTAGAATTGTTAAGTTTTTCTTGACTGAAGTAAACTTTCTGGAATCAGTCTCAATCACAGACTGCATTGCTTCATTCTCAGAAACTAGGTTTTAGGTAGATCGAGTCTCTTAAAATCTCATTTAAACACCAAAGTGCTGGTTACTTTAGGTATTTTTGCTCTGCCAATGTAATATTTTTAAGTGAAATATAAGACAGTATTTGAAGGAAAACTAGAAAACAAGGTTTTTCAGAATGTCCGGTTATAAATACTAATGAAGAAAATTTAAAATGAAGTATTTACATTGTTTGGTGTATGTGTGTGCTTCCCTACTCAGGGTCAATAGTAAGGTTTATTTGGCTGCTTGACTAGCTGAGGTAGGGAAAGGATGAAACAAAGTAAGCCTTAACCCTGCCTTTGCCAACTGCTTCTTGACTCTCTCAGGCAGAAGTTTTAAGACTTTTTGATTCTTGTACATCAAACTTCTAAAAAGCTTCCTGTATTAATCAGGATTGCTAAAATTGGTTTTTCTTACTGTGGCTCAAAGGAATCTAACCCCATCTTTCAGGAGAAGAGCTGTGTAACAAGAGAATCAATGAGAAATGTTAAGTGACTGCTCTCCAGAAATTGGTATAGTAGCATTTCCAGTCAAACATGTATACTTCAGATTAGGCTTTGAGGTGGAAGATGGACCATAAAGCATAAGACTAAAATCACTTAAAATTATACCCTAAGTACTGCTAGTTACATTTTCATAATTGTAGTCTTATCAGATTTGAGTTGTCCTGAGGCTGCTTATTAGTATTTTGTATGTATGCTTGCTGCTCCCTAATAATCTTGAACCTTAAACATGGTCTTGCTTTCAAAGCATTTTTTTGTAGCATTTGGTAAACTCGAAAATAAAAAAAGCAAAACCTTCTCAGGGTTTTGGAAAGTTTGTTTTTTAACTTATATTTTATTAATCTGGCACTATTTATTCATTTTTAGAAATGTCTCTGAATGCAACAGTTCACTGAAATTATTGTGAGAGCTGGGCCTCAGTATGAGAAGGCTGAAATGATTGTGTTGAGTTTAAAATGCCTTTATCAGAACTCAGTATTCTCCTGGATTATGAACAGAATAAATTATACAAGTATCTTTTGTAATATCACTTCAAACAGCTTATTAGGAATTGCACTAAGAAATAACTTGATTTTTAAAAAAAAATTTTAACAATTCAATTTTCACAAACATAGTGTGGTCCCTATATTTACTAACTTTATTTATCCAGTCCTTAACATGTTTTCATACCTGAGTGTTCCTACCTACAATAACCGGTTTCTCAGCCACATGGAGCTTTATGTAGACTGGGGCATGAGGATTGCAGCCTTAGCCAACAGAATGTTTGATTTCTTTGCTGTCGTCTGAGGGTTGAGTAGTAGGTACTTTGCTTTTACCAGCCATTTGATTTGTTGCCTGAAGACAGAGTGCAGTATTACAGGGAGGACTTGTACCTCGCCTTATCAATGTTTAGACTTAAAAAGGTAATTAATCTTATTTCTTGAAAGTGTTAAGGAATTCAAAATCACTGGCCTACTGCTTCTATATAGTCTTTCTTCAGAGCTTTCTGCTTGGCGTATAGCAGAAAACTTATTGGCTGTACTGGTGCATGTTGTTTATGGAAACCCTCAGGAATGTATACCTGGTTTAAAACAATATGAATTTGCTGTAAAAGTTGAGTTTTTCTTAACATTACTATATTTTTGAATTATTCAAGAAGGAGTTTGAGAAATTTATACCATAGCAATCAGCTCGTTAGCTGTGTCCTATAAAACTTGTTGAAGTTCAGCAGTCCCTTGTTTTTATTCATTGAGAAATTTGCCTCATTCATTTACTAAAATGGAGAATTATTCTTAGGGCTACATTATGGCCTATGGAGTTTGGCCCATAGTAAGTACAGAGAAAGCAGTGACTGCCATAGGTTATAGAATCATTTGCAAACATGATATAAAAATGTAGCCGTTCTGTCACTGTTTATTTATTTTTTGCACATTCTGGAACTTGCTGGAAACAGTAACATAATTTTAAGTTTTACTGAATTACTCCTGTTTATTGTTTACTCTATAATACTGCTGTATTAATCTTTAATTATTTATCAATTTTACCCTTAATTACTATTTACTCTTTAATCTTACTGAATGTGTGGTTGGTTTCATGATTGACAGCTTAAGTACACAAAGAATATTTTAAATTAACTTCGAAGAATCTAAATTATAACATTATTCGGTAACGCTTAAGAAAGCATTCTTGTTTTGTGATGTGTACTCAGATGTTTGAGAATTATTTCCTTTGAACTGAACTATCTCCCCTACCCTCGCCAAATCTGAATTTCCTCTTATGCATTCTTTTGCATTCTGCATGATCAATTCTTAAAAACATTTCTCTATTTCTTTAGTAAGGACACTGTGGTTTAAAACCACTTATTATTTTCAGCAGTGTATATTTAGGGCAAATTGGATATGTGTGTAGGAGGAAAATGTTTGCAGTTTAGTGTGACAGGTCAGGAACTAGAATGGTTTTATTTAAAACAAAACAAAACAAAACTGAAGGGAAATGCCAAACAATACTAGTAAATCGAACTTTGGAAATAACTCCAGCATAGTAGAATTCCATAATAGCTTCAGTTGGATATTATCAGCTGATTTTTGTCTGGGATCTGTCTGATGAGCTGTTATATGACTTTAGCTGACTGCCAGTCAACAATTGTATTGTGCTGATTCTATAGTTGCAGCATTCCACAATTGTTAATGTTCTAATTCTAGAGTGTAGCCCCTCAACATAGAGTAAGTCCTAAATGACTGCATTGATTATTTCTGTTTGAACTCAGCACTCATTGGACCCAGATGACAGCATTAGTATTCATTCAGGAAATATATCAAGGACCTACTATATGCTAGATACTATTAAAGGTGATGGATTTATAAGGATAAAATGAACTTAGTTTCTTGGAGCATACTATCTAGTGGGGTAGGTAGAAAATAATCACTGAGTAGGCAGATGTCTAATATAGTTTCAAAGTATTAGATGTTGTAAAGTATTAATGAAAACTAGAAAGCTGAGTAAAGAGACAGGAATAGTGGGTAGAGAGAGGCAGGATACACTTGAGCAGGATGGTCAAGGAGGTCCCTTTTGAGGAGTGACATTTAAGTGGAAACATGATTGACAAGAAGTGAGCTAGCAGCAAGAAGGCCAGTATGACAGAAATGAAGTGAGTGAGCAAGAGAGGAGTAAGAGATAAGGCCGAAAAGGGAGGTAGAGGCCTGGCCATCATGTAAGGACTTACAGGTCATAGTTTAAAAATTTGGGTTTTGAGTGTGATAGGGAACTGATGGAGGATTTTAGCAGAGGAATAATGTGACCAGATTTGTGTTTTAAGATGACTCTGTAGAGAATAGACTGAGAGGGATTGGGAGTGGACATAGTGACACTTGGAGGGTAATTTGGCAAGATGATGATGGCTTAATTTAGATTGGCTGGAGTTAGATTAAAGTGGTTAGATTTTTGAACTGATGTGATGGATAATTAAATATGGTGAGTGTGGAAAAATAAAAGAATCAAGGATATCTTTGTTACTTTGGTGTGCTGATAAACACTGTTATATTATCAATAACAGTAATATAGCTATCATATTAATAATAGCTGTCTGGGAGTAAGTGCTCACTATGTACCAGACCTTGAGTTTTGCATTTTTTTTTTGTAGTTTTTCATTTAGTTCTCACAACAGCCTCTTAAATATAGTTGTGCTCATTTTACAGATGAAGAAATTAAAGCTTAGGTGTGATTTGCCCGGGTCCACACACCAAGGAGGTTATTCAGCTACAGATCTTTCCTGACTTTAAAGCACATGCTCAGTTTATTTAGTAATTCAAAACTACTTGCCAAGTATTCTTCTATGAGTTAAATTTATGGAGGTTTACAAAGCTGAGTCACTGCTCTCATGGAGTTTAAAAATTTATATTTTGTATGTTTAAAAAAAATCTTATAACAGTGTATGCGGTTTTGTGGTCCAAGTATGTAGGAGGACAATGCTTGCCTGAATGTTGGATTTTTGGTAGCCTTAATCTTCTGGAATGTAGCTTTGATCTTGCAGGTAAGCCTGTGCTAAGTAAAGCCTTTTCATTACTCAGTAAGGCTAGGTCCATAGGCTCTTTTTCTTCTGTTGTGTTTCTTTACACACAAACTTGATTATCTCTTTTTCTCAAACCAGGTTGTCATGAGCACATGCTGAGGAGTAAGGAAGTTAATAGAGGTAAATAAAGTGATAGAAGTGGCACTGGCAGAGTACAAGAACTGGGAGACAAAACTCTATGTTACATTTATTACATTAATTGTTTTTGAAACTTTCCACTAAATATTGGAGAAAGTTAAATGCCTACTCTTTTAAACCTGCAAGTTCTTCGAAGTCATGTTTTATCTAAATCTTTGGTTCTTGAATTTTACTTCATAATAGGTGTATTATAAAAATATTTAAAAATATTAGTTACCTTATTAACCTCCCTCACTAAGAAGTCTTGAGTAAAATTGTTGGAAATAACAAATGATTCCAAAATCTGTATTTATGTTGTCAGTAACCAGAGGTTACTCATTATAGTAATTTATAAATTATTAAGAAAAGGTTGCTTGGTATAGTCTAATTGGAAAGCTGGGAAAGCAGTATTCTATATTAGAAAATTTTAATATATGTTACATTTTTATGGCACTAGGATCATAGTAAGATTTTAGAGCTAGAAGGATCATTATAGATCATCTCATCCAACTCCATGTTTTGCAGAGAAGGTAACTTGAGGTCCAAAAAGGTAGTGACTTATTTATGGTCACGTTTGTAGTTGCAGATCTGGGATTTAAACTTAGGTAAGGCAAATTATGTAACTTTTTTGAGTCTTATTGTTAATTGAGATTAACATCTGCCTCAGAGTTATGTGGATTAAATAAAATGGCATATAAACACCTATGAGCGCAGGGCCTACCTCATGGTAGATGCCTAAAAGATGGCTGGTTTTCTTTTTCTTTACCTGTCAAGTCTGTCCTTTTTCTGTTATGTCTCATTTTATTTTCTGGAAACTTTATGCCTCTAGTCCTAGTGATAGATGTGTTCCAGAGAAGCAATTGAATAAGAAAACTTCTAGTATCATATCCCCTGCCTGCTCATCAGGATACAGCATTGTAAGGATTTTCCCTTGAGATTTGTTAAAGAAAGAACAGAGCTGTAAGGACTTAAGAAGACCCATGCTGCTTGCATGATTTGTCATGGGTGGGTGTTGTATGAACAATGGCAATACCTGAGAAGCTTGAAGTTAAATATATTACCTGAATTTTGATTGTATAATTTAAGAATATGCACACTAGGCCGATTTAAGGATATTTCTGTTTGTTTCTATCTCCACTCCCACCCCCTCATGGTAACTTTAGTTCATATTTTTCCATGAGGAATTGTCAACCTTTTATTTCCTTTTGCAAAACTATTCTGTTTTAATGACATCGACCCCATCCTTAGCTCTAGGGGAGAGCCTGATTAGCTTAAACCATTCAGTAAAGCCCAGCTACTTAGACATAATGATCTGGTCACAGTGACTCACTAAAGGCCAGTAAGATGTAGAATCATGTTTGGGGCTCCCTTACTCCAAACAGCTTCCCTGAGCAATGCTGTTTACCTCCTAGACTTAAATGAGGATGCATGTAGTTCTCAGAATGTTTGTAGTCACTCATGTTGTGATTTGGGAGTGTAGGGGGTCGAAGCAAATACCAAGGTAGGTGGAGGAGAAAATGAAACCTGATCTTTAGTGACATCATTGAGACATTAGACCAAGCCTTCTTGAAGCCATTCTTCTATCTTTGGTCTTGTCAGTTGAATGAATCAGTAAATTATTTTTATTTATGCAATTGAAGTGGATATTATGTTACTTGTAACCCCAGAACTTAAATAATAGCACCCAGCTTACTCCTAAACCACCTATACTTCAAATGCGCAGCAAGCTAGACCAAGGAACATCAGTTCAAAGAGCATGCTGTCAGGTGAATTACATTTGTCAGCAAGCATTGATTGAACTGCTTGTTTATTCATTTATTTAGTACATATTTGACCTGCTTTGTGCCAAATTCCAAGCAAGGTGAGGGAGCTGAAGATTGGTTCCTGCCCTCAAAGAACTTAATTTAGAGGAGGCAAACTCATGGATCTTTGCTGGATTTATTAACCAGCCCCAGTCGGTTATATGCATCACCATTGCCTTCAAATCAGTTCTGGCTTACTCTTTGGTTCTGATATTATCATAATGTCATTACTATAGTGTATTTTTATACTTGAGACCTACATCAAGTCCAGATTATTTCTGACCAAATTATGACAGTAAGCGGGTAAGTTCAGATAACTCTGTGGCAGCATAGTAAAAATAAATTGGAATCCTTCCCAAGGCAAATTGTAGTTGGCTCTTTTCTGATTGAGATGGAGAAGTATTTGCAAGGTTGGTCACTAAGCACCAGCCTCCTTTAGTCTGCTGTATTTTGTGAATGGTTGAGACCATGTCTGGAACTACTGATGCTATGGTCTCTACAACTTTATTTAAGCCTTGAGAGTCTACTGTTAGCCAGCCATCTGCTTTTTTCACAGGCCACACAGGGCTGTTTACAGCAAATTCATTGGTACCAGCACTCCAACTTCTAGCACAGGGGTTCCCAACCCCCAGGCTGTGGACCAGTACCAGTCGGTGGCCTGTTAGGAACGGGGCTGCACAGCAGAATGAGTGGTGGGCTAGCCAGCAAAGCTTCATCTGTATTTGCAACCACTCCCCAGCGTTAGCATCACTGCCTTAGTTCCACCTCAGATCATCAGGAATTAGATTCTCATAGAAGCACTGGTCCCTGGTGCCAGAAAGACTATTTAGTATGTCATTAATTAACATGGTAATCTCTTTTTGTCCGCCAGGTATTCTCTGTTACTTTAAGTTAACCACCTCTGTGGACTTGGGCAATTCTCATGGTTTCCATTTAGCATGCCCAATTAAAACTGACCCGAGGGTGGACTTACATGACTTCTGTTATATTTTTATTAGATTGGGGAAACAATCCCCAGTTAGACATAATATCCATCCCACTAATACATTCGGATAGAGGAGACGTGACCACCTCACACAAAATCTGTTCAAAACCCTCAATTTTTCTACAAACTTTTAATTCCATCAATCCTTAAATTTCTAACTGCAGCCTCTTTACATTACTAGTGTAACTTCAGCAACAGGTTTCGGTTTTACAGTGCATTGGGTTCCTGTATCATGGAGTTCTAGAAAAGTTTCTTCTCCTACCCATCGCCGTTTTACCCACATATGTGCATATGGCCTTGGGTTCTGATCTGGAGGTGAGGACAGAAGACTGTGGCCTTGATTAATCTTCCTAACCATCACCCCAGGGAATTCCTGGTCAGATTCCTCATCTTACTGGAGTAAATAGAGTGGACTCGTTTGGGGCCCTTTAATGTTGGGGGATCAACAGGGGTTCCCATTGGTTCACTCAGTCTCTGGTAGTGCTTCATCAGCACCTTTGTTTCAGCTCCATCAGTGTCCACTTTATTCATCCTATTTTTCAGTAACCATCTGAAGATTTCCCCTCTGCTCAGTCTGTCAGTGTTTTTGAGCTTGAAATCTATTCTTTTTTTTTTTTTTAAGGGAGATTAGAAAGTATTAGATACCAAACTGAGATCTTTTCCTTATCATAATATTTGATTGATTTAGTGTTATTTATGTTTTGTTCACAAATCCCCTAAAGTCATTTTGTAGGGCTCATGCCTTGGAGATACCCTGTGCTGCTAGACTGTTCAGGTTGTTCAACCAGCTAGAATATCTCAGCACAAGTCTGACCACTCCTTCTACAAGGAAGAATGTACTTGAAGGGGTATAGAACCATATAAAACTTAAAAAAAATGTGAGCTGTTTCCTTCTCATCTCTTTCTCTCTCTCTCACTCACCCTCACCCTCTCTTTTTTTCCCTCCCTCCCTCTTTTCCTCTCTAAAGAAAAGAAAAAGCCATTATGTAGGTAAGTATTACTGGTGGTGGTTTGAGGTTGCTAGAAAGGGTCACATAATTATGGATTCTCTTCTCTGATGCATACTTGTCATTCAAGGATTTCCCTCCTTTGACCTTTAGGGGGATTTCCTTTGCTTCTTTTCAGTGATAATGCCCTATTTTCTATATTCCAAGTCTTTTTCTTGCTCGATTTCTTATGCATGTGACAAATTCCTTAAGAAAGAGATCAAGAAGGGTAAAATTTTTGTAACTACGAATGTCAGAAAATATATTCCTACTCTGTTTATTGATAGTTTTATTGATTATTCTAAATTGGAGATAATTTTCCTTCAGAATTTAGAAGGGTTTTTTCCATTCTAGCTTTTAATGTTGAGAGATTTGAAGCCATTCTGATTCCTGGTCCTTTGTATTTTTTTCTCTAGAAGTGTATATAATCTAGTTCTCTATTGTTATAAAATTTAATGTGCTAGGTGTTTGAGGAGCTCTGTTTTGATAACTCCAGTTAATCTGATAGCTCAAGTCATCCAGTTAAGCTTTTTCCTCTGTGTTTTGGTCTTTATCACTCATGTTAGGGGCTTTCCTCAAAAGTCTGGTAATCTTTGGCAGTCTGCTTATTTTTAAAAGGATAGGATTAAACAGCTGATTGGGATCTTTGCTTGGATTAGGTTTATCTTTGAGCTTCATTTTAAGGTAGGGGAACTCATGTCAGCTTCTTCGAGCCTGGTTGCCCAGCTATGGAAAGGCTGTTGGTCTCTGCATTCAAGCATTCAATTAACATAGTTTTCAGAATGGCATCCATGTTCTGAACTGTACCCTAGTCTAGAGGCCTTCTATTTTAACTTTCTGGGAATAAAAGATATTGGGCTTTATTGGAAGTGTTTCAGAGAGATCTTAGCTACTAGGCTGTTGAGTTATACTTTTCTTTGAAGGAGTATAAAAAACAAAATAATCTTACTCACTATGTAACCTGCAGTTAGAAAGCTGACCCGATGTGAAATTCTTTTAAAAGTTACACCCACTGGTGTTGCCTTTATCAACCTGTATCTTTACCCTTTCTAAACTTTTAGAACCCTTTGTTACTTCTAAGAAGTTGAAGTAGCACCAACCCGCCTTTTCCGGGTTATCCCTCCCTACCCCTCCCCCCCAAAAAAATCGGAGAAAATAGATAGTGACACATTGCTTCAGAAAATAAGCTTATCTTAAAAACAAAAATTCACCTAGGCCAACTTAAAAATATTAAAAACATGATAGTAGCAGTACTCATACATAATTCTTACCTTTTGACCCAGTAATCCCCTGCCTAGGTTGTTAAGCAAAATACCTATATTCTTGAAGTTGTTTATTTCAGGTTCTCTGTTAGGACAAATGAGGTACACCATTGTTTTGTAAGGCGTGTTCTGATTTCAGAGATTTTAAAATTTGAAAAAATGTGTAACTTAAAAAACAGGTAAGAATAAATTACACCCAACATAGGAGTATTAGGCAAATAATTATCAAATATTTAAAATTAAATTGGAAACATAATGTAGCATAGAACTTGACTCAAGAATGTGATTGTGCATACAGATGGACTAGGATTAAGGCAACAGCTAACTCCAGAGACACCATGATCAAATAGTGAAAGGTCCATAACTCAGCTAGCGGGACTACCCGCTTCATGTAAATTAGGAATCCCCTTCCTCCAGGCTGACGGTGTCTGTTGTGTTCCACGTACATGGCTTAGTCAATGAAGCATGGGCTGAATTTCTACCCTGTCTCATTTCCTATGTTGGATGTCCTATTGTAAGGCAAAAACTATAACAATATAATTTCTAATATTACAGTACTAAGTGCCTTACAAATATTAATTGAACAATTTTCATAAGTCAATGAAGTATTATCCCTTTTTTTTACAGTTAATTCTTCAGCCCAGACATCTTCTGAACTCCTCCATAATTATATATCTATTTATGTATTTTATTTGCAATATAGTAGCTGGAGCAGTCTTTTTAAGACCTAAGGCATATTGTGTCTCTTCTGCTCAAAACCTTTCCAAGGCTTTGGCTTCTCGTTTCACTCAGTAAGAGGCAAAGTCCTTACCGTGAGTGACCTACAAGGCAGTATGTTATTTGCATTGTCCCTCCTCTCCCCAACTGTACTCTCACTTCACTGAACTTTACGATCTCTTTGCTATTCCTTGTACACAGTACACTCCTGCGTTAAGGTTTTTGCTGGCTGTTTTCCCAGCTATTTGCAAGTCAAAATCTCTGACTTCCAAGTGTTGGCTCAACCCAAGCATCTAGAACAGTTCCTGGTGCATAGTAGGTACTCAGTAATTTCTATTGCATGAGTGATTGAGTGAGAAAATTGTCGTGGGGGAAGTTAAGCAATTATGCAGAAGACCAACAGCTAATAAAAGGTGGGGGTAGATTTTGAACTGATATCCATCCATGTATTGTTCTAATATTAGAAGATGATATTAAAAAAAAGTGTTAGGATGAGTAAGGTTATGGGTAACTTTTTTGCTTTATCCTTCTCCCCATATTTAATTCTTATTATGTAATATTTTAAATAAAAAAGTATAATTTTTAAAAAGTTACCAGAGTGGAAGGAAAGAGCCAGCTATGAGGAAGCTAGAGCAGGCAGCCACAAGGTTGAAATCTGGTACTTCATCTAAGCATTAGCTTGTCCCACAAATACACTGATCTTATCTACCTTAAGAATAAAGAATGGTGGTGTGATAAAACCTTGGTAAAACTTGCAACTGCTTTTCACCTTAGATGTTCAGTCAGTAATCTAAGTTCTCTATCTTTTTATGTAACCTTGGACAATTTCATTTAACCTTTTTGCTCCTCTGTTTCCTAATCTCCAAAATCAGAATAATAGTCTGTCTCATAGAGTTGTTGGGAAGATTAAATGAGATACTGTATGTAAAGAACTGAAACATTACGTACATACTAAAATGTGAAGGACTCAATATCATTATTGTTGCTGCTTGGTACAGAATTTTAAGAAATTTATTTTTTGGTGGACATACCTTGTTGTCTAGTGAGTTTTGGCAGGTGTCAAAATAGAGAGCAAACCACTATTGTTATTGTTTATATCCAAGCAGTCTTTGTTAAATATTTGTGTTTTTTAATGGATGCTGCTTATAATTTTATATTACATCTTAAAAATAGCCATTTTCTTAATTTACATAAATTTTAATAGTTAATATATTGTGGCTCTTACACCTGCCATTCCATTGGTTTTGAAGTCTTGGTCGAATAATTCCTGTGGGTCAGGCGTCATGCTATGTTCTGGGAGAACAAAGAAGGCATGTAGACCATCTTCAAGGAACAGGCAGGGAGGCAGACAGACATGTACATAAATAATTAAAGTACAAGTGCTGTTAATATATATGAATAATATAAATATGAAAAAGAGGAGGGAGTAATAAATTATGAATAGGGAGCAAAGAGGGGAGGCTTTATGAGGGAGAATTTCAGGTGCTTTAACTGAAAAACATCACAGAGGACCTAAAGCCTCAATAGAAGCATACAGAATTCTGCTGAGGGCCTGCCTTCAAATAAAGACTTCCTTCCACAAACGCACTTTGTACCTTTTAAGGTTTTTGTACTGTACAAAGACTTGCTCTCTCAAACCATTTAGAAGAGCAAGGAAAAAAAGTTGTAAGACAAATGCGTACTACAATCTTTGTTGTGTATATTTTGGAGAAAGATTTAAATTGGGGAGGGAATCTGCATTAAGTTCATTGAAATAGAGTTAACACCACACTCTGATCCGGTATTTTATTTGAAAGCAGAAGAGAACATCATCTTAGCAGGCAGGAAATGGAGGCCCCATAGTAACAAAGATCATTATAAGAAGCAGTAAATGAGAAAAGTAGAGGAAGAGCTATTTAGAGAGAGGTAAAAGAAGTCAACATAGGGCAAAAATAATTTGGTAAATGAGACAGTATAATGTGAGAACCACGGGTAGATAAGTTCCATGTCTTAAAAATTTCATATGAAGTTAATGGACCATGTAACCTAAGAGAATGGTATCAGGTTACTGTCTCTGTCATTAGAGATCTTCACAGTAAATTTGAATGATAAATAAAGTCACAAAATAACTAATGGTACCTCAGAAAAGAATGAAAACTTAATATACAGAGTTTTTTTGAGCCCACATAGCAATGAAATACATGAAACTGAAAGAATTACATGAAGTAGGGGAAATGACTTTTTAAATGTAATGTAAGGTGGAATTAGCACATATTGAGAATTCATTGGTAGAACTAATAAAGACACTTTAAGACTAGATGGATCCTTAAAAAAAAATGATCATTCAAGCACAGGAAGATGTATATTGTGTAGATAAATGCCTTTGGAAATCTATGCAAGCTCTCCTAGGGATTCTGGGCTTTAGAATTATATACAGTAGCTTTCACACTTAGTGATGATCCACACTAGGAAATACATTTTATTATGTGTATGTACCTGAATCAAAGATTTCTCAAAATAGTACTTACCTGTACTATGTGAGATACATTCTATTCTTATTTTTAAGAAAGCTGGCCATGATTCACTAAAATGGTTTCCTGACCAGTAATGAAATGGGTCATACCCCATAGTTTGAAAAAGTGCTGAGTTGTACTCTAGGAAAAAAGACTTGAGTTTTTTAAGTCTTCCCTGAAAAAACTGTTCATTATAAAGAAGAAGGTACCTACTCTGTCTTTGTTTGAAACCCTATTGGGTGCTATTTTAGTTATACCACAAAAAAGGCCCAAAGAAGGCAACTGAAATGGATCTCAAGATAGAGTCTATCAGATTGTTCAGGGGCTTGGCCTCTGACTCTTCAGTCCCCTGCTGCATAATTCAGGGCTGTGTGTCTTTCTACTATAGTTATTTGTTTTCGTCTAAGCTCAGCACTATTTAAAATTTATAAAACCGTCTTTTAACTTAGATATAGAAACTTGATAGATCTCTATATTTCTAAAAAGGAATATTCATGTAGAGAATAAATGAGGTTATTTTCATTTATGAACTATGATAGTAAAGATGGACATTTTGGTATAGAAAAATAAAGCTTTGGAAAGAGTTTAGAGTGTGTGACTAAAGTGAACAACATGTCTTCCAACTCCGGTATGGCAGGATGAAGCATGAAGCCAATAAAAGGCAAACTTTTTGATGAAACTATGGAATCTATGGAACCTCCCTCCCTCAGAAATAATGTTGGCTAGAAGTAATAAATTCAGAGAAATTTAGATGAACTCATGATTTACAAGTATAGAGTGGGTGACTACAAAAAGCTGAGAAAGCTAGCAGTTAATGAGTCAGATATCCATACCCTAGTGTCTTTCAGAGACGGACTTTGTGGTTAGGCCCATTGTGGCAGTTCTTTAGTGTAGCCAAAGTAGGGAAAGCAGAGTAGGATAGGATCTAGGTTTTTTGATTTCTGAGGTGTTCTTTGATGCTAGGGATGGGGTGGGTAGGGGAAGGTGTCTGGAGTGCAGAAGGAAGCAGCTTGGAACCTGAATTCTAGAATAGGCTAGAATAATTCATATGAAATAAATCGTAGGCTTCCTAAATAATTTATAGGAATATAGCTATCACAATACATGAAATTATGAATATGCCATGTCTGTTCTTCTAAAAGGTAAATGTTTAGTCTGTAGAATACAAATTCTCAGACTATTTCACCAAATTAAGTGTTTAAGATCAGTGAATTTTATAATAATAAAGCTACTATTTTGTATATGTGAACAGTTACTTAAAAAAGGATTTTTTTTTATCATTGCACTTTTACAGTTGGATTCCATATAAACTTTTCATTAGTAGAGTTATCTTCAGATGGCATATTTAACAATCCTCTTTTGAAAACATACCTTTATGTAAGGGTTGAATACCAAGAACTATGAACATTTCATGAACATTTTAAATTTATTTTTTTTCTTAATGTTTGGTTTACTTTTGATACTATACAACATGTAAAGTCTTCTAAAGTATTTTAAAACGTATTGGTGACAGATGACATTAGCTCCATTCTTACATTATGGAAATAATTTACAGTTTAAGCAGTGATGTCCAATAGTTTTTCTGCTTAAATATGAAAGTTTAAAATACTCGCTATTTAAAGCTTATAAGTTTCTTTTAAAAAAAGTTGGCTCAGGGAAAACAAAATAGGGTTTTTCATAACTTTAGATAATTTTTCTAGACAAAAAAAGTCTAGATATATATTCTTTAAATTAAACCTTTAGCTTGTTTTTGTAAGCCAGTCTTGCTTTAAATTGTTCTAGTTTAGTTCCACGGCTTTGGCTCTCAAGTAGTTCACAGTTTATTGATATTAACAAACAATGGTGCAGTAAAAATATTCCTGTGCATTTTTGTAGTGCTGGGGTTTTTTTTTTTTTATATAATCTTGAAGGCTAGTCTGTCAAATGGTATGTGAATGTAAGTCTTTAAATAGTTAATAGGCACTATTAAATTGTTAGACTGTTGTGGTTTATACTTCTACTAGCAAGTATAATGAGAGGTAGATTTCCTCAAGTGCTTGTGATGGGTGTTTTCAATCTTACTTTTTCTAAGTTTGATATTAAAAATAGTGTTTTATTTTGAAAATTTGCATCTCAAATGTATATATACACGTTTGTGGACTTTGTGTTTCTCTTCTATGAATTTAATTCCTTGTTTTTTTTCCTGTGGCATTTTTCATCTTATTAATTTTCAGGAGTTCTTTGTATATTAGGAATAGCAATCCTTTAAAGGGAGATATGTATATCTTTTTAAATGATTAATTTTTTCCAACATAGTGAATTTCTCCATTCATAAGATAATTTATTTCTTTTGAAACTTTCCTTTAGAACTTTGAAATATCTTTCACATTCAGAAGCTGATTTCTACTTTGGACTGTCTAGTTGCAGTATGTCTCTAAGTGTATATATTTTTTGACTTGGAGCATTTAGTCAACAGATTAGAGGGAGAGATCACAATACTAGAGTTAGATTTACATTTATGTTACATCTCCATTTACTTTTTTTTTGTTTTTACATTTACATTTAAGAGTAGTTTAAATGGGGCTTCTGAGTGTCTCCATTTAAGATTGAAGTATGTTGCTGTTGTATGGTTTTTGGAAGATAGTGTCTTTCTTGTTTTCTGATATGTACCCTTGATTCAAGAATACCCTAGCATAGAGCTTCCTATGTGATAAACAGGTTAGAGGTGTACTCATCAGCCCCGGGACAACTGGTAGGGTCCTTGGCCTTCCTGGGCTTGTCTGCTTACCTCAGCATGCCTTACAAATATCATTTTGTTGATGTGAAAAAGATTGGAAAGCACTGACTTAGCATATTGCTTAGCCTGTAAGTGGTCTCGATGTAGCATAGGAAAAAAATTATGAATTATAAATAATCTAAAACTTGAGATTTAACGTAGGTTTGCTTTTGTTACTTTTTAACAGTTACTGCAGTATGTTCTCTACTAAGCACCGACACTTATTTTTTAAATGCCTATAAGACTTAGAATTCATTATAAAATAACAACGTTTTTGGATTTAAGCTACATTCAAGTTTTATGAGGGGTTCTTTAGCCAATAGGTTATATAATATAGTCTTCCCTCACAGTTAAATACAGAATTTACTTTATTGTAGTTTGTCTTTTGCTGAATGGCAGATATTTTTTAAAGGTGTACTACCAAATGGAGATTCAATTCACATTTACTAGGTCTTTTCTATTACAAGAATTATAGTTTTGCAGCATTATTCTGGTTGCTAACTTAATTCATTTCATAAATATATATATGTTTTCATGTTCTAGGTACTGTATTTAGGACTAAAAATACAGCAGTGAACAAGATTGGCAGAGCTTTGCCCTAATGAAACTGAAGGAGGGGTGGGGTACTGACCAGAATCTGTAAACAGTTTAACATATTATAGTAAGAAGTGCCATGAAGAAAATAAGACAATTATTTATTTGATAGGGCTAGGGGAGCTAGGAAAGCGTCTCTAAAGAGATCTTTTAGGTGAAGACCTTAAGGATGGGAAAAGGCCAACTTGCTTGTTTCTGGAGGTTTCAGCCTTCTAGGTGAAGGGAATAAGAAGTTCAGAAGTCCCGAAGTATGAAGCTTGGCATGTTCAAAAAGGATTTTAACTTTTATTCTGAGTCTTAAAAGGGAGGGACACGATGAGTTGCATTTTTTAAATTGCTCTGGTTGCTTTTTATCTGTAGATCATAGGAGCCACATCATTTCAGGCTAGTGAGATGTTCAGATGAATTTTCTCTTTCATCTTTTTCTCTCATCTGGTTGTAAACTTTTTCATCTCTTCCTCTTTAGTTGCTAAAAAAGATCTAAGGAAAATAGGAGATGTAGGTGCCCCTAAAAAGTGACCTCATGGTAACTGAGGGATAGAGTTAGGTACGTCAGGGCTCAGGTTTAAGCACCAGGAGTGGAGGCAGTGTATCATGGCCCTTCCACTTTGAAGGCTATGGGATCTTGTCCCACCCCTCCCCATTACAGAAATAAAATAGGCTTATAGAAGTTTATAATGTAATAGTAAAATATAAAAAAGCAAGAAGAAGGTAATATATAAGAAGTAAAGATTTCTCACAATTCTGCTCAAATAATCAGTTGATACTTGTTTATTAGTCCAGATTTTCTCACCTGTGATTCTAGATCTTCTTCCTTCTTTCTAGATTAATATTGAAAAAGTTCAAGCTATACTTTTCAGTTTTGTCTTGGATAGCTTTTTCGCATTTGTGCACACACAGATCTACTTCATTTATCACATGGCTATTAACAATTCTCTATTGTTAGGTATTTGGTCTTTTTTCAATTTTTCAAGGATATGAACAATACTGTAATGAAGATGCTCATACAAATATCTTTATACACTTATACTTCTGTAGGATAAATTCCTATAGTAGAATTGAATTACTAGATCAATCTTTAAGAACATTTAAAAATTTTAAGTTATTACCGTAGTCTCCAAAAAAGTTGAGAGTAAAGCCATGTTGTGATCTTGAGTAACTCTCTAAAGCTCTTTGGTTTTCTCAACTGTCACCTAAAAATAGTTAATATCTATCACCCCTTCTTGATTCAGACATGTGATGTGAGAAAGAGCTTATTTATTAGCACATAGTGGGTATTCAGACAGAAACTTTTGGTTGAAAACAAGAATTTTGAATTGAATGGTTTTTAATTCTAGGCCATTCAGCTCTGATTAAATGTATTATATATGAGAAGATAGGATTCTGGAGTCAAAGCTGCCTGTTTTGAATTCCAGCTCTGCCACTTAAAGCAGCTGTAACATGAGGATGTAATTCCTGTCTAGAGTATCACTCTAAGGATTAGGATGGATAATATGAGTGGAACATATGCAGTATTACTGCCTCATAATAGTAGCACCTAGTAAATGGTAGATATTGTTAATAAGACAGAAGTTTCTGAAGGAGGAAGGCTTGAAAAGGATGGGATTCCTTGTCAACTTCACCGTTTTCTAAAGGAGGAAACAAACCTCTGACTTCTGTTCTGCATGGTTGCTGATCCCCAGTCAATGCCAGAGCACACATTATGTCCTCACTGCAGAGTATCTGACTTACTATCATTGTATGACTATCTGTGGACTTCTTTTTGCCTAATTAAAACGTTTGGTTATTTTTGGTTAGATGATTGTCTCTGCTTGCTTCCGTTTATAAGTTTTGTTTCTTACCAAAACTGAACTCTGGTGGAAAGTTCATGAGCTTTAAATTTAAACAGATATAGAATCTGGTTATTTTACGTATCACCTTGGTATACTTGGGCAAGTAGCATGATTTTTCTGTTCCTTATTTATTTAAAAAATAAAGGGTGCATGGAGGAAGGGATTTAAAATCTTTTGGATTCTTAAACAAATTAAATGAGATAATTTATAAAATGTCTGTTACATTCTAGAAGCACTAATTTCCTTCCTTGAAAACAAAATTATGGCTTACACTTTTAAAAATTTCTCATAGTGCTGATATGTTACTCATACTCAAGAATAGTTTCTCATACTTAATATACAATAACCAAAGAAGAGAAATTTAATTGAAAAAGTATTAAAGTAAAAGTCAGGAGACCTGGCTCATGTTTCAGGTTCGCTTTTAACTTGTGGTATATCCAACCCTTGATAAGTCTTTTGATCTTTAGTCCCCACTTTGCTAATTTTTGAGTTATTTATGAAATGTTTTATGGAAATATACTCATATAGAAGTTTTCTGATTAAATTATTTAAGCACAAGATATCGCTTATAAGAAGGCCAAATATCACTATTTTCACAGTTTATATATTGTGTTGCATTAATTGCTTCTGTTTTAGAATTATGATTATTTGTCTTTTTTACCAGGTTTTTAAGTACTGTGTAAGCTGCATCAATGGAGCACATACAGGGGGCCTGGAAGACGATCAGCAATGGTTTTGGATTCAAAGACACAGTGTTCGATGGCCCCAGCTGCATTTCCCCCACAATAGTTCAGCAGTTTGGCTATCAGCGTCGGGCGTCAGATGATGGCAAACTTATGGACTCTTCTAAGACAAGCAATACTATCCGTGTTTTCTTGCCAAACAAGCAAAGAACGGTGGTATGTGAACATTCCTCTCAGAAAATTTAGCCATTCATCCCCCTATAGAAAACATTATGGATCATATTACTTACTTTATAAACAGGCAAAATCTTCACTGTCACTCAGGGTCTTTATTAATTGGCTTTCCAGTTGCAGATTTTATTGCTTTATATTGCTATTTTCCTTCCACATCCCCTATTTTTTCCCACCTTTGGCCTTCCTTCTGTTATGACGCTTTCCTGGAATGGAATGTCTTCTACCACTTCATTCAAACAAATAGTACATTTTTATGGGATTATATTTCAAAGACCTTTTTTTGAAAAGCTCCCTTACCTTGTTAATAATTAAAATTATTTTCTTCTAAATATTAAAGCAAAATATTCACTTAATTTTTTTTTTCTGGCTATTACAATCAAGTATTTAGAAGAAAATAAAGTTACCTAAAAAAAAATTGTTAAATTTGATAGGCCCAGGGCAAAATTGGATGTAGCTTAGAAATCATAGGGTCTTCTTTTCAGAGTGCTGGCACTAGCAAGTTATTTCCGCAGAGCTTATTTTTGTAGTACCAGTGACAGATTTATATTGACATGGTAGGGCACTGCCACTCAGTTTTCTGATACAAACTCCCAATTTTTCTAAGAAATTACTGCTCAGAAAAGTTTCTTATTATTCTGGGAAAAAACCGCACCTGGTTGAAACAAAAAAGTGAAGTTATGCTAATTTTATTTGAGTGGACATTTGAGAAAACCTTAGTTCAAAAATTCTATGCCTCCTCCTTTTCCTATCTTCATTCTTTGTGTAAAATCAGTATAGTGTGTTTATTCTTTGTAACTAGGTGAGGCAAGATTCGGAGATTGAGAAGTCCAGTCCCAGGTTTTCTCAGTTGGTTTCTAACAGTTTCATTCTCCCTAGTTTACTAATAAATTTCTTTATACTTCTTTTGTGAATGTGATGGGAAGCTGAAGACCACCTGGTGCTGTTCTGGGTGTTATTTTGGCTATCTTCTCCATCCCCATCTACTACCAGTTTGCCTGGGAGATTAGTAAACCTGGTTTGGCATAATGGTTAAGTGTATGGACCTTTAAGACAACCAGGCCCAAATTTAAACCCCTGTATTTCCTTTTATTAGCTGTGTCATCTAGACAGGTTACATAATATTTTGAGTTTCATGTTCCTGACCTTTATGAAATGAGGCTCATGCTGATTTTATTGGCTAATTCATAAGTAAAATGGTAGCTATGATTATTTCTGAGTTTTTTCTATGTCTGTGTAGTTCTTGAGAGTCTTCATTTGAGCACAGTTGGTAGTTGGGAACCAGGGATTTGAAAACTTGATTTCTTCTACAGTTCATAGAAAGGTTCTAGCTGAGAAATTTAGTTTCTCCTATTTCTTTGACCAGAGATGGACCATCTATCTCTGGAAGAACCAGTTTTTTTTAACAGGCACCCAGCTTCAGGGGAGCATTGAAGGAGAAAGGAGTCACTTGACTGACAGTACCACCAGTCAGCTGTTTCTGGTCATCCCTAAGTTGTTTCACTGCTGAAACTCAAAATAACTCTCATCATTACTTAGTGGACTCCAGAAATTAGTCAGATTTAACTGATTTCAACATGTCTCCTTGGGGAGTTATAGAGAGGAGAATGACAAGATGTATATCTGATTTAAATTAATTTTAGAAGTAATAATTGGTAGTTGCTTATTCTTTGAATTTTTCTTGTCATTTGTTTCATAAACGTATGTCTCTCTGACTGTTACTGCTGCCATTCTTCTCCTCCTCCCCTCCCTTCTCCTCTGTTATGATAATGATGATCATGATGATGATGAGTGATTGGACCATAGCTGAGGACCATTAGAACCACTTGACAGGCAGGTTAAAATACAGATTCCTAGGCTTCATTCAAAATTAACTGAATCAGAATCTTTGGGTGTGTTAGAGGGGAGAGGTTGGAGTCTGTATTTCACAAGCCCCTTGGTTGATTCCAATGGCAACCACATTTGAGAACCCTGCTAGATTAGAGGACAAAGAACCATCTAGCTCTTGGGATCTGTTAACTTTTAATGAACACTAATGGTATAACACAGATAATCACTTTGCAGTTTTCAGAGCAGTACTGCACACTATTTGATGCAGGTCATGATGCTGTTAGTGTGCGTTTATTACTCTTTGTTGTCCTCTTTTTTTTTTTTTTTTTTAGGTGAGACAACCCTTGGTCGACCTCACAGATTACAGGAACCTTGTCAGTTTACAATCCCTTATTTTTTTATTTTTTACGCCTACAGCACCTGGTCTTCCTAGGTGGTCTCCCATCTAAGTACTACCCAGGCCTGACCCTGCTTAGCTTCTGAGATCAGACAGGATTGGGCTTGTTCAAGATAGCCTGGCTGTAGACATTGTCCTCCTTCTTAAAGTCTTTATAGTTCAGTTCAGATCATTATATTTCACTTTACATAGTAGTTTTGTTTCTGAAAAGCTGAAAGTTAGTGGAATCTTTCTAAGAGTATCACTACTTTGAGAAACTTTAAAATAAATTTGTTATGGAACATTTTAAATGAATGTTTTAAAATATTTTAAACCTTTAAAATACAGACATCCACTCACCTGCCTTTGGGAACGGGCTGGGTTGGCCACTGTCAGCTGTCACACTTTCACCCAACAGGGGAAGTCAACTGTAGACAGTTTGCAATCACTGTAGATTTACATTCTGCTCTCCTTACTGGCCATACTGACTTCTAGTTGCCCTACTTTTGACTAACTTTATTGACTTTAAAAACAAAATATATAGGGCTTTTATCAAAACTTAAGATCTTAGTTGAAAGTTTTATATGGCTGCAATTATTAGCACCCTGGGCACTCACACTTTCTACTAGGCCTCTAAGTACCTGCCTGGCTCTTGAGGATTGAGCACAGAAAAATGTAGAGGACCTTACTTTGCTAAAGCTACTTGGAATGCTATACACATTTATTTAAACTAGCATTGGTGTTTATCCTTATATCAAGGCAGAAGCTCAATTTCCTCTACTTTCTGCTTGCTTTCACTAGTGGGAAGTACATATGAGATGGAATTTTTCTTAGGAAGATCAGTTATTAGGTCAAAATAGAAATTTTTGATCAGCAAAACTCATGTTTGTTTATAGAGCATTCTGCTTATTTTTCTTTTTGGTGGATGTTCATGCGTGCACGTACATTTCTGTAAACCTAACGAATTAGAAAGGTGTAAAGGGAAAGCTGATTATTTTCTCTCTCCCAGCCACTTTCCTGACATTAATAGCTAGGTGTATATATTCTCTCTCTCTCCCCTTCCCTCCCTCCCTCCCTTCTCTCCCTCTTCTCCCTCCCTCCCTGTCTCTCAGGTTCCCCACCCTTTAAATAATCTTACTCTTTGTATTATTTTGAAAACTATTTTCCCCCAATTAACATACAGACACCTCTCCCTCAAGGTCGTTATGAGTAGTGGCATAATGTGACATATGCAGATGTTTCATACTTCATTCAAGTATGCACCTATTGCTGGACATTCTGGGTGTGTGTGTATGTATCATTATAAGCAACACTGTCATAAATCTATTTCTACATATACCCTTACAGACTCTTGTATTTATTTGTGCTCACCTTTCCAAGGGGTGTGCAGCCCGTGTTGGTCTTAAAGATGATCCTTTGCTTATAGGTCAATGTACGAAATGGAATGAGCTTGCATGACTGCCTTATGAAAGCACTCAAGGTGAGGGGCCTGCAACCGGAGTGCTGTGCAGTGTTCAGACTTCTCCACGAACACAAAGGGTAAGAACTCAAAAGTTAGTCACTTCCTCCTTTATACTAGTAGGGATCGCCTAGCTTCAAATAATGACTTTCTATCTCTTAAAAAACTTACTAGCTTCCTATAAAATATTGTGTATTTGTATATCACTGTTTATAAAGAGACAATTCAGACAAAAAAATACTAAGAGCTTGAAATTATTGCTTGAAAACATTACATTGAAAAATAAAATACATGTTAGGTGTTGATGGTGTTTCCATAGATGGAAACAGTGATGTCTAATGGTATATTTCTTGAGAGCAAAAATTTTGGCATTTGCTACAGTGCAGTGCACAGAGTGGGTACTCAGAAAGTGTTTGCATTATTGTTTATAGTTAAAGAATGCTATTCTCAAGAGATGGACTCCTGCAAATCACCTATTCATTTTTATTCAGTTAATGTTTACTAAACCCCTACAGTTTTACAGACATGGGGCTAAAAGATGCAGGAGAATTTCTGCTTCAAGGAGGATCTATAGTTCATAGTATTTCTTTAATGGCAGTGGAAAGATAGAGGCAGCCCCTCAAAGGCTAGAAGTAATACCCCAAAGTAGCAGAGCCATTCATAATTATCCATTATCTGTTATCTCTCCTGAAATGTGGAGAAATAACCTTGAGTTTACCTTCTTAGAAAGTGCTAGTTCTATTACTGAGCTTCAACTTCTATTATGTTTCAAAGAATTCTCCAGTCAGATAGATAATATAGCCCAGGGAATGAGTCTACTCAATGAGCATAAATTTCTTTGTTCATGCTGTTCCTCTCATCTTAGGAGGCATTTTATTGAAGTGCTAATCTTCGAAGCAGATGTCAGCTTTATTTGGGTATAGCCCCAGGTTGGTTGACCCCCAAGCCAATTTTTAGTGTTCCTTAAAGAACTAGAAATCTCAGCTCTGTGAGGACACAGTGAGAAGGCAGACACCTTCAAGTCAGGAGGGCTCTTACCGGAACCCTAATTATGCTGGCACCCTAATCGTAGAATTTCATCTTCCAGAACTGTGATAAATAAATCTGTTGTTTAAGAAAAAAGATGGGAGACATTAAGAGACAGTTAGGGGCTTGATCCACTCTTATTCAAGGCTGCATTGTTTTGGGGGCTACCCTAGGTTCTTTCTTGGACAGATCGCACCTGATGACTGGAAAACAAGGCTGCCCCTCTTTCTTCATTAGAGCAAAACAGGACTTTGGAAAGATAGCGTTTTCCCAGACCTTGTAAAGGGAATTATATTGAAGGATGCATTATTTACTGTTGGATAACCAGATAAATGGTTGGAATAGTCTTCTGGTAGGCAAAGGGGGAGGTTTGACTGGTACTCTAGTTGTGGTGTTCTCTCCTTGCCTGAGAATATTCATCATATGCAGGAGATGGGCCTGATTAAGTAGACAAGACTTGAGAAAGGAGCTGGGCATTCATTTTTCTGTCTTGTTTACTCTAGGCACAGAAGGAATGGTCTCAGAGTAAATATTAGGATAGTCAAGCCTCCCGTCATATTTATAGGCCCTGCAAACAACTCTGCAGATTTGAGCCTATTAATAGAAAAGTGCTTTTCATTTGTGATTCCTTTCAATTTATGTATCTTCTCGATTGAAGTAGGTTAGCGATTAAATTTTTCTACTATAGCAATATTTATAACCCGTTTTATAGAATTTTAGACCTTTATAGGATTTTAGTGTCATAAAGTCCAATTTATTGCATATTTATCATGAGATTGTTACATTTCATTGTTTAAAGAAAACTTTATTCTAAGGGTATTAGCTTTAGAGTCCAACCGACCTGGATTAAAGCATAGGCTCTTACACTCATCATGTGGCTTTGAGCAACATACCTTCTTCAGGCCCAATTCTCTCATTTTTAAAGTGGAGATAATAGTGCCTCCGTCATAGTTTTGTTGTATGAATTCAATAAGTTAGTGTTGTATAGGATTAAGTTAAGTTTTATGTTTATATAGCATGAGAGAAACAGTAGCTGTTGTTATTGGTATTAAACTTTTACCTTGTTTAAACATTTCCCTTTCGTATTATGCTTTAAATTCCCTTTAGTAAAAAAGCACGTTTAGATTGGAATACTGATGCTGCCTCGTTGATTGGAGAAGAACTTCAAGTAGATTTCCTGGATCATGTTCCCCTCACAACACACAACTTTGTAAGTTGCAGATCTCTTCTCTCTTTGTGGCATGTTGGGTGCTTTGGCTGGCAGGAATTTCTCAGAGATAATAAGCATATATGTTGTTGGATTATTTAAAGCTGTGGAGTACTGTTTTACAGTAAGGCAAATTAGGTTTCATTAGTTACAGGTATACTTTAATTTCTAGGTGTGAATTTTACAAATGTTGGAAGTATGATTCTTCTATGAAACCTCTTGGGATTCAGAGAAGGAAATTATCTTTTGTCATCTTTCATTTATTCAGCACAGTTTACACCTATGTTCTTGTTCTAGGCTCGGAAGACCTTCCTGAAGCTTGCCTTCTGTGACATGTGTCAGAAGTTCCTGCTAAATGGATTTCGATGTCAGACTTGTGGCTACAAATTTCACGAGCACTGTAGCACCAAAGTACCTACTATGTGTGTGGACTGGAGTAATGTCAGACAACTCTTGTAAGTCATTCTTTTTTCAAAGAATAGAAAGTATTGGGGAAGTAGAAATTCTTTAGGATGCTTATATATTTGACTGACGAGTTGGGCTTTTGGACTTAGTAAATGAATTGTCGTGATCTGGAAACCATCTACTTTAGAAACATGACATTTCTGAAACCAGTGAGTTTTAGTGTGGTATAACTCTCTAAAAAGAGCAGGTAGGACATTATCTGTCATATAGAGATTGTCATACTGTGATTCAGTAAGATGAGAACAAAGGGATATGAAAACCTAAAAGACTTAATGACTTTCCTCTCTTGACAGTGTCACCTACTAGTTTGCTAGTAAATACTGTCTTCACTTCAAACTGAAAAAACATTAATTTTAAAATGATTTGAATATAAAACCTTAAAAGACATTTGTATCCCTCGGGAGAGAATCAATTTATCAAAATATATTTCATATAGACAAAATATCTTTTAGTAAGGTTTAAATTAAAAGTACATATTCCAAAGTGACTTCTAAAAACTGTTAATAGGGATATGAAAAGTCAGTCGAAGTTCTTTCCTTTTTTGAGGGATAAATTAAGGGAAGGTTATCATTAAACCACAATGAAAACATCTTTTTTGCATTTGTGGTAGTAACATGTTGCTTTTGCAAAGAGACCTTGGAGTCCAGCAGACATGGGTCAAAATCTCAGTATTGTCATTAACTAACTGTAACTACCTCTGAGCCTCAGTTTCACTCATCTGAAAAAAAGGGGTTATTACCTTCCTTGCAATCTTCTTGTGAGGGTTACCTGGGATAATGTGAAATTGCTGAGTACAAGTATTCATCTCATGGAAAGAAGATGCCCCGTTAATGTCAATATCTTTTCCTTTTATTTATGACTTTTGGTGCTGAATGTGACTTATTATTCATATTTCAGTCTTTTCATGTATGTATTTCCAAGACAGAATGTTTTCAAAAAAGCTCTACATGATTTATACTATATAGTGCCTATTGTAGCTTTAAAAAATATTTTGACATAGCTGGTCATTGGACATTGGACTAGTATTTCCTAAAAACACATAGAGCCTCTATGTTTATTGGCAGGTCAGTATTGTTCACATTTTGTAGCCATTCAAATCCAGTTATTTATGTTGATGGTCCCTTAACTCTGGGTAGCCTAAAATAAATAGTTGAGGAAAATGTGACTAGGAAAGTTTATATTGAGGATCTGTTTGCAAGGCAAGGCAGGCTGACTTTGTAAAATTACTGCAAGTCTGTAAACCAGTTTTTCTCTGATTTTATTTAGATTGTTTCCAAATTCCACCATTGGTGACAGTGGGGTCCCAGCACTGCCGCCTTTGACAATGCGCCGGATGCGAGAGTCTGTTTCCCGGATTCCTGTTAGGTAAAAAAAAAAACAAAAAAAACCCAAAACAAAAAAACCTTTTTTTTTACTTACAGCTTTTCTTTTGGAAGGTTAAATTGGGGTGGGTGGGATTGAAACATGAATACAAAAGACAAGAGTTCCTTTGCATTCTCTCCGTGTAAACTCCTTGCTGCTTCTGGGGATCTTAATTGGTATCAGAGCAAAATGTAGACCTTTCTCTTTGTGGTCCTGTAGTTCTTACATTCTGGAAAGTGACTCTAGCTACAGGTTTCTTCTTTTATCATAGTGTGTGCCCTTTAATATCTCATCACATTTGAAAGACCTGGAGATTTTGCCTTCCTCAGTATGTAAGTGAGATGATCTTTAGGGAAAGGGTCCCAAAACTATATGCAGTGATGCAATAAAAATGAAATCCTCGACTTTGAAATGCTTGTTATGACCTTGCATTGCTAAAACCATGACACTAGAATCTAAGAATCTAATTAGATTTTTAATATAAATAACCTTTTTAATCTTTATGTGAATTTGAATATACCTTGTCTTTACTCTTGTTTTCCAGCTTTAAGATGAGTGTTTTGTTGAGTTCACGTCTTGCTCAGTGTTACATGTGAATTTGGAACCTAAAATAAAATCTACATCTTTGTCGAAAATTAGACTTTAATGTATATATAATCTTGTAATATTTAGTGGCCTTTGTAAAACTACAATGGAATTGTTAAAGACAGCATATATTAGAACAAGGAATTTGTATTGAAATTATATCTGATTATGTATGATTTTTATTTTTCTTGATCATTTGAAAAGCAAGTCTGACCAATAAACTATACTTGCTTCTTGAGGATTTCACAGAAGAAACCAGGCTTCTGAGGGCATAAATATTGAATTACCTGGGATGGCAATTTTTCAAGGCAAAAGAACAATTTAATTTCTCTTCATCACTTAATTCATGCATGGTATTACTTAAATCTGAGCAAAACATCCTTAGAGCAAATAATGAAAGTGTTATACTTTTAATGTGTGTTCCGGGTTGGTTGGTGGGGGAGTGTCATTGGCTGAAAGGCCCGTGATTAATTTCACAGTTAGGTATTACAACCTAAAAACCGAATTCATAGTATTAGACTTTTGGAGCTGGTTATAGGGGGTGGAGGGGAGGATGCACAGTGGATAAAATGTTGGCCTTTTTTCAGACATGCTCAGAATGTCTAACCATCTGTTGAATAATCTTCCTTAAAGTTCTCTAATTTAGTCTCTAAGCTAGTCTCTAGCTTAGTAAATTGGCACATGCTTATTTATTCTTTCTCAGAGATGGTCTAAAAATTTGGAATATTCTTCAAAGGTGATTTATTAAAAAGAAGAAAATTTGTAATGTGGTGTTATCACACGAATTTCAAGCACATATATTATTTCCTTTTCAAAAATTTACATGCAGAAGCTCCTAGACAGAAGAAAATTTTTAAATGGTGCATATTGAAAGAAAGGAACAGTTTATCAAAGGTTGTAGTACAAATAGGGTTTGCCCCAGAGTATCTTAATGAAGTAGGTAGTTGAATAACTTTACCAGTGGGGAGGCCTGAGTGTCAATCATGGAATTGTCTTTCTCCTCCTCGCCTAGTTCCCAGCACAGATACTCCACACCCCACGCCTTCACATTCAACACCTCCAGCCCCTCCTCTGAAGGTTCCCTCTCCCAGAGGCAGAGGTCGACGTCCACACCTAATGTCCACATGGTCAGCACCACCCTGCCTGTGGATAGCAGGATGATTGAGGTAATAGGGCCCCTTGGAATGGTGATGGGTATCAGTCACTTATTCAGGTGGGGTTGACAGTTGTGTCAGAGAGTTTTGGGTTTCAAACCTGATAAGGAATATGGTAGCACTTTCTGAAGTCTGTGGACTTTTTAAATTTCTTTTTTTATCCACTGCATCTTTAGACTGGCTGAATAATCCAGTTGGTATATCATTCAAGTGGAGAACTAAAATTTACTGAAGAAATGTTAACATTTGAACTAATTTTTTTTCCATGTCAAATTTGAATAGAATTTCAGTGAGCTAGTGAGTACGATATATGAAGAGTAGTTCCATTTTGATGTGGGAAAGAAAATAATAGTGATGGAGAACTACAAACTCTCTGAAAGACTAAGTGTTTTTATTTAGAAAGCAAAGGGTGGAGTCATAGGATTTTAATAAGCAGGTATTTAGGGAGATGTATAAGTGCCCAAAGCTAGTGTTTTCAAACTGCTTTTTCTTTTCTTGGCTTTTTGGTATGTTTGGTTTGCTTTCTAGTTCATCTTTAATAACAACTGCATACACTTAAAATACTTCCTTTGTTCTTTATTCTTCTTTATTTCTCATTGCTTTGGACTAGAATAACAGCCTGAATGCTTCTCCCAGGGCGTGGTCCAGACGATTTTGTTTGAGGGGAAGAGTAGGTATTCTTCTTCATGCCTTTGCTTTCTTGTAAATTAACAGGATTGCTAAGACTGTCAGACAGTAGACTAGCAGAAAATGAAACCATCACTAAGTTAAATTTTATATTTATTGTCAGACTTGCCTTCATTTTTGTTTGTTTTTTTTTTTTGGTAATAGAGTATATAGGAGTAAAAAAAATACTATGTGGTGTTGCCGATAAGTTTTACAAGTGAGAGTTTGAGGCCAAGGGCATTACATTTTTTTTTAAAATCAGTTCCAGCCCAAGACTAATGTTAGATTTATTTGGTTGGTACTCACAGCATTTTTGTTCTATTTATAGCTGTTAAGAAACCAATATGTCAGTTTGGTTGATAGGCTCTGAAAATCTTTTTTTAAAAGCTAATCAGAGACAACTATACTCTCTCTAAATCATGAATTGTTTCTTGAAAAACCTCAGGGGACACCTGTCACCTCAGGCACAGCTTACTTCACTCAACCTTCAAATCTCTTTAGACATACTTGTCCTACAAATTAGAGGTGGCAGGGACTCAACAAATAGTTGGTTTCTGAATGTGGAGTCTAAAGTAGTCATGTGTGTGTGGCAGGCACTTTGAATCTCACAAGGTTATTGTGAGGAGGTCATTGTGTATATAAGCTATGAATTTTATTTCTATTTGATGATTAGCCTTGATAGTACCAATTACTTCTATTATATGATTTGTTCCTCTGTAAATAGAGGAAACATTAGAGGCAGAACAAATTTTGATTTTTTATTCCTTATGATTCAGAATTTTTAAAGTACACATTCTTGCTTTGTTTAAGCCATTTTTATTTCTTTTTACCCTTCTAGGGTAAATCAATCCAGCTGTAGCAGTTAGCACAGAATAAAATATGAGGTATATGATACAGGGAAAAAATTACTGTGACATTAAGAAAAAAATCCTAGGGCATGGGAATATAATTCTGGTCAGTAAAAACACATCGTGCCATCCTTGACTAAAAACAGAGAGTGGATTAGTTGGATAATAAAGCTTTAGTTGCTGTATATTCTGTTGAAATTCAGGTTTATTTTTGGCCAGTGTTTTGCCTACCTGGCAGTCATCCTGTCCTGCTTCAAAACATACAGACTCCTGGGCTTCTCAGCCTGCACTCCCAGATATGTTTAATCAGTCCTGGTGGGAGTGGGAGGGTTAGCAGTCTATATTCTTAAACACCTCTCTGAGTAATTCTTGAAGACTCGCCAGGTGTTGGAACCCCAGAACCATGCTTTATTGGTAAACTCTTGAAGATGCTTTGGTGGCGCTGCCAAAGGCAGGGAGAAGCAGCTTGGTTTATGATTTTTTTTATCTTGTAAAAATGTCACAGAGTGGGAATGTTCCAGTAATAGTTGTGAAAAAAATGTCTTTACTGTGGTTACACAAGGAAAACAAAGAGAATAGCACTTCCCAGAAAAATATCTTTTGAGGATGTGGGGGCCAAGTGGTTTTTATGTTTTTAGTATTTCTATACTCCAAATGAGGGTATGTAAAATAACAATTTAGGTCTTGTGGAGGGCCTTCTGATTTAAACTGTTTCATCCAAACAATTCATAATAAATTCTAAAGGTAACCTTCGACTTCTTACCTGAACAGAATGTAACTTCAGAGCTTACTGATAAGGTCTGAGCATTTTGTGGTGAACCAGCTGAGGGCTGAGATGGTTTCTGGTTCTCTTTCTGCCACCTACTGGCTGTGCGACCCTGGCCAAGTCTCTTTACTTGTTCTAGTATGTTATGTGTGTAAAATTTAGTTTTTGGTCAAGGTCCTTTCAGCTTTCCATGATTTTATGCTCAGATAAAGTAATAGAGTCATGGTGCTCACCTGTAACAGATCCAACTTCTGGTCAATGCTTTCTCATAACCTTCCGGAGGAGTAAGGGTGAGCTTGCCACTCAATCTCTGTTTTAATTTTTTTTTTTAGTTTCAGTGGAGCAGGATCCCCAATCATTGGAAAGGTCTTAGCTGATAGTAACTTTGTTAGCCTTAAAGAGTTATCAGTTTGCTGTGTGCATTGCTGTCTTCTGCAATAAAGAATGGTTTTCACTGTATATGAAAAATTAATACTTGATAACAATTTTGAAGATACTGGCCACTGACATTTGGTGAATTTAATCAAAAGAAAGTTAGAGTGTGTAAAATAGGCTATATTTGAGAGGTTTTATACTCTACTTTATTCCTGTAAATCCTCCTCCTTCCCTTTCCCTCCCCCAGAGACCATCTTTCCTAGTGCAGAAATTGACCAGCTTTCCTTTTCTGTTTTAGGATGCAATTCGAAGTCACAGTGAATCAGGTACTTGTCCAAAGTCATTTAGCAAGTAGTAATGGGCTTTTTCTCTTTATGCTGTGTATCTTCTGTTGGCTTATCCATGTGTGGATTCTATTTGTCTTGTCTATTAAGCCTCACCTTCAGCCTTGTCCAGCAGCCCCAACAATCTGAGCCCAACAGGCTGGTCACAGCCCAAAACCCCTGTGCCGGCACAGAGAGAGCGGGCACCAGGATCCGGGAGCCAGGAGAAAAATAAAATTGTGAGTATAGCCAACAGTACCTTCTGCAGGTTAGGGTTCCATAAGAAAAACTTAGTTGGAAATGAAAATGCTTTTAATTTGGGGGGAGGGGCAGGAGGAGACGCAAATAAAAAGCATTTAATGATTCATGAATTTTAGTGCCATTTTTGGCATGCTTAAGGGAGGGCACACCTAAAATGGTATTTTCTCAAAAGACAAAAATTAGAATTGCAGTTAATATGTCTATTTTTAAAAGATATGGGAATGGATGAAGTTGAGTTGATCTTTTCTTTGACACCCTTGTTAAACAGAGCTTTATCATTCCATGGAGTGTATTTAATAATCTTTGCTTGTTTCAGAGGCCTCGTGGACAGAGAGATTCAAGCTATTACTGGGAAATAGAAGCCAGTGAAGTGATGCTCTCGACTCGGATTGGGTCAGGCTCTTTTGGAACTGTTTATAAGGGCAAGTGGCATGGTAAGTTTGGGACCTTTTCTTCAAGGCCATGGGGAAGTCAAGTTTCAGTCCAGAGTGGGTCAGGAGGGGTATAAGATTCCTTGAGCTCTGTGGCTCACAGCAGCACTCTGCAGGGATACTTGATTATGCCTAAAGATTGAACTTCACAATATCTCAGTGAAACTCCATAGCATTCTTTATAGACTCCATAATGCTGTAATTGGTATGATAAGGTATTTATAATAATTAGAAATTGGTGAACAAAAGTTGAGCTCTAAATGTCAGGGTCTCTTATAAGCTGATTGAATACAGGCTGCACATGGGACATGCTTTAAGGCTCCTTAAATGAGTAAGAGTGTTGCTACGAGGGGAGCATGGATTCAAGAAACTTAAAGCTGGAAAGGACCTTATTTTACATTCAAGAAACCTAGGTCCTGAGAAGGGAACAGATATGCTCATGGTCAGACAGTTGGGCACAGGAAGGCAAGGAGCCTCCTGCAACAGCTTCTCTTTGCCCGCTCCCACCCTCCCCCCAGGATTGGCTGTGAGAATCTCTATCAAACAGGGAAGACACAGATTTACTTCTTGAATCTGTGTGGCGTGTGTTAGTGTTATTCTAATGGAAACGCTTTGTCACTTGGAAGAAATGTACTATTGCGATGTCTGTAGCTACAGCTTGTGTATTTTGGCAACATACTTAGCATTTCTCTGTCAGGTTTTCAATGCCTTTAGCTTTAGGGTGTTAGCATTTAGGGAGTATTGGCTTGAAAATACTAGACGTTCCTAAAAAGACATCTCTTATAAATTCAGATTTTAATAAAGCAAAAAACCCAAACCAAACAGAAGACAAACACCTAAAGTGCCTGGGTTCCTATATTTCTACTTAGGATGCCACCATATTTATTTGTAAATGTGCAAAGATTGAGAAAAGTTAAGAACATCAAATGAATGGAGCATTAAAATTCAAGGTGTTAAAAACTGATTAACACCTCCAGTTTTACAAGTTCATCAGTATATATGGGTTTGCCACTTTTAACTAATCATCTGACAAATTTCTGATTCTTTAAGGGACCGGGAGAGGGCCAAATATTTGTAAATTTCATGTAGAATGATTCCTTTTCCTTTGAAAATTCTATCTGATGTATTAGTGGCCTACCTCTGGATCTCTCAGAATTTATACTATTGCAGAATATTTTCCAAAGAGATGTCATAAATGTCTAGGTGATCCCTTAGAAAAAGAACACGATTTTGTGGGATAAGAGTGCTCCAATCTGAGACAATAAAACTGCTAGTGATTTTAGGAAGTGGAGCAGTTATAATATTGCTTTTAATGCTGCCATTTGGAGCATTTAATCATTTTTTATACCACATTTTTAAAGCTTCAGCTAAAAGCCAGTAGACGCAGTGTAAGTTGTGCCCAAATTTAATTTTCTTCTGATTGAGCACATAATTTTTAAAGCATTAGTTAGATTTGCCACAGTACTGCTTATGAGCAGTCTTTAGTTCGACCCTGTTCAGTCTTCCCATCAGTGACTTGCATGAAGACTCAGGTATTGTGAATGACTTACACAGAGGTGTAATGCATATTTAGATAATAGGATTTAGAAAGATAAGAGGATTTGAACTGGCTGTGATCATGGAACAAAGAACAGGTGAGCTTTTAACAGAGTTAAGTCCTGTTCACTGTTCCAGAAATTGGAGGCTAGAGGTGTGAGGATGTTCAGCTGACTGTAGAGTCAGAGTGAGCCACTGTGAGCAGGCTTTGGCTGCCAGTGAATCCTCTGAGCTCTGAGGTTGCATTACTAATTAGGTCCAAAATTGGTGCCACTGAGGGTGAGTTCAGTGACACTTGGAGCATGTCTTGAAGAGAGCTCTGAGAAAGGGACAGGCTCATGAACTTGAAGGCTCTGAGAAGCAGCCCCTCCTGAGGGATCGTCCATTATCTCCCCAAGTCTTCCTCCTGCACACCCAGTTAACTGCCGTGTTGGATCACTTTACTTTCATAGGGTTTCTTGCCTCCACCCCCTCCTTTCTATTCCCACATCCCCATTGTGCCTTTATCTTACCTGGGCTCTTGCAGCAGACTCCTCCTTGGCTTTCCTTGTATCCTACAGATGCCCAAACCCCATGCTAGAGTTTTCCAAATGCAACTCATGGTTCTCTCATCCCCCCTACCTCACCTTAGTTCTGGTGTACCTGGTTTGGAACAGCCTTCCCGCATTTGGTAAAATCCTTCCCTTGGATTATGTCCCATTTCCTTCAGACTTTTCTATATCCTCTCTACCAAGAGACTTAATTCTCCCCCTGCCCCCCAATCTTGGCTCAAACTGCTCTAGAATGAGTCATTATGTAAGACTCTTGTCCTCCTACTCAGTCATAATGAACTTGAGGTTGGGCTGCATGGTTTACTAGCTCCATCCTAGATAGAAGGTAGCTCTGAATAAAGTGTGCATCTCCCATCCAAGGTCAGCAGCACCTTCAGAGGCAGCCCTGGGCCCTTGGTAAATACATGTGCCAGTGAATTGGTTGAGAGCCAGGTTAGAGGCTATTGTAAAGTGGAGACTTTAGCTCAACAGTTTGAGACCTGTCGTAAGAACCATCTCTCTACCAGTTGGTAGTCCCCGAAAGTGAAATGAAGAATGTTCCAACAGGCTGCAAGGGGACCACATGCTCGACATGTGGAGGAACTAAGTCACCTCAAAGGTGCCAACTCCTACTTTGTTTAATCATCAGAAGGCTGTGTTTTAGTAAATTCATTTGCCATGAAAATTTGAGGTCCTATTAGGGTTTCAAGTAATGTATTATAATTCCTGTGATAAATATGACATAAAAGTATTTCTGAAAGTGGTTTCTAAATTGACAGCAATGTAAAGTAGAATTGATCCGTGGGTATTTCTAAGGTTATATAAAGAGGCTGACAGTGATTGATGGTGATTTAACAGTCAGTGTGGTAGTTAGTAGTACAGCCATTGGAGTTAAGACTGGGGTTCTAATCCTGGCTCCAGCACCTTGGTTTGTGTCTATTTGACTTTGGGCAAGTGACTAAACTTTGTTTTCTGTAAAATGAGGATAACAGTATTGATCATGGGGCAGCTATGAGGATTAAAGGTGATAATGTCTGTGAAAGCACACACAGTGTCAGGGTATAGTAAGCAATCAGTGTTAATTGTTAGGATTACTTTTTAATGGTATTGAAGGTAAGCTTAATTTCAATATATATCTTTGAATTTGTACAAGGGGCAATCTCATGTCTCCTTGAAATGTGGCTGCCAAGTTTAACATCAACTGCTTGCTAAATGGCCTGCTTCCTAGCACCAGCCTTCTGGCCCCAAAGATTCAATATCTGCTGGGCTTTTCATATTCACCTGCTGATGCCGTCCTCATAGGCCCAGGTTGTGATCTTACATGTGACCTTACCTCTGGGGATGCCAGGCTTGATAGGAATAGTTTAAACCAAGCCTGTTCAAGGCCCATGGGGTGGTATTTTAAGGATAGTAGTATAACCTATTTAACCTTTTTCAGCCTCTTAAATAATTTAGAAATACACATACCTGTTCCATCTGTGTAGGTATATGATTTTTGAATAAGTGATTCACTATATCTCTAAAGTATATGAAAAATAACAAAGATCATTCAACTGATTATATTGCCTACAAACTCATTTGCAGGAGACGTTGCAGTAAAGATCCTAAAGGTTGTCGACCCCACACCAGAACAGTTCCAGGCCTTCAGGAACGAGGTGGCTGTCCTACGGTGAGTAGAAAGCTGGCCTGTCCAGCCATCCTGTAGTGGTAGGGGCAGGGCCTGGGTGGTGGCACACAAACCTACAAAGTAAGTTGGATATTTGGTACAGACCTGTCTCTGAGGGCCTCTGGCTGGGAATGGTGGTTAGTGAGTGTTCACTGTGGAGTCTTGTGGTTGAAGTTCCTCCCTTACAAGTGAAAAGGAGTGGAAGGTTTCCTTCCAGCTTATGTGGTTGTCAAACCTTTACAAGAGCCCCTTTTGGTGAGCATACCCGCTTCCACCGCTTTAGGTCTCTGGCTACACTCAATAGCCTAGGTTCTGTCTCTGGGTTTTGGTTTGCGGTAGGGAGAAATAGGTTCTATTTTCACATTTATTTCCAAGAGCTCTTTTTATAGCTAAGTTGCCTTATTCTGGACTTCATACCTTCAGCTTTCAAGTTTTCGAGTCACTATTTAGACTTTTAGCAATAAGTTGAATAATGATGAATTCCACAGATTGGGGGTCCTGGTGACCCCTGTGCAGAGAATCATGAGTGTATGCTAACAGAGAGAATATTCTCTCTTTAAACAAGGCCAGCACTGAGGTGAATCATGGTGGGCTCCTTTGTCAAGTCACACCACCAACTGGATTATCTATAGTCTTATGTGTTTGCTTTGCTAGCCACCCAAATTGTAAGCACGAGTGGTGTCAAGAACATACAGGATTTGCTCTGAGTAGGAAAACGGTACATTTCCCTATTCTGAAGCAAGGGAAGGTTCAGGGCCTTTTCTCTCCTCACTCCCTCCAGCAAAACACGGCACGTGAACATCCTGCTCTTCATGGGGTACATGACGAAGGACAACCTGGCGATTGTGACCCAGTGGTGTGAGGGCAGCAGCCTCTACAAACACCTGCATGTTCAAGAGACCAAGTTCCAGATGTTCCAGTTGATTGACATTGCCCGGCAGACGGCTCAGGGAATGGAGTGAGTAGATGGCCTGATGACTATAAAGTCTGGAGTCCAAGCATTTCAACATGTCCTTAAATCGGAACCAGGATTAGGAAAAGCCAAGTCTATTAAATGATTTCGGTGTTATTTTTGCACAAATTCATGTTCCTTGCACAAGCCGAGGCTGTTCCCTTGGGACTCAGGTTTCACTTCCAGCCACTATCCTCAAAATTCAGCTGGACACACAACCTTACAGCCATGGTAGTGCCCTCTGTGGGCTTCAAATGTCTGAAGCGTGGCCCATCAACAGATGTTCTTGTTCCACATGTCATTTTTAGATAATTTATTTTTCTTTTGGAAGATTCTTAAAGGTCATCTTTAGTACTTCCATTAAATACTACCCTTTTGGGTCTCTGTGCCTGACACATTACTTTGTGAAGAAGTGGGGGTGGAAGGTGTGCGTGCGTGTGTGTGTGTGTCTTTCTCTGTGTGTTCCATTCTTGGCTAGCCCAAAGTAGTGCTTCTGAAACTTTTCTCTGAACTGCCCCTTATACGGGGGGAGTGGGATACTCCTCATACCCCTAGATGTCTGGGAGCTCAAGCCAAAGCTGTGCTTTTAAGTGTTATATAAAATCTCATGTTCTGCCTTACATTAAAAAAAAAATAATAACTAGTTACAATTACTTTTTGTAAAAACATTTAGATATAATTGACATAAAATTCATCAATTTAAAAAGTGTACGATTCAGTGGTTTTTTTAGTATATTCAGAATGTGCAACCATCACTACTTTTGAACATTTTCAAGATAGAAGATGAGGTCTTTTGTGTCTGGCTTCTTTCATTTAGTATTATGTTTTTGTTCATCCATGCTGTAGGAGCTATCAGTACTTTATTCCTTTCTATGGCTGAACGATATTCTGTTACATGGATATATGCTGCATTTTACTTATTTGTTCATCAGTTGATGAACATTTGGGTTAGAAGATTAACTTTTTGAGTAAAATTGATGCTTAAAGAAGAGTTGCCCTATTTATGCTGTAGCCTCACCTTCAGGTAAGGCACGATGTGGTCCCACATGAAGCAGCACAGGGCCAGTCCCTGAATGTAACTCCACCAGGAGCCAGGCCTTCAGGTGGTTTATTACTTTGTAGCTGTAGTTTGAAGATGCTTTCTACCCATGCCCCTCAGACTGTTTTTAATAGAGCTATTTTTCCTTCACAGCTATTTGCATGCAAAGAACATCATCCACAGAGACATGAAATCCAACAGTATCCTTTGGTGGTGGTTTCATTTGGCTGCTCAGTTCTAAGCTTAGGAAAACAGAAGGGAGACTTTTAAAGTTTATCTTAGCAAAAAGTGACCTTGGGAAAATTTCCACATAAGTTGAGATATGTGTTTGGATTTAGGTTGAAATAGTCCTGGTTTTATTATGCTGTTTATTGTTTAATTTAACTTGGGGGGCGGGATGGGAACAGGGCTTTTTGCTTTTCATGTATTTTTCTAGTTTGTAGAGAGTATGTATCTGGTCAGAAAATAGCCGTAAGCCAAATGTTGCAAGATTTTCAGAATTACTACTTAAAATTCTCTTTCTTAAATGTACAGCAATAGTTTGCATACTAAAGGGTGTGAAATGTAACAATTTTATGTCTGCCTCCCTCTCCCAACCTTTCTCTTTTAAAGAAGAGTGGCATTACAGCTGAACTTTGCTTCTTGGCCAGTGAGAGGCATGACAGTTGTGTTGGGTTCGATTATGGAACGTAGCCTATTTGGGGCACATGTCTGAGGCACTGAATACCTTTTAGTGTTGGGGTTTTTTTGGGACCAACACATCATGCCATGAAAGCAGACACCATAGGTTTTAAGGTGGTGTGAATCACTGAGCATCTGATCACAAGTCAGCCTTAAACTTCCTGACTTTTTTACCCAGAAATGAGGTGAATTTGATTCTTATTTTGAAGTCACCAAATGGTACCTGTTCTAGTGAGAAATGTCTTAGGACAGCATTCATTGCTCAGTGAGGGATTTACTATTTTGTTATTCACATGTGCTTCAGTTAGTCATGGAGGGCAGGATTCAGGCAGAAACAAATGTAAGCAATCAGTAGGCTGTGCTGGGCTCTGAGGAGTACCGGAGGGAAGCCTGTGCTCTTAGAAGTCTTGGAGTTTAAGGCACCTTCATTATGTGGGAAGGTCATAAGGTCTGGGAACTGGCACCTAGATGTGTAAATGGGGAGAAAAAGGGACATTTCAAAAGCACTTTAAAAAACTTTGGAAACCCTAGCAAATCCAGTGCAGAGAAGGCTAGGGCAGGTGGGAGGCGGAGAGATGGCTGTGTTTGTAAGAACTTTGGGAAGTTTTTCAAAGTTAACTTGACCATTGTTTTGAAACCAGAGTCCTTAACAAGCATTGAGATATATTTCTCCATGAAGGCCTGACGGTGAAAATTGGGGATTTTGGTTTGGCAACAGTAAAGTCGCGCTGGAGTGGTTCTCAGCAGGTTGAACAACCCACCGGCTCTGTCCTGTGGATGGTGAGGCGAGGCTCCCACTAGCAGGGTGCAGGACGGTGGGGGGGCACCCTGGGGGAGTCTGTGAGCGAACTTAAAGCATTTCCCCAAATTTCTCACAGTCCAGGTCACCTGAGTGACGCTTTTAATGACATCAGACAGCCTGGGGTGAATTTTGGGTTTCCTGGAGGAAGCTGGCAGTCTAGAACCATGTTGAAGCATAGCTTGGAGTTAGGTGATGGGAAGTGCTAGATCCCAGAGATAGGATCCTGAGCTCAAAGTAGCAGTCAGCGCCTTAGGGTGTCGGTGCCCTAAGGGAAGAACCATAGAGGGCAGAGAAAGGACAAAGGAAGGGATAACCTGGCTCCTGGATGATGTGCTGAGGCCCAGATGGTGAGGAATGCACTTTGTCCTTGTAGGCCCCAGAGGTGATCCGAATGCAAGATAACAACCCCTTCAGCTTCCAATCAGATGTCTACTCCTATGGCATTGTGCTGTATGAGCTCATGACAGGGGAGCTACCTTATTCCCACATCAACAACCGAGATCAGGTATGTGCACTGCCATTAAAGGGCCTAACCCCTGGGCCTCCTGCCAGTCTGAGCCTCAGGAGGGTTGGAAGTTGCTTTCACTGTTGTTTACCCACCCATTCCCTCAAATCTTCCCCCTTTTCCTCCCCAGATCATCTTCATGGTGGGCCGAGGATATGCCTCTCCAGACCTTAGTAAGCTATACAAGAACTGCCCCAAAGCAATGAAGAGGCTTGTAGCTGACTGTGTGAAGAAAGTTAAGGAAGAGAGGCCTCTTTTTCCCCAGGTAAGACACCTCAAGGGTGCTGGGACTGATTAAATAAAGGCAGAAGTACTTAATGACTGGGAGGGCAGTGCTGTTTTTTATTTTGTAGTGGGGGGTGGGGGTCTTGTTCTCCACAAGATGTTACAAGTAGGTTTCGAACAGCTTGATCAGAAGCTAATGTGGAAATGCCAAGCTCAATGACTGAGACTATTTTGTGGCTTTCAGATCCTGTCTTCCATTGAGCTGCTCCAACACTCTCTACCGAAAATTAACCGGAGCGCTTCTGAGCCATCCCTGCATCGGGCGGCTCACACCGAGGATATCAATGCCTGCACACTGACCACGTCCCCCAGACTGCCTGTCTTCTAGCTGACTTTGCACCTGTACTCAGGCCACCAGGGGAGGAAGGGAAGTCAGCAGGCACCATCTTTCTGCTCCCTTTCTATGGGAGCACAGAGCTTGTTTTCAGAGAAGCTGCTGCTAAGGACCTTCTAGACTACTCACAGGGCCTTAACTTCATGTTGCCTTCTTTTCTACCCTTTCCGGCCCTGGAGAAGGAAGCCATTCGCAATGCTGGTTTGTCCTGCTCCTTCCTTGCGTCCCCCATGCTCATGAGCCGTGCCTTCTCCAGATGTACCAGTGGCTGCTGATGGCAATACATGATCTGAGGCCCTAGCTGTTGGCTAAATGAGTATTTTTAGGGCAAGAAAAAGCACTCAGAGGGGAAATGAAGGTAGCAGGAAAACCAGCCCTGATGGGACACGTGGATTTTAAATATCAGCTCCTATGAGGAATGCTTATCACAGGAAAGACTTTTCTTCAGAAATAGTGGTGTGGCGCCAAACAGGTAGTTTTGCACATAACGCACCAAACAGCCCAGGACTGTCGAGACCACGGCCGCCTGAAGGAGTCTGCTTTGGTACTTTGGAACTTGAGTTTGGGGACACTTCCATTTCTTGGAGGTCTCCAGTGCATTGGGATAGTTTTCCAGAAGAGGCACTTGGCCTGCTCTTCCCAGTCTCCACCCTCTCAGGGAGCAGTCTTCCATCACCCTGAATTTTGTCTTCCAGGAGCTGCCCCTATGGGGTGGGGCCACAAGGCCGGCCTTGTCTCTCAACAGCCACATCATGTGTATGCAAGGAAGCCAGAATACAGGTTTTCTTGATGATTTGGGTTTTAATTTTGTTTTTATTGCGCCTGACAAAATACAGTTATCTGGTGGTTCAATTATGTTATTTTAATAAAATAAATTAAATGTAGGCTTAATGACTCTCCCATTTGTTCATCCCTTCTGGAGCAGGACTCAAGAAGCAGGAAATGGGCCCAGAGCCTCCAGTGAGTGAATTTAATTCAGCCTTTGCCTATGCTCGTCACCTTTCACTACAGTTAGCTATAAAAATTATGCAAAAAGCACTCTAAACTCAGGTAAGAATAGACCTTTTTCTACCCACATTTAATGCATTTTACAAAATATTTGATATCTATAGTTGTTTATAAAAATAGGTAATTCAGGCTTAATTAGTTTGTTCTGATTCACAAGATTATGCTCCTTCAATTAAAATCACAACTGATGACAGAGGACTCATGCTAAGTTCTCTTCAGGACCACTACTGGTCAGAAACTTTCTTAGATGCCATAAAGTGTTCACAAAATTTCAAATGGAAGCCAGGCTTCACAGGTTAAGACTAGAGATGGTTTGGGCAGGAGCCACACACAAGCACTTGTGCACCAAGCCTCAGTAAAATTACTCCGGAGCCTGTGCCCACAGGGGAGAGCTGGGTACACATTTCCTCCCATTGTGGCCCCAACAACAACTAGAAATGAGGGGCCATACCTCGGCTTTACTGTCCCACTTCCTGCTACTTCAAGAGCCCCCCTCTACAAGGAAGGAGGTTTACACTTTGCTTACTAAAAATATGGCAACAAGACTCCTGCTCTGATTTGGGACACTGAAGAGTCCTAAATAACGTCTTAATGCTAAGGTATGCAGTGCTCACTTTTTGTTTCTGGAAAAGCCCTGTACAGGTCAAGTTTCGACTACATACTAGTTAAGTACACTAGGAAAAATCACTACAGAGGAATCCTTTTTAGGAGTGAAGAATCCTCTGGTAAGAAATCTGCTTTAGGGGTAACTACAAGTTGACTCTTTCTAAGGAGTTAAAGCTCATAAAGGACAGGAGCCAGGTTTGTTTAAAATCAGTCAGTCAAAACTGGCTGGTTTGCTGACCCCCAAGGACCTTGAGGTGCGACTAACATTAACAGCTAGAAAAGTAGAGATTCGTATACTTGTTAGGTTATTTTATATCCTTCACTATTCTCATGGCTGTAATAATGGAGAATGGATGAGACCAAGGTTAAATACAACCCCACTCAAATCCAAGCAACACACCACCTTGGGCTGCAGTAAAGGAAGCTCTACACACCCTAGCTCAGGGAAGGCTCAGCCGGCAGAGCCCGAGATGCATGGGCAACCATCAACTCTTCAGGGTTCTGATGACTCTACTCCCGACAGGTGCATGAAGAGATCCCCAAGCTCTGTCATGTCGACATCTTCAGTGTTAGGGACATGCCGGCTTTCTCGGTTCTCGATGAAATCCCAGAGCCGCACTGAATTAAAGAACTGTAAAAACAGCCAGCAGACAGGCCTTATTATTATAAATGGCAACATGAAGGCTGGGAAGGTTATTTTTCTTTTGCCTACCCCATTTCTGGCTGCCAAAGCTATTAGAGAAAGGGCCAAGAACAGAATCTGGAAATGCCCACTGGTAAGTGTCCTGTGCAAGACATGGCAAAGTCCTTACCCTTACGGTGCCTTCAGAACTGAGCTGTTTCCGAGGTTTCTCAGGCTCTGCTAGCCGCCCATCTGGGTAAGCATGGCGGTAAAGACATTTGCTTCCAAATGGGCAGGTCCCCTTACCTTGCTCAAAGTATTTGCAAGCTTTTTTTCTGAAAAGCAGAAAGAAAAAAGATGGTGGGCGAATCCAGGGTACAGATGAACCACTGCCTTCCTCCATCCCTGCCTATGATGCCAGAATTAAGTCGACCTCACATTAGAGGTAGGGAGAGTGAGGCACAGAGGTTGGGATGTTGATTTCCAAGCTGGATAATGTTCCCACTGTGACGTGTGGCCTCACAAAGATCATAACCTGTATGAGGACTTTTGAGACTGCAGTGCTCCAAAATGACCACAAGGAACGCAGGCTTGATTGCTCCTTTGGGCCAGCTGTCACGGGCTCCAATGTCAATGTTCTGAAGCTGAAGCTGGGCTACTTGCCTCCACCCAGGCACATTTCCCTTCCTCCTGGCTGGCAATGATGTCAAGATGACCACAGCCCTGACTTAGGAATCACAGGGAAAGCTGTGACTTTTAGCAGCTGCCTAAAGTTACAGGTCTCATTCCAATTTTCCTTGGTCTCCACCCTCTAGAGCAGGGGTTCTTAACTATGTGCCATAGACCCCGCCCCAGAACAGCTTTTAAATGCATAAAATCAAACATAGGTCTACAAAATATAGGTTTCAAAAATTAAATTTTTTTTCTCCGACCTATACCCACAGACCTCTATGTTAAGAACCCGTGCTCCTGAGGAAATCACAACCAGAAAATTCCTGTTTCTTCTTGCTCAAATGAAATTTTCAAAAATCCCAAGTTGAAGAAGAGATGCCCAAAAACCCAGAGGGCCACCTGAGAGTGCTGAGGAAGGGACGCTGCAGCAGAAAGAAAGCTAAATCGCTGCAGAGGGTGGGGCTACTGCCAGGACAGCTGGGGCGTGGTGTTGGCAGATGACAAGAAAGGGGGACTCCTTGAATCCAGTGTTCCTCAAACAAGGGGATGGCAGGAAATAGTGGTGAAGGTCTCGGAGACAGACCTCAGAGCAGCACAAAGAAAGCTCCCTAACAACTGTCCGCAGAGGGAAGGAGCTGCCTTGCTTGCCTGGGTGCTACTCCCACCAGGTCTGATTCCAGCACAGGTAGCTGGGGAGTGGATTCAAACAGGTGTATGGACCAGGCACCTTCCATGGTTCCCGTGATCCCAAGAGCCTGAGAAGGCTTTCAAATGACTGCTCAAGTAGTGAGTTCTTACCAGAGTCTGCCAGACACTGGCTTTAATAAACTCATCAGGTTCAAAAAATTATTCTCTGGTCCCTTCCCCCAAAATTGTTCTTTTTTTTTCTCCCAGCCTTAACTGGTCACCAAGAACAAAAGCCTTACAGAGCACCCCCGAAATAAACCTGTCCTTTCCGATCCCACACTGCTGAAACTGATAGGGATGCCATCCTCTGCTGCCTGCCTGTCACAGACATTTCTTAATTGGCCTCCCTTCTCAGCAGGTTCCAACCTCTTCACACTTCCACAGAGAGTGTCTCCAAACAGTGGGCCACCTGTTTTGTTCTCTTAGACTTGACTCTAGTCCATCTACCCCTATGGTTGTAAGTCCTGCCACTTCCTTCTATATACCACCTCTTTCAACCCCAGTGACCACTCCCCCTGTTCCCTAAACACAAAATTTGTACCATCCTGCACCCATGTCATTCTATTCACCCACCTACAACCTCCAACACACATGGAGAAGCTAATCATGCTTCATGGCGTTCCCCAACACTCCCACGCAGGTGGATCCAAGTGCTTTCTCTGTTGTGATATCTGGCTTGGGCCTCTCATGCATCTGTTGCCAGGAAACCTGTATCATAATTGTCTTTTTGCAATTTCCCATGAAATTATCTTACTAATCTCTATTCTATAGCCTCCACTGGTGCTTAGCTTGAAGGTCCCTGGCCCGTAGCGGTGCTCAGTAAATGTTTGTGGAATGCATTAAAAAAACAGCCATCAATGGAGACTAGAGCCAGGAAAGACCCAAACAATAATAATGAGAATTTTTAGACAATGCTAGCAGAGTTCCTTCCTACAGGCTGGATCCCTCTGCCTTGCCACTCCTGCCCTCTGGTGGACACTTGATAACACAAGGGAAAAATAGTAAAACAGGAACATACCAAGCCTTTAGTAAATAATTGATATGCAGCTTAAGGGAACCATTAAAAAAGGTAACATAAAGAGATCTGCTTTTAGTAAGCGTCTACCAGAACCAATCCTCCTGCAAATAACTAGAAACGAATATTCTTTAAAAAATATTCGTTTTTTTAAAGAATATTGGAGGTACTGGAGAATGAACAGCAGTAGGAGGATTGTTCAAGAGATTAGACAACTGGAGGAATGGAATGGCAAGAGGTGAGTTATCTTTTCAGAAAAAATAGCTTTCAGCCTAGAGTGGACCAAAGCCAGGTGTCTATGTAGAGTGGCTAAAATTGCAGTGGAAAAATCCAGGCTTTCTGGCCTGAAGGACCAAAGATAGTTGGAAGAAATCAGCCACTGGAAAGTGAGGCAGCAATCCCACAAAGAAAGGGGCCTGAAGGGGGCACTCCAAATACTGTGCATTAACTCCTTCGAAATCTCTGATCCACCTAACCCCTGACCCACACATCAATGAGGCAGGCTCAAGGCAACTCAGCTAAGGATAAAAGGCAACTCAGCTAAGGATAAAATAACTGAACTGAGATTTGAACTGCTGCCCAAGAGTTCTGAGTCTAAACTATGTATCTGCCCATTAAGACAAAAACATCAACCCTTTCTAGAGGAACCTAACAGAAACCAGAATCTCTAAAAGGTAACATTTACAATGTCTATGCTACAATCCAAAATGACTCAACTTATGAAGAATCAGGAAAATATGACCAGAGACCAACTTCAAGATGACAAGGATTTCAAAGTAGCTACTATAAATGTGTTCAAAATAATGAACAGAGAGGGAAAAAAGAATGAAAAGACATGAACAGAGCCCAAGACCTGTGGAACAAAATATCCAAAAGTTTATCACATGTAATTAAGAGTCCTACGAGAGAGAAAAAAAAAAGGTAGACCAAAAATTCCCTGAATTTGGTGAATGACATAAACTTACGGATTCAGAGAAAACCAAGCAGTACGATATGAAGAAAACCATTCCTAGGCAAAATATCAAACTACTGAAACCCAAGAGAAAATATTGAAACCACCCCAGAAAAATGACATATTACAATTTGAATCACCACTGCCTTCTAATCAAAAACTACAGTGGGTAATAAGCTCCTAGACACTGGTCTTGGCAATCTTTTTGGATTTGACACTAAAAGCAAAAATAAACAAGTGAGATTACCTCAAACTAAAAGCTTCTGCACAGCAAAGGAAACCATCAACAGGCAATCTACTGAATGGGAGACAATTTTGCAAATTATGTACCCGATAAGGGGTTAATATCCAAAATACATAAAGAATACATACAACTCAACAACAATAATAGCAACAATCCATTTTAAAATGGGCAGAGGAAGTGAACACAGACATTTTCCCAAAGAAGTCATACAAATGTCTAATAGGTTCATGAAAAGGTGCTCAACTTCACTCTCAGGGAAATGCAAATCAAAATCACAATGAGATATCACCTCACACTTGTTAGAAGAGATATCTGCACTCTCATGTTCATCATAGCATTATTCATAATAGCCAAGATATGGAAATAACCAACATGTCTGTCAACAGATAAATGGATACAGACGATGTGGTGTATATGTATATAATGTAATATTCAGCCACGAAAAAGGAAATCCTTTCATTTTGCGACAAGATGGATCGACCCTGTGAACGTTATGCTAAGTGGAATAAGCCAGAGAAAGACAAATACTGTATGGTATCACTCATATGTGGAATCTAAAAAAAAAAGTCAAATTCACAGAAACATAGTAGAAAAGTGGTTGCCAGAGGCTGGGGAAGATGGAAGAAACAGGGAATGGCTGGTAGGCAGCCTGATTATAGTGCAACAACATTTGCAAAGAGCTAAAAGAAACTATTAAACTAGAATTCTACTATTAAACTAGAATTCTATTAATTGAAAGAGGAGGCAAAGATGGAAACAGAACTGATCAGACCAACATATTCAATGAAAATATCCTTTAAGAATGAAAAGCTATTTCTAATAGAAAAAAATCATCACCAGCAGCTCAATAAAACATTAAAAGCAGTTCTTGAGGCTGAAGAGAAATTATACCAGTTGGAAGGAATTTTATACCAAACAACAGGCACTGGAAATAGTAAATTTTTTTTTCCTCTGAAAAATACACAAGTTTTTAAAGGCAAAAAGTCCTATTACCTAATATGTATATAAAATATTACATCCATACATTATAATAGTAAAGTTTCAGGGTACATAATCTACAAGTATCACTTGCCTTTCTATACACTAACAATGAACTATGAGAGAAATTAAAATAATCCCATTTATAATTGCATCAAAAAGAAACACCTAGAAATAAATTTAGCTCAGGTGAAAGACCTGTAGACTGAAAACTGTAAGACAATGATGAAATAAATCAGAGACACAACTAAATGGAATGATACCATGTTCTCAAAGATTAGAAGAATGTTAAACTGTCCATATTACTATCCAAAGCAATTTACTGATTCAGTGCAATCCCGATCAAAATTCTAATGGCACTTTTCATAGAAATAGAACAATCAATTCTAAAATTTGTATGGAATCACAAAAGACTCCAAATATCCAAAGCAACCTTGAGACACAAGAACAAAGTTGGAGGCATCAAACTTCCTGGTTTCAAGCTGTACTACAAAGCTACATTAAATAGTACAGTAGTAGTAGCATAAAAACAGACACATAGATCAATGGAACAGAACAGAGCTCAGAAATAAACCCACACATATACAATCAATCAATCTATGACAAAAGAGCCAAGAATATACAATGGCGAAAAAAAGTCTCCCCAATAAATGGTGTTGGGAAAACTGGACAGCCACATGCAAAATAAAATCAAACCACTTTCTTACACCATACACAAAAATCAACTCAAAATGGATTAAAAACTTGAACATGAGACCTGAAACCATAAAACAGGGGATAATAAGCTTTTAACTCAGACAAACAAGGCCTGAGGATATAATGTAAAACATGGTGATTATAGTTGATAACACTACTACATAATTGATATTTTCTATCAGAGTAGAACTAAAATGCTCTCATCAAAAAAAGATAAGTGAGGTGATGTGTTAATTAACCAAATGGGGGGAATCTTTTCACAACATATATCTAATCTCTATGATGTACACTTTAAATATCTTAAGTTTTTTTTGGTCAATTATACCCCAATAATGCTGAAATTTTAAAAAATTACATTACCACCCTGTGGGGGTTCTAAAGTATATATACACTGTATCTAGTATAAAAGATGGTAATGAGATAACTGCATATTATGTAAGACAGTAGGAATATGAATTCTGACTGAAAAAAATTAAGAGTATATTGTAGGCCCAAGAAAAACCATTAAAAAAAGATAAACTAAAAAGCTATCAGTTAAAATGGAACTCTAAAAATTATTCAGGATAGCTAGCAGCTGGAAACACCATAGGTATCAAAATGGTAAACAGGCAGTCCCTGCTTTGTACAGTTCTGATCTGCATTAATTTCAGTTACCATGTGCTATGGTTTGAATGTTTGTAGCTCGCTAAACTTCATGTTGAAATCCTAATGCCTGACATGATGGGAGTAAAAGGTGGGACCTTTAGAAGGTGATTAAGTCAAGAGTGTGAAGCCCTCAAGAATGAGATTAGTGTTCTTATAAGAGACCCCGGAGAGCTCTGTTGCCCACTTCCATCCACCATGTAAGGTCATAGTGAGAAGGCACCTAGCTACGAAGCAGGAAGTGGGTCCTCATCAGAACCCAATTGTGTTGGCACCTTGATCTTGCTTGGGCTTCCCAGCCTTCAGAACTGTGAAAAATAAATTTCTGTTGTTTATAAGTCACCCAGTCTGTGGCATTTTGTTATAGCAGCCAGAATGGACTAAGACACCACATACAATGAGTCGAATAGTAGTGGCCTTCAAGATCTGCCAAAATCCTAAGCTCTGATACGAGTGAATGTGACCATTTTCTGGAAAAATCATCTTTGCAGATGTAGTTAAAGATCTCAAGATTACTCTGGATTAATGGGAGGGTCCTAAAACCAATGACACTTGCACTTACAAAAGACAGGAGGAGGAGAAAGAAAGGAGAAGTTAAAGGCAGAGAAAGGTGTTATGCTGCCACCTGCGAAGGAATGCCAAAAACTGCCAGCAGCCACTAGAGTCTAGTAGAGAGGCATGGAACAAATTTCCCCAAAGAGCTTCCAGGAGGAGACAACCCTGCCTTGATTTTGGACTTCCAGGCTCCAGAACTGTAGGAGAATTTCTATTCTAAGCCACCTAGTTTGTAGTAATTTGTTACAGCAGTCCTCGGAAACAAATCCACCAGGGTTTAATTAAATAACACTTGTCTTTCAACATGGTTCAAATTTCAATTAACACAATACATTAATATGAATGCTGCTGATAGCTCTTCAGTTCAAATCACTATATAAATAACAAATGTGCAACATGGTCAGTGACCAATCATGTAACTTTCTTCCAAAGTCTGTTGGTAACTGGTCACTATACCTTTGTTACTCAGTTTACAGACAGCAAAATGTATAGATGTGTTGCCTCCTTGTTTCCCAGTGATAAACTCACATGACATTTTACGAAAACGGATAACTGAAAAGAAACTGGCCAACAAAGATAGAAGTGCAGCAAAGAAATGGAAAGTAGTAATGCTGGAAGTGAAATTTGAATTCTCACCTCTTCACTCTCACAGCCACATTATATCCAATGCATCAGCAATTCTTTTAAACAGATTCAGCATCCGATCACTTCTCACCACCTCCATACCTGCTACGCTGGTCCAAGCCACTGTCATATCTTATCTGGATTATTGCAATAGCCTAACTGGTCTCCCTATTTCCACCTTTGCCTCCTCTTTCAATATGTTTTCACTGGATCAGGCAGTGACCCTTTTAGAATATTGATCAGTTCATGTCACTCCTCTGATCAAAACTCCTAGGATAGCTGTTCATCTCATCCAGAAAAAAAGCCTAGCCCATCCAGTAACCTACAAAGCCCCACACAATTTGCTCCTTGCCCTGCCTCAGTACCTCGTCTCTTGTCTCCAGTATTCTCTCCAATTTGCTCCTCTCATCCAGCCACTCCCTACTGTTCTTTGAACAAGATAGACGTACTTCAGCCTCAGTCTTCGCAGTGACTGTCCCCTCCATCTCGAATGTTCTTATTCATGTCAACTTGGCTTGCTGTCTCACCTCCTGTAGGTCTTTGCTCAAACATCACCTCAGTGAGGCATTCTCTGGTCTCCCACATTAAAACTGCAACCACCTCACGTCCTGTCGCCCATTCCTGGGTACATTTCATTCCTCAGCTCTAATCATCATCTAATATATATTTTCCTTATTTTTTATTCTTATTTTCCTTCGCTAGAATGTGAGCTGCGTGAGGGCTGGGATTTTTGTCTGATTTGTTTCGTGCTGTATCCCTAGCAACTAGAAAAGGCCTAATACATAAATCTTTAATTGATTCTATTGAATAAATGAATGATTACAGATGACAAGTCGACTTCAACACCAGAAACAGGATTTCAAGGGGGTATCACTTTGTTTAGAAACTAAACAAGTCCACTACACCACAGCTTTGCTGATCTCTGCATCTCCAAAGCCCAGCATGATGCCTCAGAGAAGGAAGAGACTCTGAGTGGCCACAGACCAAGACCACATTCTTGGGAGAGAAGGGCAGGCTCTGCAGGCAATGACAAAGACGAAACAAGAACCTAGGCAGGCACCAGGATCATGCTTGAACCCAACAAACTTACCCCATTCCCTGTTTGAAAGCTTCAATCAACTCGTTCTTTTTATTCTGATCTTCTACCCAATACACACTTGGAATTACAAACTCTGATATCACTCGGCATTCTGGACAAGACCTGAAATAAGAATCGGGTTAGTATGGAAGAGATTAAGTTACAAATTCAGTGCATACTCCACCACTAACCTCTTGCTCAAATGCATAACCACTCCAGGTATTTCCTAACCAAACTTATTTACTGTTAAAAACATGTTTTCTCAACAATAAAAAGACTACCTAATTTTAAAATGGACAAAGGATTTGAGTAGGCAATTCTCCAAAATGGCCAAAAAATCACAGGAAAAGATGCACGATATCATTAGTTATCAGAGAAATGCAATTAAAGCCACAATAAGATATCACTTCACACCTACTAGAATGGCTAAAGTGAGAAATAAAGACAATAACAAGTGTCAATGAGTATGTGGAGAAAATGGAATCCTCATACATTGCTGGTGGAAATGTAAAATGTTTCAGCCACTTTGGAAAAGACTTTGGCAGTTTCTGAAAACATTTAACATAGAATTACCATATGACCCAACAAACTCCACTCTTAGTTATCTGCCCAAGAAAAATAAAAACATGTCCACACAAAAACTTGTACACAAATATTCACAGCAGCACTAGTCATAATAACCAAAAGATGGAAACAATGCAATGTCTGTTAACTGATGAATACGTAAACAAAATGTAGCTATCCAGACAATGCAATATTATTTGGCTATGAAAAAAAGGAGTGAAGTACTGGCACATGCTATAACATGGTTGAACTCCAAAAATATCATGTTAAGTGGAAGATTCAGCCAGACACAAAAAGGCCTAATAGTGGACGATTCCACTTATACGAAATGTCTAGAATAGACAAATCCACAGGACAGAAAGTAAATTAGTGGTTGCCAGGGGTTGGAAGGAGGGAGGAATGGGCACTGCAAACAGAGGTTTCTTTTTGAGATGATGAAAGTGTTCTAAAATTAAATTGTAATAGTTGTACAACTCGGTGAATATACTAAAAATCACTGAATTGTAAACTTTTATCTCAATAAAGCTGGTATTTTATCACACAAATGAGTGACTTTAGGCAAGTTACTCGAGCTTACCATACCTCAGTTTCCTCATCTGTAAAATGAGAACGATGATCATAGGGTCTCTGACAGAATTATACATTAATGTATGTGACGTTTCTGAAATAGTACATAGCATGCAGTAACTTCTCAATAAGTTAGCTCTTCCTCCCCACACTGGTCCACTGCAGAATGTTAAGAATCCTGTGTTGGCTTCATGGAGCATATCCTATGTACTGGACATTACATGAAGTGTTTTACACACATTATTTCATTTAATCCTCAAATAATCCTATTTTACATATGGAAAAAAATGAAGCTTAAAAAGGTCAATAGGCAATTGGCCTAAGGGCAGACAATTAATAACTGTGAGTGCTGGAGTCAAACAGGCCAACGCCATTAACACCTCACAGAGATGATCCCTGCTGAGTGCCCCTCAATACCCTGAGAGCTTGGCAGGAACTGTTTTCTCAACAATAAAAAGAATTTCAAAAAATTTCAAAAGAAAAGGCACTTGGGCTCAGCACAGTAGTGGGGCCCAAGTTCACACACCCAGGGGCCAGGACTCACCAGTTATCCTCTGTACCAAAACCCCTCTGAAGACAAAGGAAGGCTTAAGAGTGGACGGAAGGTCCCCAATCAAACTTTTCCCCTCGCTTCTGCAGCTAAGAGTCATGCTGTACTTACTTAATGATTGGGTTCTCGAACTGCTTGGCACACCTCCACTGTCGGATGCAGGACAAGCAGTATGTGTGATTGCAGTTGGAGAGAATTCCAAATCTCCTCTCAGAAGCGGATGCCTTCTCAAGGATCACTTCCATGCAGATACTGCACACTTTGTCCTGACTTGCCTGGAAGGCAAAGGCCTTCTCCATCTCGTGTTCGAATGTCGACATGCAGATCTGAAGTACAGAGAGGGAGGAAGGAAACTTTTTTAGGTTCTGGAGCTGCCAGCCACACTGCCAAAACCAAGATCAGGAAAGAACACCAGGATGTGGCTGCTTTAAGTCAGGGCCCAGCAATCCCTGGATTCAGGACACAAAGCTCTCTTGGATCACAAAAAGGACTTCAAACCATCACTGGCCCAGCCCCTTGCTTTCCTAGCATAATATGGTCACCTCCAATTTAGAGCAGAGACCAGAGTTCCCAGAAGATAACTCTGTGGGAACTGCTGTGGGATCACAGAGTTCAGAAGGACTGGGACCTGGTCCCTTGGCTCCTCTGGGCACCAGCTTTCTCTACTCTGAACTGCACCAATACCAAAAATGCCAAATAATCCTTAACTTGAAATATCAGCGGGTAGTATAGAGTTAGAGTTACGCAAGCAGTACCACTTCTTCTCAAGAGGACAAATTATGTAATGAATTCATATGAAGTATTCAGTAAGCAGGTACTGAATACTTCTCATGTACAGCACTGTATATCAGGCATTGGAGTCAATGAAAAGAGTATGAAGACCTAGACCTTGGGAGCTCACAATGGACACGGATATGAGATAAATCAACAAGCACAGCACAAAGACCCTGATCCATCTGGGTGAAGAGGAAAGTTCTAACTCTGCACTCACCTGAACACCCCCATGGAAGACAGTGGAGGGTGGCAGACTCAACCCCCACATACCGTGACCTCCTCCTCATCCACTCAAATGCTACTGCTGTGGACTCCTCCCTTTCTCTCTTACTCACCTTCAGAGTCCAGTACGAAGCACTAAGACCAGTGTGAGGCAGTGCTCCTAAACACTGGGGACCTAATGACCTGGAAGGTCCCTTCAACACTTGGCTTCTCAGATTCCATGACTTGGACTCTCAAATTGTCCAGAACTCAGCCTGCCTGGATTGTAGCCACAATGATATATAAACCTAGCGAGGGAAAAAGCCTATGTGTGACAGACACACACAAACCATGCTCCTGTGCTAGATTTATTATTTGAACTTTGCATAGCTTTATGTTTCTGATGTCTCTTCCATTTTTCTTTATTCTAAATAATCAAAAATTGGCGAAATAACAATAGGAAAAAGGACTTGAAAATAAGGTACAAATATTTAACGAACATAATGTAGATATCATTGGCAGAAAGATGCTTACAGAAATACCAACAATTTTGTCACATAGTGCATTTCAAATTTCTAAAAACGAGTTCATACAAAGGCTTGCAACTTTACCTTTTCATGAGCTTTTCTTTGTTCTGGGTCAAAGGGGTGCAAGACTCGTAACCTACAGATTTCACACACTTCTCCATGCAAGTAGACACAAGCATCCTCAAATCGGCACTCTCCGGCGGCTGCATAGGGGCATAGCTGCTGCTCACTGCTGTAGGAGCTGCTGGCTTCTAAGTCATCAAGGCCACTCCTGATTGCATCTAGGTAGGAATGTGGCTTCATTTCTGGGCTACTCTGAAGGTCACTGCCACTTCCTGGATTATTCACCACAGTTGGGGAAGCCTTTTCTTCAGCCATGCCAGAAAGATCTTAATACAAAACACAGAGCATACACACAAATGAAAACTGGCCCAACCATTCTGGTAAGCAGTATTAGTCAAAACCTAACAGGTAAAGCAACTTTGACCTTGGGAATTTCACTCTTGGGGTCATATAGGAAAAAACAGGCCAAGAGGGAAAAATAAAAAGAGTAATATAAAATGTTCACAGTGACATTACTTATAATCATAATTAAAATCCAAAAAACATAATTGGCAACACAGGGAATATATTTATACAGAAGAACACTAAAGTTGTTATTTAAAAATGGCAAGTATGGAAATGTCAACATTTGGACCAGTTAACACTAAAAAAATGTATTATACTTTTCAGGTAGGTAAGTAGACAGATTGACAGAAAGAAAGAAAATAAATAGATAATAAATAGATAGATGTAAAAGTCAAAGGGAATTTAGAATGAGGTCAATAAAATACAGTGGTTTCCTTCACACCAGTAAAGTTATCTATCATGGAATTTGCCTATCTTATGCTGCACGATTCTGAGAACTAAAATAAAAATTCCTTCACCTGCTGAGAACTAGCCAATAAAAACGACTTTTATGATTTGTAGCTTTCTTCTTCCCCAAACCCCATTCCAGAGTACAGACCACTCCCCAAACCCCGTTCCAGAGTACAGACCATTCCCCAAACCCCAACACACTATTCTATTACCAACGGTGCAACCTAAAACGCCACTGTCTCAGCACAAGAACTAAGGCTATAAATTGACCTAAAGTGAAATAGTGATTGATACACGTTCTTTATCAAAATATATAGTTTTGAAATGAACAGCTTGAGGCTTCTCAGAACCGGGCAACCACTTTGTGCAGAGACAGAAGTTGCATGTCGACAAAAAAAGTCACTGTTTATATTTTGCCAGCTCAGTCTTGGACATAAGGTTAAATGTATTATCTAAAGCCTATTCTCAGGACAGATCTGGTGTCTCTACATTCAGACGGCCTGGAGGGGTATTAAGTTAGCAGTGAAGGCCAGAAAGGAACATCAAGAACAAGCAAGACTGCTTTTCAAAAAGAGGCAACAAAAGGATTCTGCTCACTCACTTCGGTCTCTAAGTACCAATGTTCTCTTTTCACGTTTCCCAGGCTCGTGTAAGTTAGTTTTCACAATAGATGCAGTAAGGTCGGAAGGAGGGTGAGGACTGTGGAAACTTGGGGAGGGCACACTGTGGGGCACAGTGCCCATAGCACCACCAGCCGCAGCAGGGGGCCTCGTGTGATCATATCTAAACAAAACACACAGCACATGCGTTACGGACACACTACAATCACATGACTCCCACACTGCCCAGACGTGGATTGTCCTTCCTTCTACTCCATTTGTGGAGGCAGAAAATGAAACGATCTTTTCCCATATTTTAACTGATAAAAGGCTTATCAGTTAAAAACTGCCTGGCAATTCAGAGTGAGTGGTACATTGTAGTCTATCACACTTAAGTGTCCTTGTAGGACTTACGTGGGACAGACATACTGCCCCAGATAACACAATGAGACCCTGAAAATTTCAGACATATGTTGAACTCAAATCTCCTGACTCCCAAACTAGTGTTTTGGGCAGGAGTTCATACAATGTTAATGATGGCGAATTTCACATCTGGAAACCGGCCTTTCCTGGGCGGTCTCTCTGGGGTACCCACTGGCAGGGGGAGGGCAAGGTCAGCCAACTTCCATCATCTACCAGGTAGCCAGAGGAAGAACTGGAGGGAGCTTTGCAGCCCAGAGAACAGAGCAGCTCTTCACTACAAAAGGACAGGAACAGGTTTTTGGAATATTTCCCTGTTTAGAAGTTATACAAGTTGCCTACAGATGTCAGAGGAAAAAAGGAAGACTCCATGCACTTAAATGTTCAGTGCAGGGGTACTCACAGCAAAAAAACTGGAAGCCACTTAAATGTAGAAAAAGTTAATAAAATGATGGTCTGTTAACATTACGAAACATAAAATTACAATTAGGAGATAAAGTAGCAGCACAGGAAAAAGGTTATGACATGTTCAGTGGGGGGAAAAAAGCAAGATATAAAATCTTATACATACTATGAGTGCAATTATAATTTAAAAGAAACTCACAAGAATAAGGCCTTAAAAGTGATTTTGAAAATTAAAATTATTTTTAGGGTATTAAAATTGAGGTTTCAAAATTATTTACTATACTTTTTATAATGTTGTCATAGTACTTTTAAATTTAAATTTTCCCCTCAGCAAGACCCATGTTCCAAATGAAGGATCTGAATCCCTGATAGTATTAAACTCAGTATAACAGTTGGGGGAAGTTTCAGGGTTCTTGCCTGCAACGAGTTCCATAGGCGCAACAGCCCTTCTGATAGTATTTGCAGATGGTGGATGGCTTGCTGTTTGCCAAGTCATGTGAAAACAGGCATTGGTTTCCTTCCCGACACACACCATGCATAAAATACCTGAAGAGACAAAAAGAAGCATAAAACTTTAAGGAGTATACTTTCTTTTATAAAGTCAACATATTTTTTAACCTAGCATACAAATACTATTATGCATATTTTTGTATCAAGGCTCTATCAAACACTGGAGATATACATATTTTCATGATTCTAAGACAGTGATTTTATTTATTTTTTATTATTACGCTTTTATTTATTTTTAATTAATTTTTTATGGTGACATTGGTTAACAAAATCCAATTAAGTTTCATCTGTACACTTTAACAGTAAGGCATATATATATTTACACTGTGTGTTCACCTCTCATAGTTAGATTTCTTTCTGTCACCACATATTTGACCCCCTTTATCCCATCTACCTCTACCCTCCTCCCATCCCCTACCCTCTGGTAACCACTAGTCTATTGTCCATGTCCATGAGTCTCTGTTTGTCCTGTTCATTTGCTGCTTTTAGGTTTATAACCCACATATAAGTGATATCATGTGATTTCCAATTTTTTCTGTCTGGCTTATTTCGTTTAGCATGATTATCTAGAGGTCCATCTATGTTGTTGCAAATGGCAGTATTTCATCTCTTCTTATGGCTGAGTAATATTCCATTGTATATATGTACCACAGCTTCTTTAGCCAATCATCTATCGTAGGATGCTTTGGTTGCTTCCATGTCCTGGCCACTGTGAATAATGCTGCTGTGAACATTGGTGTGCAAATATCTTTTTGGATATGGGTTTTCAAGTCTTTGGGGTAAATACCCAGTAGAGGGATTGCTGGATCATATGGTAGATCAATTCTCAGTTTTTTGAGGAACCTCCATACTGTTCTCCATAGTGGCTGTACCAATTTGCAGTCCCACCAGCAGTGTATAAGTGTTCCTATTTCTCCATATCCTCTCCAACATTTGTTATTACGTGTCCTGTTGATTATAGCTATTCTAACAGGTGAGCATCTTTTCAAATATTTGTTGGCTATTTGTATGTCCTCTAGGGAGAAGTGTCTGTTCAGGTCCTCTGCCCATTTTTTGATTGGATCGTTTGTTTTTTTGTTATTATTGAGTTGCATGAGTTCTTTGTATATTTTGGATATTAGGCCCTTATTGGAGGTGTTGCTTGCAAATATATTTTCCCATTCGGATGGTTATCTCTTTACCTTGTTGACAATTTCTTTTGCTGAGCAAAAGCTTTTTAGTTTGATGGAGTCCCATTCATTTATTTTAGCTTTTACTTCCCTTGCTTTTGAGTTCAAATTCATAAAATCCTCTTTTAGTCCAAGGTCCTTGAGTTTAGTTCCTACGTTTTCTTCTACGCATTTTATTGTTTCAGGTCTTATATTCAGGTCCTTAATCCGTTTTGAGTTAATTTTGGTGTGTGGTGATAGACAACAGTCTACTTTCATTCTTTTGCAGGTGGCTTTCCAGTTTTCCCAGCACCATTTACTGAAGAGGCTTTCCTTTCTCCACTGTATGTTTTTGGCTTTTTTGTCGAAAATTATTTGCTCATGTAAATATAGATTTACTTCTGGACTCTCAATTCTGTTCCACTGGTAAGACAGTGATTTTAGATGCACCACAACTAATTCAATGACAGTTTTTCTGGAAGAAAAATGATCCCTTAAATCTCTATTTAAGATATATCTTCTTGATTTGAGATATGTTACACATGTAAAACATGAGCCTCATAAGTGAGAAAATACTCTTTGAAAAACTGCTCTCTCTTTCACATAGAGCTTATAGGATATGGTGTAGTGGAGTCAAGGAGACCTGGGTCCAAGATCCAGTCCTGCCATCTACGAGCAAGTCACAAAACCAACTTCTCTGGGCATCATTACCTTTATCTATAAAACAAAAATTACACTGCCTACTTTCCGGGGTTGTGGTGAAGATCAAATAAGATACTGTAGCACCAAAAAAAAAAAAAAAAAAGTAAATTACACACAAACACGCAAACTCACACACATGCTAGTGTCCACTGAGATGTCCAATTCTGGCCCTGAAGGAATAACTGGAAGGCATTCTTATTCTGTCCAGATTAGAAAGACCTGGTTGAATAGTCAGAGCCAACGGTAAAGAGACTCTAGAGGGACATGCCTTGGTATTAAGAGTAGATAAGTTCTAAAGTAATGAGTATTTTAGACACATTCTAATAAAGCTCAAAAACAAACTTTGAAAGGATCAAACTGATAGGAAATAATTATTGTCAGCCAAAACACTTTAGCACTCTTTGAAAGAAGACAATAAAATTCAAATGCTCAAAAATAAAAAATTATCAGACATGACGAAAAGCAGGCAAATGGACCCACAACCAGAAGAAAAAAAATTAGTCAATAACAGAAATGACAGATGATGGAATCAGCAGACAAGGAATTTAAAAATGGCTATT
>NW_011888952.1:682278-690040 GCF_000151845.1 Pteropus vampyrus
GTAGTCAATGTGAGGAAAACTTGAGCCTATTTCAAATTTCAATATAAACAAGACAACTCTTTCTGGAGTAAAAAACTATGGGACTACAGTATGTGTGGAAGTCTTTATGTATCATTCATCCCATAATATGGACACAGATGTCAAAATGGACACAAGCCATATGAGTATCAGAATCATGGAGAAGCCATATAAATGTAACGTATGTGGGAGAGCCATCAGTTCTCTCCAGCGTATTAAAAAATATGAAAGAAATCACAATGGTGAGAAAACCTAATGTAAGAAATGTGGGAAAACCTTTAATTCTTCAACTTCACTTCAAATATATGAAAGAACCCACACTGGAGCAAAACTCTATCAATATAAACAATGTGGAAAAGCCTACATATATCAAACTTTTCAAACCATGAAAGAATTCACACAGGACAGAAACCCTATGAATGTAAACAATGTAGTAAAGCCTTCGGTCGTCTCAGTTCTCTCTGCATGCATGAAAAAACTCACACTGCAGAGAAAGCTTATGAATGTAAACAACGTGACAAAGCCTACCTATATTATAGTGCCTTTACAAATACCCCAAAAGACTCACACAGGCAAGAAATCCAAGAATGTAAGCAATGTTGTAAAACTTTCGGTTCTCATCTGAGTTTCCAAATTCATGAAAGAACTCACTGGAGAGAAGCCCAATGCATGTAATGAATATGGAAATGCCTTCACATATTATTAAAATTTTCAAAGAAAATTCACTGGAGAGAAACTTTATGCATGTAAGGAATGTGGGGAAGCCTTCATATGTTATCAAAGTTTTTGAAGACATGAAAGAAAGCACAGTGGAGAGAAACCCTATGAATATAAGAAATGTGGGAAAGCCTACAGATATTACAGTACCTTACAAAGACACAAAAGGACTCACTCTACAGAGAAACCCTAAGAATATAAGCAAGTTTGTGATTTTCCTCATTTAAAAAAAATGCTGGACTGAGTACCTCTAGGGAAAATATGAAACTCAAATGTTTTATGTCTGCTGATGTGACCCAGTATGAAGTATACAGTATAATCTGTGATGTATTCTAGCCAAAAACATTTAAGTTGAATACCACAAAACTCCAAATCTAACTCCCAGTTTATAGGACATACAATTAGGAACAAGCTAAAAAAAATCATAAGGAAGCAATCAGACAAATACAAAAGAAGAGGTGGTATATGGGCCGAGTCTCCTTAACAGGTGTCATAAATAAAGGGAGAGGGGTCAGCTTAGTATGGAGAACAGTTTGGTGGTTTCTTAAAAATAAGAACATAAACATAAATTTACCATTTGACTCAATGAATCCACTCCTAGATATTTACCCCAAAAAAGTGAAAACATGTTCACACAAATACTTGTACATGAATGTTCATGGCAGCTTTATTCATAATAGCCCCAAAGTGGAAACTTTTACAATTCCATCAATATATCTATACAATGGGATATTAGTTGGCAATAAAAACGAATAAAATCATGACTACAACATAGATGAACCTCAAATATACCATGGAAGGTGAAATAAGCCAGATACAAAGGGCATGTTGCATGAATAAAGGGCAAATCTAAAGGGACAGAAAATAGTTAAGTGGTTGCCTAGGGCTTGGAGAGGGGATAATAGGGAGTGACTGCAAATGGGCACGAGGAAGCTTTTTGGGGTGACGAAAATATTCTAAAATTTAATTGTGACGCTTGTACAACACTGTAAATTTATTAAAAGTCTTTGAATTGTGAATGGGTAAGTTTATGGTATGTATATTTCAATGAAGATGTTAGAAAAAAAAAATTTAAAAAGGAGGGAACTGTACTAGGTTAGTAGATATTACATAAACAACAAAGTAACCAGAAGCAACATTTAGTTCTGGATTAGATTCTGATTTGGACAAACCAGATGTAAAAGACATTTTTGGAACAAATGGAAAAATTTGAGTATGGATTAGGTATTAGATAAAATAAAATTTTACTGACATGGAAAGTTGAAGATTGTTAACTAAAAAAAGCATACTATAAATCAGCATATACAGGGGTGGCTCCATAGTGTAGTGGTTAGCACATCTGCTTTACACGCAGAAGGTCCTGGGTTTGCGCCCCAGATAGAGCCACAGACCATAACCCAGGTGCGCCAGGCCCCGGGTGCGCCAGGCCTCAGGTGCACACCGCAAGCATGTGGGAGGAGATGCCCTGCCTTCAGAGATCCAGTTCTTAAGGGGAGATGGCAACATCAGTAGGTCAGAGGGAATTAAAGAGAGGGGGAAAAAAGCATATATAGTAAAATGGTACAGCCATCATGGAAAACTATACCAGTTCCTCAAAAAATTAAAAACAGAATTACCATATGATCCAGCAATTTCACTTTTGGGTACATACACAAAAGAACTGAAAAAGAACTCAAATAATTGTACACCCATGTTCATAGCAGCATTAATCACAATAGCCAAAAGGTGGAAACAACCCAAATGTCCATAAATGGATAAATGAATAGACAAAATGTGGTCTATCCATACAATGAAATATTATTCCAACTTGAAAAGGAAGGAAATTCTGACACATGCTACAACATGGATGGATGAACCTTGAGGATATTACATTAAATGAAATAAGCCAGTCACAAAAAAGACAAAACAATATGATTCCACATATGTGAGGTCCCTAAAGTGGTCAAATCATAGAGACCGGTTGTCAGAGGCTGGAGGAGGGAAAAGGGGAGTTAGTGTTTAATGGGGACAGAATTTCAGTTGGGGACAATGAAAAGAGTTCTGGAGATGGATGGTGGTGATGGTTGCACAATATCTTGAATGTGCTTAATGCTAATGAACTAACCACTTAAAAAATGGTTAAGATAATAAATTTGTTATGTATATTTTACCACAATTAAGAATATTTTTAAGAGCACATACTATATACTCTCATTTTGGTAAAAATTTAAAAAATATATACATATATATGCATTTAAAAAATCTCAAAAGGTATTTAATAGCATGTTAACAGTGGTATTTTTATTTCCTTATTTTTGTTAATCTGTACTTTCTACCATTTCTACCATGAACATATACTGATTTTATAATAGTAAACGGCTGTTTTAGTTTTAAAAAATCATAAATACTATCCAATAATGGTGAGGGCATGGTTAAGAATATAGATAAAATGCTCAGTACATTATCTATCACACAGTAGGTACCCCACAAAGTTCAACTCTTCATTAAAGTCTAGTAAAAAAAACACTGACAACTAAACCAACAATTAGTTACAAGAGTGACCTATGCCTTAACACAATGTATAAAGTGCTGAGTGACTCACGTAGGGCAACAGGAGGCAACATCCCAGTAGAGGTCATGCCCAAGTAGAGCCTGCAAAATGGAGGGGGATGCCAGTGGGTGTGAGGAGTATGTGCCAGAAGAGAGGACAGCAAATTTGGAAAAAAAAAAAAAAAAAAAAGGCAGAGAAGTGGGACGTTGTAAGGGAGTAAGGACAGGCTTGTGGAGAGATGAGTATTATTACTCTAATTGCGCTCCAAGATACCCTAGTGTTAGTTGAAATATTGATGAGTGTGTCTCAAAACAAGAAATGAAGGGCTCACAATCAAGTCAGCTTAGGAAACCAGAGTGGTCTTTCTCAGAGATTTACAACAGACAGCAGCAGAGGAAAGGTTCTGAGTGTACTGTCATAAAGAAAACTGTTTATTCTTATTAAGCACACCTTTTCCCAGGTGTTTTCAGAAAAAGCCACTTGAGCTACAGAGTAGAAGACAGATTGGAGAGGGCTGAAAGTGTACATGAGAAGTCTTTAAGGAGGTTGCTTCATAAAGGAACTTTTATTTGTAAACCATGTTTTATTAAAAAAAAAAATATGGAAAGTTTCTAAACTATACAAAATAGAACGGCAGAATAAACTCTCAAGGTGTACCAGCACCAGCTTTCACATTATCAACTCATGATCAATCTGGTTTGACCCTTTTCCCTACTTCCTGTATTATTTTGAAGAGGAATAACTCACATATCCCTTGAATGAAGGCTTTTAGGCAAGAAGCCCCCACCTCTGGTTCCCCAGCAAGTATATTATGAGAAATACATGAAATGAAAAAAAAATACAAAAGAGCAGATAAACAGTGCCATCAATACGAACACTTTCACTTCTTTATTTCATTGAATCCTAACAATACTCTAAGGAGTATCATTATTATGCCTATGATGCAAATAGGAAAGCTGAGGTTCAGAGAGGTATGATGACTTATATATTCAATTGTTAAGTAGGGAACCCCAGCTCTGGTCTTCTCAGCCCTGACCTTTTCCCATCCAAACTGACTTTCCTGTTACTCTGCCTTTGTCCACATTTTGGCCCCTGTGCAAAACACTGTATTCCATCTTTCATTGCACTGAACTGCTATAACCCACCTTCCTTCATGGACCAGCATGAGTGAGTCCTGACTGGTCCAAGGAGCCTTCTCACCCCTCCAGCTCAAACTGCACTTTCGTTCCTCCAACCCCAGACTCACTGGTGGCAGCCACATGGTATGGTGCTTCCCAATCTGGGGACCCTGACCCAAGAGAGCTAATGATCATGAACACAGTCAGGGACATCAGTCTCTAATGAAGAATGACTGTTAATAACTTCAGGAAGGCACATCTGGAATTATCACTAAATGCCACCGAACCTAACCAATTATATGGTTCTGCCTGGAAAAGGAGAAAAGCTTGACAACAGAAGGCAGGCATGGTTTCTAAGGTAGGTCAGGAAGACCCAAGAGGCTCAGACTATCCTTTCCAAGGTACTAGACAATGCAAGTGACAATTCATGCTTCACCCCAGACCCTACCATGGGCCTGGGAAACTGCCTCGGCTGGAGGCTCTGAGATTTCATCCCTCTTCGCTCTCCAAGCATTCATCTAACTTTCTTCACCTGTTCACTTCCCTAAAAACAGAGGAAATGTTGACCGGGCCCACCTTACAGTTTCTTTTCTCCCAGAGAAATGATAAAAAGATATTTCAGTTTTGATGTCAGTCTCCTCTGAGTTTGGCTAGCATGAGCCACCTCTAAGTACACCAACAAAAGCAAATTTCTGGACCCTGTGACTTAAGTGACTATATTGAGGTGCCTCCCCATAATCTTTATTACGTGATCAGTTAGGCTTTTCCCATGCAACAGCCCCTTAGAGGTCTTCCTCTAGAACAGAGACTGTTTGGTAATTTGCTATAAGTCTGGTATAGGCTAAGGAAAAAAGGAAAGGAGGAAGGAGGGAGACAAGGAAGACAAGGAAGACAGGAAGAAAATGGCACAGAGTGTAACAAACTAAGGGCATTCTTTGTTAAAAACTTAAGAAGAGACCAGTCAGGATGGAGGAGTTGGTAAATGCTGTGTTCCTCTCCTCCCCCATGACCACATCAAAATTACAACTAAATTACAGAACAATCATCATTGAGAACCGCCTGAGGACTACCTGAACGCAAGTCCTATAACTAAGGATATAAAAGAGAAGCCACGAGACTGGTAGGAGGGGTGGAGATGCAGAAGGGGCAGGCCCCATAACCACAGTGTGGCAGTTAAAGACCAGGAGCGATATCTTGGCTGCAGCGGTACTCCCCCGGAAGAGCGAGGGAGCCCAGCTGAGGACTCCAGGGCCAGAAGAGATATCCCAATAACATTTGACTGTGAGAACCAGCAAGGACTGCGTCTGAGTGACATGGAGGGCTGCTGGAGACCTAGGTTCTCCTCTTGAGGGGCCAACACACTGACTTCCTTGTTCACAAATCTGCTCTAAGCCCCAGCAAGGAAGAAGCAACTCAAAAAATGCCAGGGACATACAGGGAGGGACTAAACTGACTAGCTTCAGGGTGAGGGCTGGAAAAGCAAGTATCAGGGCAGCTATTTCTGAGGACAGACGTGCTAGCAGGCACCACTGCTCCTTTGTTGAGCCTTTGGCCAACCCAACAGACCCAGCCCGAGTGGGCCAAATCTGTATCTCCATTAACCTGACTAACACTATACAACCTGTCCTGGTGATTCCCTGAAACCCCACCTCCTCCCAACTCACATACCAGGGCTGAGCTGCTTCCAGTGGCTTTTCCACACAAGTGGCCTCCCCCTCAGCTTGTGCTATGGACTTTCCTAATTTCTGTCAAAGGTCTAAAAACCCCAAACAAGCAGTGGCTGGCCTTGGTGTACCCTTAACTCTTGCTAAGCAGCCCCAAGCCCAGCACAAGCAGCAACCAGTCTCAACTTGCACTGTAATCGCTTCTCGGCCTTTTGACTAAGATCAAGTGTAGTATCTGTTATCAACTTGCACTGTTAACTCCTATCAGGTGGCCCCAAGCCTGGCATAAGCAGTGGCCAGTATTGGGGTCCCAAGCCCAGCACAAATGGCAGCTGGCCTTGGTTCGCGGCACAGCCCCTCCCAAGTGCCTCTAAGCACAAGTGTCAACCAACTGCAGAGCATATTGTAGTACTTAGTAGGTGGTCCGAGTGGTGACAGACATTGGCCTGCACCAGAGCTCCTCCCAAGAGACTTCAGAACCAACATACCTGGTGCCACCTTTAGACCACACTAGAGCACCACCCAGCTAGCTCCACAAATGACACACCTGAAGGGTGGACCTGGCTGGCACTAGAGCACACTAAAGTGACTCCTGTTCCATGGGATTGGCCCCTACACAACAGCTCGTCCACTGCAGTCATGGCCAGCCCTCACAGCCAGTCAGCCTGAGGGTAAACCCCTCCCACGGATGTGCCAACAGCAATCAAGGTTCAACTACAACAGGAGAGCACACACAACCCATACAAAGGACACTGTGGAGCACCAGGCTCAGGTGACCAAGAAGATGGTACCACTGGGCCCCACAGGACACCTACTAAATAAAGGCATTCTGATAAGGCTGGGAGATGTAACAGATATACCTACCACATAAAATCAAACACAGGGAGTCAACCAAAATGGAGAGACAAAGAAACATGTCCCAAATTAAAGAACAGGACAAAACTCTAGAAAAATAACTAAACAAAATGGAAATAAACAATCAACCAGATACAGAGTTCAAAATGCTGGTTATAAGGATGCTCGATGAAGTTAGGGGAAGAAAAATGAACTCAGTGAGAACTTCAACAAAAAATAGAAAACATAAAAAAGAACCAGTCAGAAATGAACCATTCAGAAATAATTGAAATGAAAACTACATTAGAGGGAATTAACAGACCAGATGAAGCAGAAAACAGAATCAGCAATCTGGAAGACAAGGTAGCGGAACACATCCAATTGGAACAGCAAAAAGAAAAAAGATTTTTAAAAAATGAAGATAGTTTAAGGCAGGAGTCACAGACCAGTACCAATCTGTGGCCTGTTAGGAACCGGTAAGCACTGCAGGAAGTGAGCAGCAGGCCAGTGAGCGAAGCTTCATCTGTATTTGCAGCTGCTCCCCAGTGCTAGTGTCACTGCCTCAACTCCATCTCACATCATCAGGCATTAGATTTTCATAGGAGCACTGGTCCCTGGTGCCAAAAAGGTTGGGGACCACTGGGTAATAGAACCTCTGGGACAACAAATGTACCAACATTCATATCATATGGGTACCAGAAGACAGAGAACATGAGATTGAAAGCTATTTGAAGAAATAATGACCGAAAACTTCCCTCGCCTGGCAAAGAAAATAGACATTCAGGTCCAGGAAGAGCAGAGACTCCCAAAGAAGATGAACTCAAAGAAGCCCACGCCAAGACACATCATAATTAAAATGCCCAAGGTTAACAATGAGATAC
>NW_011888952.1:690860-714060 GCF_000151845.1 Pteropus vampyrus
CCAAAGTTAAAGACAGAGAATCTTAAAAATAGCAGGAGAAAAGCAATTAGTTATATATAAGGGAACTCCCATAAGACCGTCAGATGATTACTCAACAGGAACTTTGAAGGCTAGAAGGGACTGGCATAAAATATTCAAAGTGATGAAAGGCAAAGACCTACAATTAAGATTACTCAGCAAAGGAATATTTTAGAATCAAAGGTGAGATAAAGAGTTTTCCAGACAAGAAAAAGCTAAGGGAGTTCATCACCACTAAATCACTATTTTAAGAAATGTTAAAGGAATTTCTTTAAGAAGACAAGATAAAAAAATATGGATAAGAAAATATAGGAAAGAAATTCTCACTAAGGCAAAAACTTAAAAACAATAGATTGATCAACTATGAAGGTAGTACAAAGGTTAAACAGCCAAAGTAGGAAGATCATATGTAATTACAAGAATAAATTAAGACACACACACAAATATATATGTACAAAAATAGTAAAAAAATTACTAAACATAAACGTCGAGGGGGTGAGTAAAAATTGTAGTGATTTTAGAATGTGTTTGAACTTCAGTGACCATCGACTTAAAAATAGACTGCTATAAACATAGCTTGGGGTATATGAAGCACATGGTAACCACAAACTAAAAATCTACAAGATACATACAAAAAAAAAAAAAATCCAAACATAATACTATAGAAAGCCATCAGTATACAAGAGAAGAGAATAAGAGAATAAGAAAGGAACAGAGAATTACAAAAACAATCAGAAAACAATTAATAAAAATGGCAATCGCTACATACCTGTCAATAATTAACTTTAAATATAAATGGATTAAATGCCCACTCAAAAGACACAGGGTGGCTGAAGAGATATAAGAACAAGACCCATACACATGCTGTCTATCAACAGACCCACTTCAGATCGATAGATATAGACTGAAAGTAAAGGGATGGAAAAGATATTTCATGCAAATGGCAAGGAAAAAAAAAGGCTGGGGCAGCAATACTTATATCAGATAAAACAGACTTTAAAGCAAAGGCTGTAACAAGAGACAAAAAAGAAAATTTCATAACAATAAAAGGATCAATCCAATAAGAGGATACAACTCTTGTAAACATTTACACATACAACTTAGAAGCACCTAAATATATAAAGCAAATACTGACAAACATAAAAGAGAGCAACATTAATACAGAATAGCAGGGAACTTTAACATCCCATTGTCATCAATAACTAAATCACTCAGACAGAAAATCAACAGCAGCCTTAAATGACACATTAGACCTACTAGATTTAATTGGCTTTTTTAGGACATTTCATCCAAAAGCAACAGAATATACAGTTTTTTCAAGTGCACGTGTAACATTTTCCAGGACAGACCACCTGTTAGGCTATAAAGCAAGTCACAACAAATTTAAGAAAACTGAAATGATATGAGGCATCTTCTCTGATCACACCGAGATAAAACTAGCAATCAATTAAAAGAAAAAAACTGAAAAACACAAGGAAGGTAAATGACAAGCTACTAAACAATGATGAGTTAACGAGATCAAGGAAATAAAGATACCTTGAGACAAATGAAAATGAGAACAAAATGACCCAAAATCTGTGGAAACAGCCAAAGCGGTCTAAGAGAGAAACTCATAGTAATACAGGCCTCTCTCAAGAAACAAGAAAAATCTCAAATGATTCATCCAATAAGGGGTTAATATCTAAAAAATATAAGGAACTCATACAACTTATCAAAAAAACCCCAATCCGATTAAAAAATGAGCTGAGAATGTGAACAGACATCCAAAGAGGACATACAGATGGCCACAAGACATATAAAAAGATGCTCAACATCACTAATCCTCAGGGAAATGCAAACTAAAACCACAATGAGATATCACCTCACATCTGTTAGAATGGCTATCAATAAATTGAAAACAACAAGTGTTGGTGAGGATGTGGAGAAAAGGGAATCCTCATGCACTGCTGGTGGGATTGTACACTGGTACAGCCACTACAGAAAACAGTTAGGAGGTTCCTCAAAAAATTAAAAATAGAACTACCATATTACCCAGCAATTCTACTTCGAGGTATTTGTCTGAAGAAATCTAAAACACTAATTCAAAAAGATATACACACTCCTATGTTCATTGCAGCACTGTTTACAATAATGCAAGAAATGGAAGCAACCTAAGTGTCTATCGATAGACAAATAGATAAAGAAGATGTGGTACATATATATACTGGAATATTTCTCAGCCATAAAAAAGAATGAAATCTTGTCATTTATGACAACATGGATGGACCTAGAGAGTAATATGCTAAGTGAAATAAGTCAGAGAAAGACAAATACCATATGATTTCATATGTAGAATCTAAAAAATAAACAAAACAAACTCAGACAAAAAAACAAATTGATGGATGCCTAATGGGAGGGGATGGGTGAATGGGTGACAAAAGGTGAGGGATTAAGAAGTTCAAAAAAAGGGCATTTGAAATCTTGCTCCATGGCATATGTCGTCAGTTTAGCTCACATAAACTCTTAACAAAATTAAAAAAAAAAGTACAAAAAAGCAGTTATAAAAACAGTCACTGAATAGAAGTACAGCATAAGGAGTACAGTCAATAGTATTGTAATAACTATGTATGGTGTTAGATGGGTACTAGACTTATCAGGGTAATCACTCTGTAAGGTATATAAATGTCTAATTACTATATTGTACACCTGAAATTAACATAATATTGCATGTCAACTGTAACTGAAAAACAAAAATAATTTTAAAAAGAAACTTAAGAGGAACTTTTTTAAAAAGGCCTATACCAAAGGGATCTTGTTATTCACAATAACAAGTGTGATTTTAAGTGTGTAGAAAAGAATTAACACAGCAGGTCAAAGCCTGCGATCCTCAGAGAGGCCTGCTTACATGGCTGGACCCTGCCTAGCATCTGCCACTTGGCTATTAAACAGTTCTCTCCACTGAAATAAAATTTCCCTAAGTGATAAGACTGGCTCATTGTGCTTTAACTGTGTAACATGGTTTATGCTGAACATCTGCTTTCCTTCCACAAGTCTGGTAGAGGTTGACCAGCCTGGGCTGGTCAATGACTCTCTAATGGATTCACCGGGGCACATGTTGCTGCCTTTTTGCTACTGGGAGCAAAGTGTGCTGTGTGACCCTGTATGGGAGAGAGTGAAGACAGAAAGCCTGCATATGGGTTCCTCCAGATGCTGCCTGTGCCTTTTTCCTTTGTGATCCAGCTGTGACTCCTTACTACATCGCTGAAATAAATCTTAGCCTCTTGAGTACAACTATATGCTGAGTCCTGTGTGTCTTTCTAGCCAATCTCCGGATGTATGGGTGGTCTCGGGAATCCTGGACCCCAAAATGTATCACGATTCTAAACAGTTTAATAATTCTTTCTGGAAAATGCTACTGAAGATTGCAACACTATTTCAATCATCCTCAAATATGGTAATTTTTGATCTTTGAAGGTATAAAAGTAAAAAAATTAAAAAAAAAATTCAGTGCCAAGTCTGAATGACAAAGAGGTATCAAGATTAGTAAATTCATAAATACTGAAAGAGAATAGGCTCAAAGTGGCTATATAAACAGTTCCATAAAGTGATATCTAACAAGTAATTAATGGTTTCTTTTGGAGAAACCATTTAGACAAGATTTTCTGGAAAAACCATGGTAGGAGATGACCAGAAGTCCTCTACCAGATACTATTTGTTAATCAGGCATGCAAGAGGAAAGATTTTTAGCATTGGTCCTACAAGGATGCCTTCTATAATTCTATCACCACCTCCCATAAGTCATTCAGAAAATCTGCCTTCCAAACTGCATTCACTAATTATCTTTCCCATTAAGAAAAATATTTAACCACCAAGCAGAGCTTCTAGTTTTGCCACTTATAAGCTAGTGACTTTGTACAAGCCATTTTACTTCTGTGAGTGACTGAGTTCAGATTTAAAGAGGTTCAAAAATAACTTCTAGACCACGACCACTCTTTCAAGAAAGGTGAGTGTGAAACAGTGTTATATAAGAGGTGAAGCCAGCAGTTTTATTTCTGTAGCATATGTCACCATTTCCATTCCCTAGTGACAAACACAAAACTACCCTGAGCACACCCTGCCTGACCTTTGGGGCATCTTTATCAACTGCTTATAGCCATTCCTCTCCATCAATTTTATACTAAGCTTAATCCAGGTCTCTTTCATATTGCACCTTGTAGTAATTTCCAACTGTTCCCTTTTCCTGATAGCCAAATCATCCCTTATATTTTCCTTCGGAAGAAGACTGAGACATGAATTGGGGTGGAGGGTAGAATGAGGAAGGAAGCACATAGCTAGAGACTCAGAGTGGGGAGATTCTTTCTGGAGGGCACTCCGAAGGAGTCTGTTATTCTAGGCGACCCAAAAAGGCTGTTTCAGACAGTATGGCTATTATACGTTGCAAAGGCTATCAGGTTCACTACTGGCCACAGAACTGCCAGGAGCTCTGGCTGTGGCTCAGACAAACAGAATCAATCTGGTTTATTGCAGGCCTTTCAACAGTGTCTGCCTCTAGCGAAATGCTTTCCGCAATCATCTCCAAGTATATGGGTAATGTGTATTCTCTGTGTCACCTTTCTTTACATTTTCCCACATTTTTTCACAGGCTTAACATTTCTGGCTGTACTGCTTGTGACGACAGAGCCATCAGGTGGGAAGGGAGCTAATTCTAGGCATAATGGTAGGTCTGAAATAGATGTACTAGATGTGGAGGTGAAATAGAGTATAGTGTAGTGGTTAAGTAAAGACTTTGAGGTCAGAAAGCTCCCTATGTGACCTTGAGCAAATTATTTAAATTTCCAACTCTCAGTTTCTCCATCTGAATTACGATTATCATAACTGTACTTCACAGACTGTTGTGATAGACTACTGTGAGGGTTAACGGAGAAAATGCATGTAAGTGCTTATCCTAACACATTGTAAATGCTCCAAGATGGTTTGTTTTATTATCTAATCTCTTAATCAACCCTGCTGGGTAGGCATTATCACCCCCATTTTACAGACGAGGAAATTCTGGCAAAGGTGGTATCAGGATCAGAATCCAGAACTACCCAATTCTGGAGCTTAAGCTCTTCCTACCACTTACTGGCTGACAAGGTGCCCCATGTTTTGTAACTTTCTTTTTTATTTCTTTTTCTTTTTTAAACTCCTACTGCACCTGGTATTCCAAGGTGGTCTCCCATCCAAGTACTAACCAGGCCCAACTCTTAGTTTCTGAGATCAGACGAGATCGGGCACGTTCAGGGTGGCATGGCTGTAGACTTGTTTTGTAACTTTCTAGGCTTGATTCTCTCGGTAAACTGAAATTCTGGGACTTCTACTAAGTAATAAGATGAAGGGATGTCTATCACATGAGGAGGAGGACAAAGAAATTGGTTACCAAGCTATAATAAAGGCCTGCACCAGGGCTTTGAAAACATACTGGAAGACATAAGAGATGGTTAGGAAGAAGAATTAGCAAAAATGATCCCCAGATTGAGATTCTGGATCGAGTGGCATGTCAAGAAATCAGAATAGCTGACAGCACAACTGTGTAAGTTGTCTTCTTGCCCATTCCAGGCAATAAACATATACAGTGTCTTTGTCATTAAGTTAGGAATTCTAATATTTCAAATCCATCTCTTGGAAAGACATAATGAGCATGAGAATGGAAACAAAACTAAGACTTTGTCCTGATGCCATTCAGAATAAGAATGTACAATCACATTCCAAAGTCAGGAAAACAAACCCAAACCACTTTGCCCCCTGACATAAACCAATAAAACCTATTTTAAATCTGGTGCCCAAAATAAATCATACCTTGAATATTTCCTAAAAGTTGCTAATGTCTGGAGATAAGACTTTAGTGAATAATAAAGTGAGAAAAGCTTTTTCACTATGAACACAGTAACGTAAACTCTTGGTAATATTGCAGGTTTTTTTATTTAAACATGTGCTCTGTTTTTATTTGGCCAGGCAGTCCTTATGAGAGCTGAGTCCTTCACACTCCCTTACAAGTGAACTTGTACTTTCTATGTGTTTTTGTACGTTTTCCTTTCACATGAGCATATTAAAAGCGTTGAAAATTCCCACAGCAAAAAAACTTTCATTTAGCATTTCTCAAACTATAAGAAATGGACTCTGATGCCACAGCTCTGCCACTTGGAAGCTAAATGACATGACAATCACTTCAATGCTGAGGCTCAGTTTCACGATCTGTGGATAGTCCTGGTTGCTGGATTATAAGTAGTATGGCTGGTAGAACAACTTAAAGAGCACCCAGTAAACTGTAAGCCTCCCACAAAATCAGTTAGTACTTAAACAGAAGTAACCTCTTTCCAACATTCCAACCTACTCTTAGTTTACATGCAACAACATCCTGCAGGATGCTCCTGTTTTGGAAACAGAATAAAACTTTCAGATCAGGCCATCTCATGGTACAGAAGGAAATAACCAAGATGATGCTGATTTAAGTTCTTGTTCCTGCAGTTAGATGTTAAGTCTCAAGTCTTCTTGAGCATAAGATTTCCTTATCTGTAAAATTAGATACTACACAGAGTTGACATTCAATTATAAAGCATTATATAAATGTGCACTGTTTTGTGGACCCATCTTAGGAGCAGTAGCCAGAACCTACAACAGTCCACAATGACTAAGAAATTGCTCCAAAAGGGGTGAAAAAAATTATATATACGTGTGTGTGTGTGTGTGTGTGTGTGTGTGTGTGTGTGTGTGGAGAGAGAGAGCGAAAGAGAGCATGCGCACCATTTTAAAATACAGTAGGAGCTGCCATTCCAGAGGAATTGCCTTGCACGACTTTTGCCTCAAACCTCTGTAATATTAAAACAGGGCAAAATAACCTGTACTGGGCCTAAAGCAACATCGTGCTCCAAAGAACTGTTCGCAACCATAACAAGAAAGCAGATATGACTACCAGACTTAAAATTAAAAACATTTAGAATTAGCATCACTATGTTAGCTTATTTGCATCAAGAGAAATGCCTTCCTTCTACTGATGTAATTCTTCCTCCCTCCCTTTCTCCTTAATATCCTTTGTCTTTGTTTCCTAATTGAAACGCTATTTGGGTTTCTGCCTAAATCGGTGCTTAACAAATAGCATTCTTTTCAAATCTCAAATAAATGCTGATTACCTCTTACTCTGAAAGGCCTTTTAATTTTAACAGGAAACTTTATACAAATAAACACACGTCTTTACAAAATATCTTTTAGTACAAGTCTTTCCTATAAACAAGAAGTGCAAATTTCTGACAACTGCTTAACATAAGCCACGTGGGCCTTGGATAAATCGATTGAACTGTTAATATACACTAATGCTAATGGAAAACTTTTTACAGTCATTTCTCAAATATTCATACTAACGAAGAGAAATAACATAAATGATACTTAAACTGTATATTAAATAATCAAACAATTGGTTTTTTTTTAAAGCAATGCTTCCCACACAAATTTTACTGAAACTAATCATTAAAATAAAATTTGTGCTTTCCAAGAATCAGTTCAATAAGACTAGGATTCTAATACTGGAAAGCCACAAGCTACATAAGGAATGAGGATGTTATACAACCAAGCTATTTCTATTTCACAGGAGCAGCCACAGTGTAGTCATCCGCTTCTGAATTTTGTACAACCATCCATCCATTACCATTGTATTCTTCAGGTAAATGGGTGTCTCAATAAGAGTATCATTTAATCTCTTTCAGTCTGTTACCTCCACTGTAAAATGTGAATTCTATCTCCCTAATAGTGAAGACTAGAAACAATGAATATAAAGGACTTGGAAATACGAGGGACACTTAAACTTTCAGTAAATCCTACATGACGTTATCATTTTCTGCACAACAGCGCTTACTTGCTAGCTCTCTGTAAGTTTACGTTGCTTGGGAGTTCTTCAAACTCTCAGGAAACGAAGGCCGCTTTCGGGGCCTTAGCTTCTTTCAGGCCCTTATTATCTATTAAAAACCTACTCCTGTGTGCCATCCCATTGGTAAAAGACCTCTTAGTGTCCTGTTGCTCAAATCCAAATCTCCGTTTCCAGATAAACTGTAAGTTCCAAGAGCCCTTCTCCCAAGGCCCCAGCACCCTGCACGGCCCTGGCTAGCACGTCCTTCCAGCCAACAAGGGTCACGCTTCAAACTCGCGGGACAGCTCCCGCGATGGCCTCATCCCGGGTCTCGGCTAAGAGACACGGCCACGCACCCACCGGGTCTCCGGCTCCGGCCGCAGCGCCAGCTCTGCCTTGAAAAGCCGGACCACAAATAGCTGAGCAGCTTTCCACAAATCCGTTCCAATCTCAGTTTCCCCCGCGGCAGGATTGGGGCGGTCGCGCCACCCAGGGCCCAGGGAAGGGGTCCCAGGTGACCCGGCGCTCCTGGACCTCACCGAGCACTGACCTGCAAGTGATCTGCTTCGTGCTCATGGTGGTCGGGCTGGAGGGCCGTAGTCGCGCCGCCACCGCCTCTCGCTCTTGCGGTGGGCGCCTGGGTCTGGCCCTGCCCCTCCCACGCGGCCGCGTCACGCCGGCGCACACCGCCCCTCCCGTGTGACACCTCTGTAGCGCCCGCCGGAAACCTCGCCGCCGTCACAATTGGTTCCGCCGGTGGTGAGGCAAAGCCGACCCCCAGTTTCCTCACGCTTTGTCTCTCATTTCCAAGCCTGCTGGGCGGGGCCTGGCTCACTAGTTCCTCTGTGTCTGCTCCCATCTCCAAGAGCATTCCTTAGCGACCTCTCGCGTCTCTAGGATCACTTCACCTCTCCCGAGGCTAAGCTCCCGCCTCTCCTCTGCGCACCTTAATCCTAAATATTTCTACCTATATCCAAATTTACATTCCCCGGGCCCCTTTCTCAGGCCCTACCTCAACTGTTCCCGCCACACTTCGCCTCCCAAGTAAGGAATTCCTTAGTTCTCTCTCAATTACTCTTTTGCAAAGTCTCCACTCCCATCCCAAGTTTAGTCATTTTCTTCCCTGGTATTCCTCTGCTGTTGGTCTTCCATTTCCTGTGGTGGAAACCCAAAAATATATTAGTGACACTCTCCTCTGGTTCTTTATATCCTGCAGATCCTGCTCCTACACTTCTCTTCAATGCATCCTTTTCTCTCCATTTCCACCTTCATAGTTCTAGTCTAAGCAACCATCACTCCTTGCCTGGGGTCATGCAATGGCCTTTTAACTGCTCTTCTAGCTTCTGCTCCTACCCTCTACTAGTCTGTTGTCACGTATAACCCATTTTTAAAAACATAAATCAGATGTCATTAACTTCCTTTAACTTTCAGTGGTTTTCCATCGCTTTTTAAATTGTTCTTTTTAAAATTTTTAAACATCGAGCTATAATAAATCAGTGCGCAAAACACATATGCCTGTATGAATTTTTACATATGTATACACTCATAAAATCGCCACCTAGATCAAAGAACATTCTCAAACCCCAGAGGGCTCCCTTAGGCCCCTTCACAATTAATCTCCCAAAGCTTATTCTCACATCACAAATTAGTTTTGATTGTTCTTGACCTCGATATAAATAACTCAGTATGTACCCTTTTGTCTGTTTTCTTTTCACCAACATTATATCTGTGAGATGCATGCATGTTATATATAGCTATATGTTCTTTTACTTTGCTATAAAAATATTGACTCTTCCAATGAATGAGCACAGTATAGATTTCCAATTAGAGCTTTTGAAATTTCTCAGAAATTTAGGAAATATATTAGAAAATGTGTAATTTCCTTCCTTGTACCATGTCAGGTTTAGGTATCTGAGATATGCATAAAATGAGTTTGGAAGTCTTCCCTCTTTTCTATTCTCTGGAAAAATCTGTGTAATATAAATATTTTCCTTAAATGTTTGGAAGAATTTGCCACTGAAGCCACCTCAGCTTGCAGTTTAGTTTGGCTTTGTCCATTTTCTTTATTGTACATGTGTTTTATATTTCATTGACTTTTGCTCTTTATTTTTTATTCTATGTTTAAGTTCAGATTGCTCATTTCTAGTGCCTTGAGAAGGAAGTTTAGATCACTAATGTTCAAGCATTCTTTTTTAAGTATTTAAAGCTATAATTTTAAATACTTAAAAAAGAATGCTTGAACATTAGTGATCTAAACTTCCTCTAAGCACTTTTTAGTTGTATCCACAAGCTTTTATGTCATATTTTCCTTACCACTGGGTTCAAAATATTTTCTCATTTTCATTTTTATCTATTCTTTCACCCATGTTATTTAGAAGTGTGCTGCTTAATTTCCCAACCACAGAGGATTTTCTAATTATCTTTTTCTTATTGATTTCTTTTGATTGCTAGTTAATCCCACTGTGGAATTGTCTATTCTTTTAGTTTGGTCAACATTTGATTAATATATTTTGAAGCTATGTTCATAGGTTCAAACAAATTTAAATCATGCTCTTCTGTTTTGTCAACACATCATGACTGAGAAATATCCCTCTTTGTGCTAGTTGCAAATGTGAATCAGGACAGTGTTATTATATCAGTGAAAGAACCTATTGCCTCACTATTGTGCACATAATACACTATGTGAGGACGTGAACCAAAGACATTTCTAGGAATGCTAGTCGTTAATTGCATCAGGGTACTGTTTGCAGTGAAGACTGTGTTGACTACATTATGGTGCCTGTAGTACACTATGTAAAGACATATGTATAAAAGATGTTTCTGAGAGTGCTAGTATAAAAAGAAAATGTCTAGAAATTCTTTTTTAAGGGGAATTTGTCTAATATGAATATAATCACATCAGCTTTCTTTCAGATAGTGTTTGCATTAGGTATATCTTTTTCCATCCTTTTATTTTCAATTTACTTGATATTTTTACATCTAAACTGTATTTCTTGTAAACGGCACATGCAAGATTACTTTTACAATATAAAACATCAAAAAAAATAGCCTCGAAATAAGGATTTATTTATTCAAAACCAAAACGATATAACTTTTTCTAGAAACACAAAAATGTGGGTCCCTAACTACTAAAAGCCCACAGATTAAAGAACACAGCTCTGGTAGAAACATGAATCCAGAGCTGCCAACGCCAAGTGAACGCTGCGGGAAGTAGAGAAAGGTTTCACAAAGGTAGGGCTTTAAAGGATGAGTAGGAGCTGGCTGCCAACAGTTCAAAATGTACAAAGGCTAGAAAGAAATTTTGTAAGCAAGCACAAATGAAAATGAAAATGAAAGCTCTTGAGGACACCAATTTATGGGTAAGACTGGTTACTGGTTAATCCTACCGGGTTTGGCTTTTAAAGCCGTCAATCACAATGACGTCACTGTTGGTCAGGTTACTCCGGCTGCTTGCATTTGCTACCTGTGTGATAAGGAAAAGGAAGTCACAGGAAAGCTCCCCTGCTTGCCCAGGAGGGGAAAGCCATGCAGTACGCAGAGGTCGGAAAGCCTTTAATTAAATTCAACCACTGTAGGAAATACATCTACAGCTTCATTGTGCCGCAATGCTGCCCCCTCTGCCGGCAGGAAGTGGGCTCGAGGAAGCTGGAGGAAGCACCTGTTAGCATCTCCAATCCGTTTACCAATGGACATCAAGAAAAATGTTCATTCCTCCTCAAACCAACTCAAGGGACGTTTCTTAGGTACCGTGTTTTTAAACATTATATTGAATTGTGCATACATTTCCTTCTGTGCTGTAGTTATTAAAACCTTTTACAGTATGAGGTTTGGTGGATAATCTTTCCAGTATTTTAGCATTGAATTCTAAAATGTAGGCCTATTCGTTTCATAAAAATAGATGGTGTGAATACTTTCCTGGAGCAATAAGTGCAAGAATGTATGAAGGTCAAACCTGCTTGTACAACTTTAAGAGAGAAAAATCTATAACCTGAAGTTTTTTGCCCACGGATTTTGAGCTAAGAGGCTAATTGGGAAAATGACGCAGCAGCTAATGTTATCAATACCTTTATTGTGAGTTAAGTTTGTAATTTCAGTGACAAACAGGGACAATGTACAGAGCCTGAAGAATGGCCACTTACAGACTATTTGCATGGAAGTGAGTTAAATTGAAGACTAGAGCTGGTCTAGTTCAATTATAGGTACCACCTGACTTTAAGATTTCAGAAATTAAAAAAAAGGACTATGTCTCTTAGAGTTCTTGTGGGGTTTACAAATGGAATTGGGACTGGCCCTGCACAAGCCAGAGCATAGATGCGACTGGATGAAGGCACATCCATGTGCATCGTCACCATCTAATGCCGAGAACTCCTTGAAATCTACCCTCTCAACCCCCTGTGCCCTCAAGAGTGCTTGGGATGAGAAAATTAGACTATTCACTTCCCTGCTAACTTCCTTAATTGATTTCCTGCACATCTCGATGAGGCTGAAATGAAACAAAGTGTGTAAAAGATGTTGCACTAAACTATTTTATAAGAGCCCCTCATTCATGCTAAGTTGGAGTCAGTAACTGGTTGGATTCCAAAAGCTTTTGAATAATGTGGTTAAAATTCAGAATTTGCCTTAACATGGTTCATTCAACAAACCCATACTGAGCAGCTCTGTGTGGGAAATGCTAGGGATGTCACAGTGAACAAGCCACAGCCTAACTGCCCAAAAAAAAAAAAAAAAAAAGATACATGAGGCTTTCAGGTTGGCCCTTAATACACATATATTTATACTATGATATGGTGATGATACTGATGGGCCTGGTCTCCCTTGGCTTCAGTGGAAGGGAGGTGGTGGTATTGAAACAAGTTATGTGTTTTGGCATTTTCCCACCCCCTTAACTCTTCAGGCCAGGATCTGCAGAATCTTTAAGTAGCCCCCTGCTCACCAGACCCTGTAAGGCCGAGTTCCAAACTATTTCCTCCTTTCTCATCCAATTTCCAAACCCTCAGGACTGACTCTCTTTCATAAAAGAGAATCAGCAGTGACCCAAAGGAAGCACTGAGGCTCTGCTCTAGTTAGGTTAGGATCCCGCAGGGCTGCTACATGGTTGTGCAGGTTGTGGACTGCACAAAGGCACCTGGCCAAGGTGGTGGTGAGTACTGGAACTCAAGTCTGCACTCCATTCATCAAGCCAATCTCCCGGGGAAAGCTGCACCTGCAGGAAGAAGGGGTATCTTTTCTTAATTTGCACAAAGGTGTCATAGGAGAGGGGTGGCCCTGCCCCTATCACATGCTTCCGTAACATTCTATATATTTTTCCCTTCACAGCACTTACCAAACTACTAAAACCTCATTAAACTAAAGGTAAAAAGTCTTCTCTGGAAGCGTGAAACCTCTGTGAGGGCAGAGACCCGGCCTTATTTCCTGTTGTGTCACTAGCCCTTCACTTCAGACAGGCCCATAAACATGTGTTTCATGACTGATAAATAACTGAAGGTGGGAGGAAGGAAATGCCTAGAATTTAGGCAGGAAACTAAGTGCAGCGATGCGCTCAGGAAGCAATCTTAGGGTAGCACACATGGTGGGTGCAGCAGGTGCAGCGCTGTCGTTAGCTACCCAAGACTGTTCCTATTTTTCCCAGCTTCATTCTCAACCTCTAAACCCACAGGGTTTTTTCCTCAAAAAGCTCAAAGTGTCTCCAACAAGATGACCTGGGAGGGGGGATTACTCTGAAGAAGGTGGGGCAGCCATTTGTGTTCTCGGTCATTTTTAAAACCTGTAACTACTTGCTTTAATGAGGAACCACATATCTGGACCTGTGGTCTAACGAAGGAGCGTTATATTTAAAAATAACCTCTGATTTACTCGACACCTCATGTGGCAGGCACTCAATAGACATTTTATTTTTAAAACCAGCTTGCTAGGAGGCTTATGATATTCCTATTTTATAGATGAGAAAATAGATCAGAGAGAGTATGTGACTTGCTCCATGTCCCAGGGCTATTAAGTGATGGTCTAGGGCCATATATGAAGATTAAATTATATGGTCTTATACATCTAATACACAGTCTCAGGTAAAGAATAGTTTCAGGAGACAAGGGCTATCCAGTCAGAGGAGAACAGTATTTCTAAGAAAAATATACTTACAGGCTACAAGACCAAAATAGGCTACATTAGTTTTGAAGGTAGAGATCCACTGAGATGCATTCAGGGTCCTTTCACCCATGTTAGCCTGAGGAACAGGCTGTCACTTCACATACAAGGAGGAAAGAATAAGGAGCTTCTTCAATGAATGACCTCTGGGTGGCCCCTCTGCCCTTGGAGCCAGCATTATGCTTTCTGCTCTAGCAGGGCTGGTCTTCTAGCATACTTACCCTTAGTAATGGGGGTGGGGGAGCAAGAAAATCCAGATCAGGGGCAGGGGGATATTTTATATCTCAAATTAATTCTTGGCTTAATCAGCTTTGAAACAGACTTCCACTACCCTGGACAGTGATAGCAAGTCTGGCACTGCCAAGAGAGGAGACCCATCACTCTCCTCCAATTTTAGTACCAATTCTTTGTGCCAGACATATGCAAGCAAGAAAAAAAAAAAAAATACTTGTTTCTTTCAGGGAGTACGATGGAAGGTCTGATCTTCACGTTGGAATAACCAACACAAATGGTGAGTGCATTTTCATAGTTTGTTCTTTTTTTTTTTTTAAGCCTAAAAAATGCCCAAAATACCCAGAGGAGAGCAGTAGTTCTAGAGAAAAAGTGATTGTGGTAACATTTAATTAGTGATTTCTCTGTTCTCTGGGTTCTCTTGCTGTACCATGAGGTGGGAAATGCTACCCCCAAGTGAGAAATACTTGACTTTACAGCAAGTTATTACTACTAACAATACTAAATACTTGAAAGCTCTTTAATGTTTTCTCAGCCAAGAGTGACATAAACCTGTTAAATTTTTTTGTTGATTTTTAAAAGAGGAAGAAATAGAATTCTGTAGAGGCTGAGCTGCCCAAGATCTCATCTTATGTGGGAACCAGAATCTGGACCCAGGGCCTTTGCCCCTCAATCATATTTTCAGCTCACTGCCACTGGGTCCTCACACTGCAGGGTCCCCAGGGGTCAGGTGGGCAGGAACCTCAGGAATAAATCAGGGGATATGGCACCTGAGCATATGGCACGGTCTGCAGTGGTTTTCTTAGAAAAACAATAACAAAAGAAGCATGTTTAAATAAAGTAGTTTCTTTGGTCAGATTTAGCTCTCAGGGCATGGAGTCTGCAACCCCTGAAACCAGAACATCCTTGTTTGTAGGAAAAGGGCCTGCATGAGCCACTTGCAGGAACCTCTAGGCCTGGGAATGGTGAGTGAGGCCAGCCAGGTGAGGCTGTAATCACAGCCTTTCCTTGGCCCCTGGAGGCAGGAGAAACTGATGCTGTGAACAGAAACCTGGGACTGGGATTTTGAACTGTTACCCACGTGGGCAATCAAATGTGCCACCAATCTTATCACTGGAAATTTATTACTGATTTAAGGAAACAAGATAGACTCATTTGTAAATGGAGAACTTAAATAAAAATATTTGGAGATGATTATCCTGGTGCCTATTATTATCTGTTTCCTGGGGGCAACTTCAAGGCGTTGAAGAACAGGTGGAGCAAGAACTGGGTTTCTCTGAAGGAACTGCTTTGCTTGTCTCCAGGCAAGACCCTCTCCTAATCTCCTAGGTGGGTAGCTGCTTCCTGAACTTGATGATCCTGGAAGAAGGAGGTTCTATAGCCTCTCATGGCCCTTTGCTCTCTGACAGTAATCTCTGACAGAAAATGCAGCCTGGGTTGCTGATATGTAAAGTTACCACAGTGGTTGCTGTCTTTTCTGATGTCCTTTTCACAGTGGTGCATTTTCCCTTAAGCTTCTATACAACTCTGGTTTTGGTTGTAGGAATTGTGTATAATTACACCACGCATGGTGTCCAGCGAGATGAAGCAGGCTGGGAGCAAAGTGTAAGTATCCCATTATTGCAGCCCAGCATGTTTGGACTGATGGACCAGTGGGACAAGTACCTGGAAGACTTCTCCACCACTGGGGCCTGGCTGCCTCACAGGTACAGGGCTGCAGACACCACCCATTCCCTGGCCCTCTTTCACCACACAAGTGTGATCTAAGCTCACAGAGGACTCTAAGCTGTGTTTAGTTGTGCCCATTCCAAGATAGTAGCACCTGTAATAATTTAAGCTTAATAATTTAAGGGTTGACTTAGTTTGGTGGAGTGAGTCAGTGTACATTTACATAACAGAATCATAGTATTTTACGAACTGAAAGGATCAGAACTTAGTACTCTAGTTATTTGACTAGGTATTTTTACATACTTAACATTTAACATTTAATAATAATGTGTACAAAAGCTGAGATATTATATTCTCATAATATAAATTTTTAAAAAGTGATATTCAAAATTTATAAATATTTTAAGCTTTTTTTGGTTTTGACAATTTTGAAATTTTCTCAATTCCTTGCTCCCTCATCACTTTAGATATATAGCATACTTATAAATTTAAATTGTTTTTAGGATTCCCTTGAAATAAATATAGACAAGATGGGATATCTTAAAATTTGATATAGAATTTTACTTCTGAAATCTAGAACTTCAGTGAAATTAAATTCCCCAAACTGGGGTTTATAAGCAACTTAAGTCATCACTCTGAACATTTAGTTGAGTCCCATTTGTACTTAACTAGAAAGTAGAAATAGCCCAAGATGTCAAGTGGCCCTCAGAATTGCATCTTTCAGAGCTTTGTCATCAACTGGGCCAGCACAGGTAAGAGCCCAGCTCGCTGAGTGAGCCCAGTTTTAATTATAAAAGGCCTTCAGCAGCTTCTTTGGCCTATTCTGAGCAGCTTTGAAAGCGAAGGCTTCTCTTCTCCACTTCCTTGTTTTGTAAGGTATGAAGAAGACTGCCACAACTGCTACAGTTACACCCTCACATTCATTAACTGCATTCTGACCACAGAAGGCAAAGAGCAACTGGACAAGAATGAGTTCACAGAGAAATTCGTGGTTCCGAGGACCAGGAAGGCTTCCAAGTACATCACGCTCTACCGGGCAATAGAAGAGCATGGTTTCTATGTGATTGACCGCCCTGATCAAGAGCCAAGCCCTCCTCCAGGGAGCGGTTTGTGCTGAGTGTGACATATAGGAGCAGAAGGAACAGGACATTTGGGAGTTATTACCTTAGTAGGTACTGGAGATTTCTAAATGTATTAAACTGTTGTTAATAAAAAAGTGTTATGGCTTTCTTTTAAGCATATTTCAGTTTACTGCAGTATAAGAATTTACAAAACTTTTATAAAAAGAATTTATAAAAATTGCTCCGGGTTTCCAAAATTGTATACATTACAACTAAATTTTCCTAGCAGTTTAGTTTTTAAACTGAGAATCCATGTTACAGCATAAAGTGCCAGAATCTTTTATTCACAGAGCAATAAAAACTTTTTTAATAAATTAATTAGAGCTGAACAAATTCACCTTTCAATGTGAATCCAGATGGTGATTTGTAGGAAGGTAGGCGAGACACTTAAAACTTGCTACAGATCATTAAAGCTTGTTTCCAAAGAGGCATTTGGTCAATGTTTCAGCACTGGCAACTTCAGTGGGAAAAAATGCATGGCATACCAACATTTTCGCTTTTAAGTTCTGGTACTTTTCTTTAAGAAAAAATAAAACTTCCCACCCAGATTATGATACCACTTTAAATGGAACTGTGACTGCTATTCTGCAGTGTTCAAGGATTTGTAAAGATCTCAGTAGGTAAAGATGAAAGAGTGTTGAGTTTGGGGAACATTCCAATTTGTCCCCATGCTCTTAACACCCTATCTTAGGACTTCACTTCTCTGGTCTCATTCTTTACCTGATTATTGGTAATCAGAGCACTTGCAGTTCATGAGTATTCATGAGTATTCTCCACAACAGAATAAACACTTCTTATTCTTCCTTTTCAATCCTCAAGACCACCCTGCGAAGTAGGTACTAACATGCCCATTTTACTGTGGAAAGAAAAGGGATGCTGAGGAAATGACTTGCCCAAAGTCACACAGTGGCAAAATCAGGGTTCAAACCCAAATTTGACTGCAAGGCCCATGCACTTAACTCCTGAGCCACCTGGTAATCTGAAAGAGACCAGTGGTACCTAGGATGTACAATAACTGGGTCAGCAATTTTTCCATTAGACAAGATAAAGGAGAAAATAAGGATTTTACTTTCATCAACATTCAAGTAAATAATATTATAAAACAATTCAGATAAAATAAGGATTGTTAATATTAAAAATGCCAATTTCATGCTATTTTCTTTTAGTGCAGCATTCCTTGCTTCTCAAAGCTTTAACAGTCTCTATTTTAGGGATTACTTTTCAACCTAGAGGTGATATGGGCAGTAGTCTACCTCATATCTTCACTTCAGCAGGCTATAAATTCCTTACTCATAAAGTCACAGTACTACCCTACAGGTTTTACCACTAATAAAGGAAATTAAGCATTTCATAACACCAATAGATGGCAATGTTGCTCCGTTTTTTAGAATTATAAACTGAGAATCCTTCCATTGTTTCCTTTATCATACCAGCTAAATGCTAACTGAAGGACGAGGAGATTTAGCATTGGCCCCAGCTCTGCTTCCCAGAAGAAGTCTCAGAGTTTTCTCCCCAGCACCTCCCAAAATGCAGTTCTTCATCTCAGCATTTAGCACTGCCCTTGGAACACATCTGGTCCTCCATAAATGCTTCTTTCCATGGCAAGGTCATAGTTTGCCTCGGTGTTACTGATTTGAAAGACTAAAATGACCCACACAAAAGTATTTTCCAAAGCCTCAATAGTGTGCATGGACTACTCTTATAACCAGAAAATCCAATAAACATATTTTTAAAAAAACCCACAATGGCCATATCTAGCTCCCTTTGTATAGGAGGTGCATATGACATCATTTTACCCGATCTCCAGCGCTGTCTTCACTCACGACTTTACCTCAAACTATTTTTCTATTGCCTCCTCTTCCATTGTGCTACCTACCAGGGCATAAACAAGGCTTTGCAATCCTGAAAGAAAATAATTATGGCAATGCTTACACTTTTGGTTTATCAGAGAGGGAAAAAAGTATACCTATCATATGCCAGACTCTTCTCTATGACATCTCGCTTAATCTGCCAAACAAACTCAAGAGGTAGTAATTATCCCCATTTCACAGCTGAGAAACTGAGGCTCACAGTGATTAGGCAACACTTCCAAGATTGCCACTATTTTTTCTAGCATAGACCTGGCATTTGGACCCAGGTTTTCCTGATTCCACTGTTCCTACTCTATCAGAATTTAAAAGTTAGAAAGGAGACTATCTACCTCTGCAATAGTGTTTCTGAAAATGTAAAGATCCTAAATTTTTAAAAAATGCTCAAAACCTTTCATTTAGATTGAATTGCTTTGAAATTAAAAAAACATTACCTCTTAGCTTAACAATTTCACAAATGTGCTCTTTTATATCACATATTAAGACATCCCTGTTTCACAAAATGGTAAAAAGACTAAATTTTTTCAGCGTATATATAAAAATGCAAAGATTTAAGTTAAATTGATGGGTTTAAATATCTCAATCGATTTTAGAAATGGGATAATTATTTGAGTCTGTAATCAGATTTTTAAAAATTCAATTCAGTTGGTAAAATTATAAATGGAAGGTGCATGGTAGCGGGGAGAGACATTTCATTTCTTTTTATCCCAAGTACCCCGCCACAAAGGGAAAACTAAGTTAAGAATCACATTCAAGCAAACGGTTAACTTTTTAAAAACAAAAAATGAAAATGCTTTAACAATAAAGGCAAAATAAGACAAAATAAAAACTATTCAATAAGTAACAAGGACTTCTCAGACTAGTACATTATATTCAGAATCATAGCGAAACCTAACCAATACCAGCCTGGTAAACCCACCTAAAACCCATTCATGTTGCTTTAATCCCTGCCAAGTGTTGGTTTAATTCTCACTAATTATAGAAGTGAATCTCTTTACGCGAGAACTCAGGACAGTAAAGGTGTAGAAGTTACCATTTCCCCTTACAGTTTGGGGGTGAGGTCAGAAAATGTTAAGGTCTAAAACTGAAGCTAAGAGAATCAACATACAATAATTAACTGCACAAGTAACTGCCTTACTAGATGACAGGTAACTGTGATTCTTAGGACATAAGTGCTTCCTCTTTCCCCCGAAAATGAATCCTCATAGCTACAAATTCCTGACAGTACATTATGAGCCAGCACTGTTATAACAAGCACCTTGGGAGGACTAATCCACATAAATCCTCTAGCCAACCTCTGGGGTTGATAACATTATTTTTACTTTTTAAAATTGAGATTCATATTACATAAACCTATTTTAAAGTAGAAAATTCAGTGGCATTTAGTACGATGTTGTGCAACCACCACTTCTATCTGGTTCGGAAACACTTTATCACCTTGAAAGATGACTCTGTACCCACTGAGCAGTTGCTCCTCAGTCCTCTCTCCCCGCTCCCCTGGTAACCACCAATCTGTGTTCTTTATGGATTTACCTTGGGTATCTAATTGGGATCAAACAATATGTAACCTTTTGTGTCTGGCTTCACTTGGCATGTTTTCGAGGTTCATCCACGTTGTAACGTGTCAGTACTTCATTTCTTTTTGTTGTTGAATAGCATTCCATTGTATGTGTATGCTGATAACATTAATTTCATTTTATAGATGAGGAAACCGAGGTTAAGATTACTTTGCTACTAAGTGGATGAGTTGGGATGCAAACCTAGGTCTGACTCCAAAGCAAGGAGCTCTTAGCCATCTACCTAAGGCCAATCAGAGAACAAGGAATTGCTAAAGTTTGATACTAAAATCAGTCTTATAAAGTTTTAAAATCCTGAAAACTGTAAGCTACTAACTATAATCCGAGGAGATGGTGCCTTAAAGCAAGGCAGGTCCATGGTTACAGAACTATTTATTCCTCCTCGCTGCTCCCCAGGCTGGTTCAGCACCTTCCAGGCGTGGCTGACTGCCTGATTCTGGCCATAGGTTCTTCAGAAGGCAAGATAAAGGTAATTCAACTCACTTCAAGTACAAAATAGCCCCTTGACACACAGGAGGCCCTCTAGAAACGTCCTCTCACTTCTCTCCACTTTCTGTGCACAAACAATGTCTGTGTTTGTTATCAGATGGGCCTAACTTCCACAAATACATTTCAGTTCTCAACCCAGAGTTAGCTCCGAATTTAAATAAATTGACATTGTGTCTTCCTGGTCTCTTGCCAGTTTGGTGGGTTTGAGTCACTCCTTCCAGGAAGGAAGTGGAAACTCCTTGTGTTAGGTGCTTTTTGAATTCTCCTTTATTTACATAACCATATCATCAGCCCCACTTTAGAGATAAGAAAACTGAGGACGATAAAGGGCAAGTAAGTTGCCCAAGGTCACAACCATTGAGAGGCAGAGATGAGATTTGAATGGTTCCTTTCTAGAAGGCTCATTCCACTAACTAGCCTTCAATAAAATTATCTATGAGAAAATATATTAAAAGCCAAGAACCACGCATTGCTCCCAGGTTCTTAACTTTGGATCTACATGGAATCTGGGAACCTCCGGAAGATGTATGCAAAATCATATGCATGAGCATGTTCCAGAGAGATCTCAGGATTTGCCTGGCACTGAGGGCAGCCCTCCTCTTTAACCTCCACCTGAACAAGCCCTAATGGGGCTGTATTTTTGACTTCACGTGATTTTCTAGGCTGGTGTTACTTCAGTTGTGGAGATCTCATAAAGGCACTGAATGCAAGACCAAGAGCTCTCAGATCAAGTCCTCCGCTTCCTAGTGGTGACGTACAAGAGGCCACATCGCTGAGCCTCAAACCTTCCTCTTGTGGAGGGTCCCACCACCTAATCATAAAGGGCTTGTGGTATGAGCAAGAATAAAGGTGTCTGCCTCATCTCGGCTCCCAGTATCTGAATATTTGCTGTAATGATCTGCAAAATATGGTCCCCCATATTGGTTATCCAAATAAAAAATAATGAATATGTAAGAGTCTGCAGTGAAATCATTTAAGTTGTGTCTGGACCAGAAAGAAGACACAGCATGTGCTTCTGTTTTAGCTGACTGCCTGATGTTTGTGTTTGGATGTGTAGTATATCAGCACATCATTTCCTTGACTTTACTAAGTAAAAATGTCTCCTATTGAAGTGGAAAAAAGTAGATGAGTTTTTGAGGCCTAGGAAATCTCCCTATAATAGAAAAAAGAATGATAGTGTATTGAGAAAGGTGATCATATAAAAGATATAATCTTGGCCAAGCAGGTATCTGCCTATTTTTTTTTTGCATTGGGTTGACAAAATATAACTTGTGAAACATGTTGGTTTCACAAAATTTCAGTGTTCTTGACCATGGCATGCTATTTTTATAAGGCTAGTGAAATTCTTGTATGGCCAGTCTGATGTCACCGAATACAAGTTGGTACTGTAGATGGCTTTGAACACCTCTCAGGAGAGCTGGAAAGTGATGGAGGAAAGAGGATTTGGTGAAGGATTTCAGTTTTATTTTTATTTTTTTTAGGTGTTAGAAAAGTGTTTGATTCTGCAAATTTCAGAGAATAATCAGACAATCCCATTATCCTAATATTCTCTGAGTGAATAAAATCAAATTTTAATTTATGATGACCTAAAATCCTAGTGCCAGGCCTAAAGGTAATAGGAGGCACAGTCATCAAAAGGATTTCAGTTTTAAAGCAAGTCTGGGAGGTTTGGGATTTTAGAACCATGTAAGCCTGATGCTTTGAAGGGTGTGGGTGAAGCAACTTCTGTTCTCAGTGAGGCTGTGGCATCTCCCCCACTGAACTGTAAAATCTCCTCAGGGGAGTTTTATTGAAGAGCCAATTTCCAATCTTGATGAAACTGAGCTTTTTTTTTTTTTGAAAACAAATGCCATCTGGTACATTTACTTCAAAAAGTAAGAAGTGGTAGGACTCAATGCTTTGGAAAATAAGCTAATATTGCTTTTAGCTGGAAACTGTGAGTGTGATGTAAACCAAAACCTTTGCTGGTTATCACTCCAGAACCCCCAGGGCCCTTGTGTAACAATGAAGAATGCATGGCCTGTTATATGGTGTTCGTATCTTATACATAAAAAGGAAAATCCTTCATACGAGACTTGACTAAAGAGGATGCTTTAGACATCCTTCTAGAGTTTTCAGTTACAAATATCTTTTGGCGTCTCTACATCTTTACTGTAGCCTTTACACCAGGGAGTCACTACAACCTTCAAAGCATATTAGCTGACAGGAAGACCGTACTTTGATAAAGGACTC
>NW_011888952.1:714820-728217 GCF_000151845.1 Pteropus vampyrus
AACAAATGCCATCTGGTACATTTACTTCAAAAAGTAAGAAGTGGTAGGACTCAATGCTTTGGAAGATAAGCTAATATTACTTTTAGCTGGAAACTGTGAGTGTGATGTAAACCAAAACCTTTGCTGGTTATCACTCCAGAACCCCCAGGGCCCTTGTGTAACACTGAAGAATGCATGGCCTGTTATATGGTGTTCGTATCTTATACATAAAAAGGAAAATCCTTCATATGAGACTTGACTAAAGAGGATGCTTTAGACATCCTTCTAGAGTTTTCAGTTACAAATATCTTTTGGCTTCTCTACATCTTTACTGTAGCCTTTACACCAGGGAGTCACTACAACCTTCAAAGCATATTAGCTGACAGGAAGACCGTACTTTGATAAAGGACTCATGGAAGAGTTTTTACCATAAAGGCATTTGATGCACTGATTAGGCTTGGAAAGACATGCCATCACAAATGAAGAATGAAGTAGAGAAGAAATGCCTCCTGAAATTTTTTGCCAACATTCAAGATTTTCAGAAAGTGATGATTCAAAGCGAAATCTTCCATTTTGCTAAGGAGCCTGGTGTAAATAAAGTGGACAGTAAAAATGTTGAAGAACTACTAGCATCACAAATGAAGAGTAAAGAATTTACTAAGAAGCTCTTTCAAATTGATGGTCATTACTGGTCTGATGCAGGGGAGGAAGGGGAGCTCCATTATTTGAATGCCAAATCTTGAAAATGTAAGGCATGCAGACATGATGATTTTGTTGCGAGAGTAGGATCATGACGTGAACAGAAGCACCGCTTTAAAACACAACTATAAGCAGAATCTTAGGCTGTCAGGAACTCCAAGATCATGAATCAAGGGAGTACAAACAAGAGCCCATGTTGGTTTTTTCATCTCAGCTTCCAAAGACGGTTCTTAACCATCTACTTCTGGAATATTTAGTGCCAAGGAGAAGACTGTCCGCCAGTGTCTTGAATTTGGACAGTGGAAGAATCCCAGACACCGGTTCCCTCATGCCTACACTGGCTGCCACTTGCTCATCTCCTCCCAACTTCCCATGCCCTCTGTCCATTTCCTCACTGCCTCCAAATGCCACCCCTTAGGCAACTCTTCATTGGGATCTAACCAATTTAAAAGAGGCCTTGTTTATTGTGTTTTACCAAATGTTAATCGAACTCATTATGTATCTTCATACATTAGTTCACCGCCTATTTTTATTTCATAACAAGTACACTGAAGCAAGATGTGATTTTTACCTAATATTGTATAATATTGTTGTGTATTCTATACAAATATGCCCACCAACGAGTTCACTGACAAATAATTATGTAATTGATATTTTAAATGCTACAGAAATCCTTGTTAAATATTAAATGGATCTTTACGTGTTTGAGAAATTGCTTGAAGCTCTTGGACAAGCTGAGACATATTATTTTTTTATTTAAAATAATGGAACATAGCGCCCTACAATCCCTAAATCTGCTCTCCAGCACTCTTTCAGGAACAGATTGGATGTGGGGAACAAGAGAGCCCTGTGTACAAAAGCGCTTTGGAAACTGTACAGTACCACATAATGTAGGCTATTATCATTCTCCGGTAAAATCTGAGAACAACATAATTTCTCTACTGCTGAGAGAGTCCTTTTGGGGCTCATGCAGTCCAGCTTCCTCACTGAATGGATGAGGACACAGACTGAGGCCCAGAGGCAAGGAGCTCAGGGTCGGTCAGAGTCAGTGACTGATTCAAGGCCAGAATCTGAAGCCTCAGCACAGGGCTCTTTTTCTCCCTTATGTAATTTTATGTTTTAAAACACTAACAGTTTTCCAGTGTTGGGAGTGCCATGCCATTTAAAACTTTTAAATTAATGGACAATGACAATAAAAGGACTCTTTACCTCCCCCTAAACTTGGCTTATCATAGGAGACTCAATAAGTATTTGCTGGTGAAATCAGAAATCTGAGGCTGAATTGTTAAAGTTCGTCTTGGTCACTCCTCTCTCGTGAAGAAACCCAGCGGCTTAGAATCACCTCCTGTAACCAATCAAAACAAAAAGGTGACTGAATTTCAAGAACAAAATAAAAACATGCTACGCATGTGACATTGTAGCTACAAAAAGCTGTCTACATAATAAGGATACCTGTTCCCATTCCTTTTAACCAAACATTTGGAGAAAATGTGAATGCAGCAATACAAACCTTACATGCAAATAGTATCTATCATAATCGTGCAAAGATTTTAAAAGCTAAACTTGCCTTTACTAACACTTTCCAGGATTAGGAGCACCAGGGCAAAAGCTCGTATTTAATATCAGAACCAAGTCTATGATGGCGTTGGTATATCTAGGTCAGCTCTGAGGGAGGAGGAGTGGATCTAGATTGGCATTTTATAAAACGTTAATCTAGTGGGGATGAGCAGGACATATAAGGGGGAAGAGGTGCTGGAGTGGTGCGAACAGGAAGGAAGGGTGAAATGTTAGAGATGGAAGAAAAATAGTGAGGCGCTGATGTGGAGGAGGAGTCAGACAGGGCAAGGGATGGGATGGGAATATTAATAAACGCTGGGTGACTGGACAATGAACTTGGCAGCCCTGGCAGAGAAAAACCCACCAGGAAGACAAAAAGAGACTCAGTGTAACACAGACCCCAGAAGCAAGGTGAGAGGTTCCAGGAGAGAGCAAGTCAACAGCACCACTTCTAGTCTCTGGGAATGAGACTGAGGCGAGGTCCTGGCCTGGCTGGGAGGTCCCAGGTTGTCTGGGAGAACAGTTTCAGCTGATTTTAAGGACAGAAACCAGATCATATGGCAGGTAAGGAAGCAGCAGGAATTAAGGGAGAGTAAGAATGGGTTTAGCAGGAAAAGACTTGAGAGGGTTTTCTGTTACCAAGGTAAGATGAGTTTCATTTCTTAAGAGCACCTGTTCAAGAGGACACAATATAATGGATGGAATCTTTAGGATGACATAAATTATCTCTGAGTTTACCCACCTGAACTTTAATTCTTTTCATACATTCTGGTGACTCCATTTCTTTGTCAGTCATGGTAGAGGGTTTAATCAAATAGCACAGCATAAGTTCCTATTGATAAATGAAAAACAATCTCTATCTCCCAGAAAATAATAGTACAAATTTGAGTGCGTCAGCAGGAAATGCAGGTAGTTTCCATTCCCTCTCACTGTGTGCTCCTGGAAACATCACTGAGCACTATAGTTTCCTCCTGGGAACATCATAACTGGGCTCACATTCTAGACTAAGGACTTGCCATTTAGTCATTACTGACATGGCAAAAGAAAGCAAATAAAGTAGATATGCTGGTGATAAATACAGCATTTGAAATATTAAATATATGCTACAAATCCCAAAAAGTGGGCACGATAATACTAGAAACCGCACAGACTCCCTATTTCTATAAGACAAAGCTACTTTTTATAGGCTGGAGCTTAAGTAAGTTAACCTACACTTAAGACAGCTGTCACCTGGCCCCTTTAGCCCTTCTCGCCTCAGCTTCCACACCTCCAGCAGCAGTAGGACAGAGTTGGAGGAGGCTTACAATTCATTTTCAGTTACCAAATTACTGAACAACAGAGAATGCAGAGTTTTCATCAGTAATGGCCTTGGTGTAAGATGAAATTCCCTTCTACCTCGAGAGCAGCAGGATATAGTAGAACACAGCCAGCAACTCAGGTGGCTCTAGGTTTGAAGCCCAGTTTTGTATATGAACTTCAAGACCATCGGTTTCTCACTAAACATCTCTGACCCTTCAATTCCTCACTCTTAGCATGAGAATAGTAAACAGGTGGTAAAAAAACACGTCAAGTGTTTAGCAGTTAATTCCATTCCTAAGAGATCTGTAAACTTTGAAAAGAAATGTGTCAATGTTTGGACTCTTTTGTGAATGTGTGAGTGCATTCTGAGCATGTGCTGGCTGTGCTTACCAATGGCACCCCTGGGAAGAAAGGCAATGCCCACTGAAGGGAAATGTCAAAGCTCAATTCCTGGAGCTTAGAGCCAGGAATGGTAGGAGGGGACATGAGGGAAGACAGCTTCTGGTCCAGTCTTCGAGGACTTCACTGGTAGGAACATTTTGAAGTTTCTACAAATGACTTTCTGTTTCTATTACATTAAAAAAAAAAAAAAAATCCAACCACTTAAGTGACATGTGAAGAGCTGATGTTGTTACCTTGGAAACATTCACTGAAACTCTGCTCAAGGCAGCCAGCGACTTCCAACTGAAAGGTCTTCTAAGAGAGCCCTCAAAATGGTCATCGACTAACTCAATAATGACAGAGTAACTGGAAAACACATAAAGGGTGTTTTAAAAATAAAAAGCATGAAATCAATCTGTTTTAAAAAAATATTGTTCCTCCTACCAAGAATGAAGACGCATAAAAAATAAAAAGTAAATCATCTTATCCTAAATTCCCCTAGACTGCTACTGAGAAAATATTAATGAAAACCTCACACTTTATGTTACAAACTTTCAGGCTGATTTCAACATGTACAGGAAAAGAACAGAAATATTTCTCCCAACATAAAAGCTGTACTGTTTAGATACTAATATTCACTGATATTAAGAGGAACAATTGCCACAAAGATTAATTCAATGTCATAATTTATTATTCTATATATAGTATAACAATGTTAGTGTATAAGGCACATAAGAGTATCAATCTCTATTAGGCCAACAGGAACATGACTGTTTTCTGTGGCAATGAAAAATTAAAGTGGAGGCCAGAAATTTCATCATGTCCCCTTAAGTCATTAACTTATTTAAAAATCACTCCAAACCTTGCGTGGTAAAATGGAGGGCCTTTTCGATACAGCACTGCAAAGAAAAAGAAAATGTGTAATCACCTCAAATCAAAATCTTATTTTTATTACTTAAGCTTTTTCTTCTCCAGAAGGACATAAACACCCAATTATCTCTATATGGGTAATGTGCAGTATGCCCTGTAGTCTATTTTTAAAATCCAAACCGTTTTTTGCCTCTAAAACAAAATGTAATTAGTAGAGCAAATCTGTTGCCAAGACCCTAACATCCTCATCCTACTTTCACTCCACGAATGAATTCCACAGTCCACACAAGCAATTCTTGTCTTGCTTCTTATGATGGTCTTGCTTCATCTTATACTCTCTGGAGTGAGAGTGTGAAAGTGCATCAAGAGTATACAGTTTGTATAATGTAGATCAACATTTTGTTGTTTGTATCAAATTAGTGTAATTTAAAGTGTCTAAATTAATCTGGCTGGGTATTGACTTAGGTGTTGGCACTAGAAGTGAACAAGACTCATGCTTATTTTTAAGACATTCAAAGTAAAGTGGGGGGCGGAAAATCACATAACCATATACACCACTCAGAGATCAGTCTGTCCTACTACAGTAGTTGCCCCTTATCCATGGGGGATATTTTCCTAGACCTCCAGTAGATGCCTGAAACCGCAGAGAGTACCAAACCCCATATATACCTATGTATGTTTTCTATCTATCTATATCTATACATACAGATATGTTTTTTCTTATATATACATACATACCTATAAGAAGATTAACAACAATAACTAGTAATAAGACAATTATAACACTGTACTATAATAAAAGTTATGAGTGGCTTCGGGGTCATTGTTAAGTAAAATAAGGTTTACTTGAACACAAGCACTGCAATACTGTGACAGTCAATCTGATAACCAAGACTGCTACTGAGTGACTAGAGGGTGGGGGTTGTATGCAGCATGGAAAAAAGGGATGATTCACATTCTGGGTGGGACAGAGAGGGACTGTGAGAAATTTCATCATGCTACTCAGAACAACACACAATTTAAAACTTATGAATTATTTCTGGAATTTTCCATATTTTCAGATTGCCATTGACCATGGGTAACTGAAACCGAGGAAAGAGAAATCTCAAATAAAGGGGACTTCTGTAATTCAATTTGTGGAGGTCAAGAGTTGCCACCTGGAGAGGGAGCCTGGGGCCAGAGACTCTGCCATGTGGACCCTAGAACTGCACAGGGAACCCTCTGGAGGCACACAGTCTGTGGCAGGGAGGTAAACACTATACTCCTAGGAGTATTAAGATTAAATAAGACAAGAGAAGAAAAGCACCAGAGCAAAGGGCCTGGTCACCAAAGGAGCCAGCAGCCATGGTAGCTTTTGGGTCGGGGAATGTAAGGAAGGGCTCTCCCTTGGTTTCTAGTCTGGTTTTCACCAGTGGGAGATCAAGCTGAACTAGCTCGGCAGCTGCACTTGATTTGAGATCCATATCACTTGTTCCAAATACTGCTCCTGGAATGAAATTTGATTGACATGATTTATTCAAGGAAGAGTTTCCCTGATAAGATGTGAATTTCATAACAGCCCTTTGTCATGAGTCATTAGCTCTGTAAGCAGAAATAACTGTTAAGAGAATGTCCTGGGTTTAACCCATGTTGGCAGTTCTAAGGTATGCGTGATTAGGTCACCAGCCTTCAAACCTAAAATAGTATTGTTAAAAACCAATGGCACTGTCCAGCTATGCCTGGAGAAGGAGTAAAGTTTAGAAAGTTGATCCTCTCATCCTGGGCTAGCACTGATCGTCAACTCTTGCTAAAGCAGAAACTGAAGACATCCTTCATTTGCTCCTGGGCCAGAGACCTGGTCTCACATTCATTATACAAGAGGCTTGAAGTGCATGATATGCCCCAGCTGAAGCAAAGGCCTCCAGAGAGTTGGGAAATAGTTGATTTAGTTTCCTTTTCTTTTTTTTAAAAAAAATCTATCCTTCCATCCTAATAAGGCAGTTTATTTTTAAAATAGGAAAATTCTCTCTATTAATCATCCACAAATATGGCTTGAGTATTGAAAATATATGATATAAGGCATTCAAAAAAGCCCTGCTGCCCTGCAACGCACTTTTTTAAAATAAAGAAAGTTATTTTATAAAAATGTTGTTATCCATGTCGTATAATGAGCAAACAGAAGCACAAAGAGATGAAGAACCTTGCCTGAGGTCATAAGTGGAGCCGGCTCTGAACCCAAAGAGCACTTTTTCTATCACCCCATGCCACCTCTTAATGTATCACTGTAGCCTTATCCACTGGAAAATTCTAATTAAATTTCACTCACACAATGAGAAAGTTGGAGAAGACCTGCCAAGCATTTACGCTGAGTGGCTATTCTTACAGGAGCATGAAAAGGAGAAGGGGGCAGAAAGCCAGTGAAGAAAAACGAAACAGGCACATCACTCACTTATTTAAATAATGTGACCTGTGGCCAACAAAATTATCTGGAAGCCTAGCAAACCAATCTCAAGCTAATCCTGATCGTTTGTGTGGTAACTCTGTGTTAGGATACCTGTACAGAAAATCCAGGCATGAAAGAAACAAAAGAAGCCATTTATCTTAAGAGGGATGAGTGACCTTTATTTTGGATTGCTGACCCCCTTTGAGAATTTAATGAAAGCTATGGACTCTTGATCCAGAAAAATGCACCAATCCATAAACACAATATTTTGAATAAAATTTCAGGGGTGCAGGTGCCCCCTAAGACCATCATATGAGTCTAGATTAAGCACACTCAATTTTGGAGCATTTAAAAGGGCTCAAAAAACACACAGAACAAATATGTGACAGCTCAAAAGATTTTAAGGGCTATGACTTCTTAGATGGCCTCTCATACATCTTGAAATTTTAGTTTGAACCTAACAATTCTGAAAAGCATCCAGGAAGCAGCACCATCACTTGGCAGATAAGGAAAATGAGTTTCGACGACTTATTGAAGAAGTGACATGAGTGATTATGTTTACTCACTCAGGCCCATGGCTTTAAGTGCCAGGTATGTAATGACAAGTCCAAATTTCTATCTCAAAGCTCTCCATGCTTCAGAATTGCCTGTCTTCACAGTATCGCCACTGGACTTAATATGTCCAAAACATTAAGCCAAATAGCTAGGCATTATTCCTGGTTCCTCTCTTACCCACAGATCTTACATTCATTTCGTCTTTGCGGCTGGTCAAGCTCAGTTTTCCTAAGTAGTCTCTCTGCTTCCATTTTTGCCCTCCTGCAGTATATTAGTAAGAGAGCAGACAGAGGGTCCTGTTAAATTAAGTCATTAAATTTAAATCAACCCCTTGCTTAAAATCTCCCAAGATGTCCACTCAGCAGAAAAACATCCAAAGTCTCTGCCAGGTCCTACATCACCTGGGTCTGGCCCAACGCTTAGACATCACCTCATGTCACTCTCCCTGTGGATCTCTAAGTTGTAGACACACTATCTTTTTGCGACCTGACGAGCTTGTTTCTACCTCAGGGCCTTTGTGCCTAACGTGCTCTTCCCCAGATTCTCAAGTGACCTGCTCTCTCATTGTGGTCACTTCTTTTCAGAGCGCTTTCTTGACTGCGTTTACTAACTTCTTTTACTCTTTAGCCTGTTACTCTGCTCTATTTTTCTTATGGTACTTATCAGTTCCTGAAATTATATTACTTATGTGTTTGCTTGTTTGTCTCCTCCACCAGAACATAAACGGCTCCATCAAGGCAAATGAGCCATTCTCCCAAAACTGCAGTCTCCCTATCAGAAAAATGAGTGTAGTAAGTATCCATCACATAGAACTGCTGTAAGGATTAAATGAGATAATGGTTGTAAAATACTCAGCATGTAGTAAATGCTCAATACATGATCGTTATGATTATTATTACAATTAGGTGATTATTCTCATTTGCCATCTGAGGCAACTGAGGCCCAGAAGATAAGAAACTGTTGCATGGCTTATGACAGGTGGGGTTGGCTGCTGCAGAACTCTTTCTGAGGATCGCAGAGTAGATGAAAGGAAAAGCCTGACTTAGGGCTGCAAGCTTCTACTCCGGGCTTTTCCCCTAGATTGCTTTTTCATTCTTTCTGAACACACCCTCTACCCCAATCCAAATATCCAATATTCTTATCTAAGCCAAAAGGAAGACATTTCTTAGAAAAGATCAGCAACAGCACATATAACCACTTTGCTTTTCCACCCTAGAATCTGATGCAAACCCTGGTTGTGACACCTACCAAGCCAAGAATTACTTACGTAGATCCGTTCCATACTTAAGTCCTGTTTTGGGCACCCAGCCCTTGCTTCGGAAGTAATGGTATGCCATGTACGTAGTTCTAAATGTGGGCTGAACTATGGTGAAAACTTTCCAGAGTTTCACAATTGTTAAAGGTTCCTAAAGTTATTAAAAAAAAAAAAAAGGCATTATTATGTGTGTACTCACTCATGATTCAGCCAATAATCAATATCTGTAAGTGTGAAGCTGAAGCAATGAATAAAACAAACATGGTACCCACAAGAGGGATTTAACTAGAAGATCTAGACCTGTGATGTCCAATGTGGCGGCTACCAGCCACATGCCTGAACTGAAATGTGTTCCAATCGTAAAATACATGTGGAATCTCAAAGGCTTAATAGGAAAAAAAGAATGTAAGCTACCTCAATAGTTTTGGATATGTTGAGTTAAATAAATTATGCAATATATCATAATAAATTAATTTCACTTGACTTTTTAAAAAACTTTGTAATGTGACTATCAGAAAATTTTAATTATACACATGGCTCCCATCTGAGGCTCTCATTATAGAGTGGACAGCACTGCTCTACAAACTCAGGAGAGGCTGTCCTGAGGCAGTAACATTGGAGATGGCAAGGAAGTGGCCAAGTGAAAGGGGCTGGTGGAGAGTCCTGGAGGAGGTGGTGGTGGTGGCTGTGGAAGAACCTGGCAGGCAGAGGAAGGAGTGCATGCTGGGGTGCTCTAGGGTAACAAGTCCACAAGGGAAGCATGTGCCAAACATTTCACAGACTCTAAAGAGTAGCTACTACGTGTCAGTCCACGTTCAAAAAAGGCACAAGTTATTTAATAAAAGCCTTTAAAAAAATGCTCCATTTAGTCTCTGAAACTACAGAACTGGTGGCACAAATTAATAATCCAACTACTTATAAGAGAATTTTACTTTCTAATGTAGAACTTGAAGAGACGGAGAATGGTTTGGTTCAGAGAACATTTTGATGTAACAATACAAAAAAATACAACAACAACAAAAACTAGTGAAGTTTGTAAAGTTTTTCGTTTCATTTAAATACTTAGTAAAATGATCAATTCTTCAGTTGGTTTAGGGTTCAGTCACTTGATAAGATTTGCTCAGTTGGCTCAGATGAAGATTTTAATAACATAAATAAGAGGTGGAGTTGTGGGGGTTTTTTTTGGGCGGAGGGTGGGGTGGTGGTGGTGGTGGCAGTTATTCCTAAGATGGAAACTCCATATATGTATAGCCTTCAAATCCCATTGTGAGGAAACACTCAACCCCTCCCCTGAGAAGCAATAGTCTCGTAGAGAAGGCTGAACTTCCAATATGGATAGCCCATCATGTTTCAGATGTTGAGGATTCTATGTAGCATCTGGAACGCTCTGACAAATTTCAGTTAAGGCCCAGGAAAGGAGGCAAGGTGGGCTAAGAATGGCCACCATCTGGGAAAATGAGTCACCCATTAGTCAGACACCCATTTCCAAACCACTGCAATACTTGGGAAAAAGATTTATATAATTAATATTTGATGAATGATAAAATTGTGTACTTCCAAGAACAGAATAAAATATGCTTTGTCTGCTTGCATTTCTCTTTAATTTTAATTTCATTTTCATTTGAATTATTTTGAATAGGTATTATTATATTCACAGGGTTCAAAATTCAAAAAGTACAAAAGGTATACAGTGTCATCTTCCTCCCAACATTGTACTCAGCCCTCCAGTTCCTCTACTAGAAGGCAAACAATGGTATCAACTTCTTATGGAACAACCATTCTTCTAAGGGCAGCTGGCTGCCACATAAAATCATGGGCTTTGGAGCTATCCTAAGTATATTTTCAAATACTAATTCTAACCAGATCAGCTGTGTGACCTTGGGTGAGTTATTTATTTTCTCTGAGACTCGGTTACCTTATCTATAAAATTCTTACCAGATGGAGGTAAGGATTACAAATATTGAATGTAAAGCACCTAACATATACCCTTTACTAAAGAAGTGCTAAATACTGGTGGCTTTTATTTTTGTTAATTTTTAGTACCCTTCTGACACAGACTTCCTGATCATTATGTAAGATATTGCTCTTCTCCTACCCTCTGGGAATGAAATTCCAACTAAAATGGTCAAAAGTGGCTTTTGCCTAAACGGTCCCAATTCAGGACTCAAAGCTGAAACTTAGATAAAAATTCAATTCCTTATTTTACTTAGTAAAAGTAGATAAATTTGTATTGAAGCAATATGGAAATTACTATAACCTGCTTTTAACATCAGGAAAAATTTAAAGTGGATTATAACTAAATAAAACATCTTACCTTCTCATAGTAAATACTTAGACATCCCAGGGCATAGACCAGGAAGAAGGCCTAAAAACAGAACAAGCAGAAAATGCTCAACTATTCCACATTCTTAAGAAATTATTTTACACATTGATTTCTCTTTGCCTCAAATACAAATGAATGTCCTTGAATCGTCATCAAAATGGTCACACACATACATACAACCACACACACACACATATTTTTTAATGCCTACAGCATCTGGTATTCCTAGGCGGTCTCCCATCCAAGTACTAACCAGGCCCGAACCTGCTTAGCTTCCGAGATCAGATGGGATCGGGCACATATAGGGTGGCATGGCCACAGACTGATAATGCCTTCTTGGTTGAAGATTTAATGAGATTAAATGTCATAAAAATTTTTTTTTTTTACTGTTAGTATTTAAATTTTTTTTTAAATTAAAATTATTGGGGTGACATTGATTAATAAAATCAAATAGGTTTCAAGTGCAATAATATGTCATATGTATATTGCATTGTGTGTTCACCACCCAAAGTTAAATTTCCTTCCACCACCAAATATTTGACCCCCTTTACCCCTACCTACCTCCCTTCTCCCCGGCTTCCCTCTCATAACCACTAATCCACTGTCTGTGTCCATGAGTCTGTTTTTCATGTTTGTTGCTTTTAGTTTTATATCCCACATATGAGTGAAATCATATGGTTCTCAACTTTTTCTGTCTGATTTATTTCGTTTAGCATGATAATCTCAAGATCCATTCATGTTGTTGCAAATGGAAGTATTTCATCTTTTCTTGTGCCTAAGTAATATCCCATTGTATATATGTACCACATTTTCTTTATCCAATCATCTACTGATGGACACTTTGGTTATTTTCATGTGTTGGCCACTGTGAACAATGCTGCTATGAACATCAGGGTGCATATAGCTTTGTGGATAAATATTTTCAAGTTTTTTGGGTAAATACCCAGAATAAGGATTGCTGGGTCATATGGTAATTCTATTCTTAGTTTTTTGAGGAACCTCCAAGCTGCTTTGCATAGTGGCTGTATCAATTTACATTTCTACCAGCAGTGTGTCATAAAGATTTAAAAAGCTATGCTCAATTCATTTTAATTTCCTTCCCTTTATGAAAACAATTTAGATTTCGTAGGCTAGAAAAGTTCATCTTTTGCCTAGCAAGAGATTTCTTCCTGGTATCTGTTATAATTTAAGTTCTTCGGAAACTTTCCATTATCAGCAACCATATATTTTCCTAAGAACTGATGAAACCAATGCCTCGTTTTTATTGGCCTCAAATAGCTTTTATGAATCTATGCAAAAAGGCTCTTAGACACTTATCACAGATGGAGGGGAGCTTAATTCAATTGAGCTGATTTTATTTAAAATTAAATCATCAGCAGACTGGGGAGATCTGTAGAGGTTGGTAATTATGTCCTCTGAGATCTCATTAGTAAGTTTTTGCTTTGATAGTACTAATAAGATGGAGGGATGAGTTTTCATGATAATTTTAACATCGTATCACAAAATCTAGTTAGGGCCCAAATCATTATAACAGAAAAACAGCTCTCAGTAACAGATCTCTAAGAAGCAGATCTTTAAGTCAGCTGTGGTATCACCATTCTCGGTCCTTAAAAAGAACTGCTTTAAATCATCACGGCAGGACTGCCCATGTTCCTGACAGACATTTATGGAAACACATTAAACTGTAGAAGCGGTGTGCCAAACATGGCTGAATCATTCAAAGGAAATTTGCCAAACAGAACTGAGAAGCAGAGCTAGGTTTAACTGCATGCTCTTTGAGAACTTCTGCAACACGTCTCTGGAATAGTCTCAGGAGCCACGCAGCATCCAAGAGTGCAGAGCAATCTCATCTGCTATCTCATTACTCTTGCCTTTCTTCAGGGAGTGTCTGGGAGAAGGCAGAAGACAGTAGCACCTTTTTTTACTTGTCATTAAAAAGCATCAACTGGTCACCCACCTGGAACAGTGAGGCTGTACCCGCTAGTTTCTGATACCTGATATTCTTTTTAGGCCTACTGCTGTCATCTCCTGGAGCTGAGAGGCTGACAGGCTTTTCA
>NW_011888952.1:729287-786485 GCF_000151845.1 Pteropus vampyrus
TTACTTCTCTGAGGACACATCTATAAAATTACCAATGTGGATGCATTCAAGAAGCACACCTGAGACCTACATATATACCAGGAACTGTACTAGACACTGCAGAGGCTATCCAAGGTAGGCAAGAGCACTCCTTTGGAGAAGAAGCACACTCATGGACATGAAACTGAGGAAGGGATGCTATCTTGAAGGGCAGAAGGGACATTTCTGTGTACAGTATAAACATAAGCAAAAAAGGTGGAGCTGAAAGTCACATGAACACAAGACAGAGAAACTCCAAATGAGAGGAAAAATGATACAGTTGTTAGAAAGCCACTTTTTAAGCCAACTTTTGAGAATGCAGTTATTCAGTGGTCCTCAAATTTTTTGGCACCAGGACCTATGCTCCTATGAGAATCTAATGCCTGATGATCTGGAGCTGAGGTGGTGATGCTAGCGCTGGGGAGCGGCTGCAAATACAGATGAAGCTTCGCTCACTTGCCCGCCGCTCACCTCCTGCTGTGTGGCCCAGTTCCTAACAGGCCACAGACCGGTACTGGTCTGCGGCCCAGGGGCTGGGGACCCCTGCTTTCAATAACGAGAACGTGCATTAGTAATTCTGTTCTGCAGAAGGAAATACCTAGAGTCCATTTAGGTAATTAGCAGTCACTTATTACATGACTGGAAGCATGCAATATAGCTTATTAAAAGCTGGTGAAATTCCACAAATACACTAAAAATCACTGAACTGTACACCTTAAATGGGTAATCATATGGTATGTGAACTATGTCGCAATAAACTACACTTTTTTTTAGAACCTGGGAAAATTAGTACCATAATATTTGGCCAATCTTAAACCTTGAGGTGAAAAGAAATGTTTAGACAAACCTGTTGAAACCTCTGTGGAATGATATAGGAAAGGCCCCCAGGCAACCCCACCCCACCCCCATCCCACACACCTTAGAATTGATAAAATGAAGGCTAAAGAGTGAAATCTAGGCAGGCCTACTTTGGAAACTGCCTCGGGTGATGTCAATACCAAATTACGATATTCAATTACTGAATTCTTGGTTACTGACTCACACACAGAAGTGCATTTTGAGGTAGACTCATCTATACAGTGTCGCCCCAGCCCAGAGACCAATAGCTAAGAGAACATGCTGAAAACATACCTCTTCCAGGCTGAGTTGCAAATACTCAAAGATCCTATATGGATTTCTTCTGCATGTTAGTCTCCCTTTTTGCACCAGCTGAAGAGAAAGAAATAAAAGGAACATGTAGAACAAATGGAAGCACTACGTGTTATATGGATCACATTTTAAAATGCAGTTTTCCTATAAATTTCTCAGATTTACATTTGTTCGATTCATACGGTTAAAAAATAATTTTTTATTACCTATGTGGACAATAAAGTTTTAGTTTTTCTACTATTAACATTTTGATTTATTTCCTTCCTTTCTGCCCCCATGAATTTTTCCCATGGTTGTGGTCATTTTGTTGGTAGATTTTATGGGCTTTTTTCCCCACCCAACTGTATGTACCTTACAAGCATGTCCCTAGGTTCTTAATGAGACTTCATAAACCTCATCTGAAAAGCTAGATAACATTTCTTCAAGTAGGAGTTTCACATACTACTTAACCATTAGATTGTTTCTACTTTTTAACTATTACGGATAATTCTAGGGCAACTCTGACAGTGCACCCCTTAATGAAGTGGCTGTTAATCTGCTTCCCACTGCTTCTCTTGTGATGGCTGATGTCCACACTCGAAGCCTGCCCCCACCGCTACACTCAAGACTGTGCAATCACCACTGCATTTCTTTTTCTTCCAAACAAGGGGATTATTGGACTTGCTTTAATTTATACATTTTTTAAGGTTAAGTTATTCACAAACTTTAACGTTTTAGTTAAAATAGCCCTCACAACTATTAAGCCACTGGGGCAGGACCCAGTGCCTGCTGGTTCCCTCAAAGTGTCTGCAGTGTGGTGTCCTGACCACCTCTCACATATCCTGGATGTTTAATATGGACCCGCTACCAGTTCCAAGTAAGGGGCATCCAATTAGCCAAAATCTCCTATGGGCCAGAAACAGATGGCTTTGGAGGAAATGATGTATTTTCTTCTACTTACTTCCTCATTTGGGGCATCTTCCCTTTCGTTCACATCACCCATGACTTCCTCCACCAGCACATATTCATCATCAGGCCCTCTTTCTCCAGCACAGATGAAACCTTCTCGTTGACTGCGGTTCTCAGGCTGAGCACCACACCGGGGCAGAACATCTTGTTTGCCACAATGGACTTGGGGCAGAGGTGCAGCGACCTCTATCATGTGTTCATCCAAGCCATCTGCGGTTTGTGGGTCATGCCCAGAGCCTTCCTGCAGGCAGTCTGATTGCTTGCTGGGATCCTTCATATAGTCTGACTTCCCCCCATCTCCGTTCATCACAGAAAGATTCTCTCTATCTGCTGTGCCTTCTATTTTGGAGAGCATTTCAGAGCCCAGCTCATCATGCAACTGAACCTCTTCATTCCTTTTTATACAAGGGTACTCAAGCGGTTTTGTATAATCCTTGAGGATTCTATGCACTGTGTTCTCATCTTGCCCCTGTCTTCGCAAGAGCTGTGTGGCCCATTCTACACTACGCTGATACCTGCGAAACAGAAACACTGTTAGTAACACTTGAATTTTAATATGTAAAAGACAAGAGAGCATGTAAAAAAGATCGAAAAGTAGTATGCCAAAATGTTTACAGTGGTTTTTCTCAATGCTGGGCTATAAGTAAATGTGTTCTTAAAACTCATCTGCATTTTCTAGCTGTTCTATAATACACACGTATTACTTTTTGTTTGTTTTTATAATAGAGCTTCATTTAACTTGCTTAATTTGAAAAAAAAAATTGACCCCAGTTTAACAAAGTATGAAAATTTATGTAATTTAAAATCGGTAGATCAAATGATTTAGGTAACTATAAAGAGAAAATGGCCATCCTTTGTCAAGATTTGTTCCATATTATTTTCAATTTTAGATATCACGTTTTCAGATATATATATATATTCAGATGTATAAATATATATATCTGTGTATATATACATATTCCATTCATAATATAAAGAGCTTTTGTTTAGTATTGGAAAGCAAAAATGAAAATTTCAATAAATTTTGTTCATAGTACCTCCTAATGTCTCCACCGCCCATGGAAAGAAATGATTGTGGCTATATACATACAGCCATGCATCCTAATGGAAGTGGCTCCTTTTTCCATAATAATTTTTCAAGTATATTTTAATGAGAAAATTCATGCTTAGTTTCTTAAACTTGAAGGCAAGCCCTGAACACACTTCCCAGGTTACACAAAGTTACAGGTTAAACAACAGGGTTCTGCTCTGGTGAAGAAGTATCAACACCTAACAACATTGCTGAAAAGCATTCATGAGATGTGAGATCACCTCCATATGTAAGAAGTCTGATCAGTGGAAGGCTTGAAGACATTGTGAAACTCAAGCACTTATGCCTCTACCTACAGCAGTTAGTTTAAAAAGCACCTAAGAAGACATGTGGCTTGTGGGAAGACAGCGGCAATTTTACTCTTCACCTTGAATATTTTGTCTGTGTATAGATGACTGAATATGTCATGGCTTATAAACTGCTACATCTCACAAATGATTAAACAAGGAAGTTGGCTTGCTGTATTTAAAAAAAAGATCTGTGGCTGCTTAATCCTAATTAATCAAAGAATTTCTAAGCTCTCCACCCTGTTTAGCCTATGTAGGGATGAGCATGCATTCCTATATATTGGGAATGGTATCTTAGATTTCATGATGAAAACCTGGCAAGGCTACTCTAGCACCAAAGAGGCAGGATGATGCAGTGATTACATGCATGGACTTTGGTATTGCACATTTCATGTTCGGCCCTGACTGTCACTTATAACTGAGGCAATTGCATACCTTCTCTGTGCTCCAGTCTCCCATCCATAAGATGGGGATAACAGTACTACTACCTAAGAAGGATCACGTTATGTACTTTTTATAATCAGGGTAAAAAATGTAGCTGCCCATGTAACAGTAGGATATCTTTTCACCTGTATGAAAAGTATGGCCACCCTTGCATGCCGTTAAAAGAACTTTCTTTGCCCTTTATATTATCTAAAGCACTGCCTCTATAGACCTCACAGGTCTGTGAATCTCCTTTATTTGAACATGAATTTTTGTGCCAATGTATACTTTTCTGGGAAAGGGATCCGCAACTTTCACCAAATTCCTTGACTCGAAATATGTGAAAGAACCACTGAATTAAAGGTTCAACAGTTCTCCCTTTTAGCAGAAGATCTGGAACTGAGAGAGAGAGAGCGCACACACAGGTCATTATTCTACTATTTGCAAAAGAGAAGTTAAGGCAGATGTAAGCTCAAAGCCTCACTCCATGATATTCTTGTACTAGCTACATACCGTCTTCTCTAAGGGCTCAGTTCTTCCTCTGTGAACCAGAGATTAACTGTACCTACCTCATGGGGTTGTTGCAAGGATTAAAAGAGAGAAGATATGTAAAGAGCTCAGGACATAGTAAGTGCTCAATAAATATTTGTTACTATATTTATTTATTGTACATTACTATATTTATATCTATTGTGAGGTTCTTAGAGAGACTTGAGAAATAAAAACATTTTGACTATCACATTTAAAAAAGCAAATAATATTTTAATGAGTGGAAATGTATACCTTAATTAACTGCTCTTTGAGAGCAGGGGCAGCCATGTGGGGACAAGTGCTGCACCACATCTGGGTTCTAGAGTCGGCTCTTCTGTGATTCTCAGCTAAGCCACTTAGCACCTCTACATCTCTTTCTGCTCTTCTGCCAAATGCCAGAATCATGCCTGCATTCCTGCCTTATAATGACCTCAGCTGTTCATTTATGAAAGCTCAAATGAGACACTGGCTGCAAAAGTATGTAGAAGAAAGCCTCTGAGTAAGACTGGTGATGAAAACAGCCAGATACACAAATGACATATGGCATATGAGTCACAGAGCAGGTATCCTCTTATTGGCTGGCAATGATTTCAGAAGCCAAGTCCTGCTGAGATTAACCCCGAACACTGCTTGAGAAATGGTAAGAGAAACAGTAAGAGAAAACATAAGGGAGAGAGTGGCAGAAGAGAAAGGTGGCAGCTCTGATTAGAAATAGTAATGAGACTGATGAAAAGCAGATCCACTTTAGGGCAGCACGAATACTGAATGGTACCATCTGAACACACCTCAGCTTCTCATGTTTCGATGCCCGGAACACACCATTTCCACAGAACACCCTTCTCCACCATCTTATCGATTAATGCCCACTTATCACTGGAAGTTCACAGCAAAATGGTTTTGAATCAGTCTGCTTAGGTCCAAGTACTGGCCTTGAGCGAGTTACTTAAACTCTGCTGGTTCAGTTTCCTCCGCCATCAAAGACAGATAACAGGATCTACCTCATAGGGGTGATGCAAGGACAGAAGGAAATACTCTATAAACCTGTTATTAGCATAGTACCTAGCACATGGAACATACTCAAGAAATGCCAGCATGTAAAACTATGTTATTGTTCTCATTATGTGTCAATTCTTCTCAGGCTCGGGAGCTGGGCAGCCTGGTCTGAGCTCATATAATCTTGGAAAAGATATTTGCAGTTTCCCATGTATGGGATGGAAACGACTATACCTACTTCGAAGGTTTCTTGAGAAGATGAACTGAGATGATACAGGTATATAGACCAGTAACTGGCACTATTGGAGCAATCAGCACCCATTGGCTATGATGATCATGATGGTGATCATCAGAAGCTAAGTTGAAGCATGGCAGGATCCTCCCCTAGACAGCTCTACTGAAGCCTGATTTTGGATTTCTGGCCTCCAAAACTGTGAGAAAAAATTTCTATTCTTTTAAGCCAACAAGTTTGTGGTATTTTGTCATGGCAGCCCTAGGAACTAATACAAGGGTTAATAAAATTCTTGGAATGTTACATTGCAGAGCTTATAAAGAGATAACCTTAAGGTAAGTGGCAATCTCCATCATCCAGAACCTTACATATTCAAACTGGCATGACAACGTGTTATCTTTATTGCCAGCCTGATCAGGATGCAGTTCTGAGGGGTGGGCTTCTGATCTATTTTTGAGTCTCAGTGTTGGTTGGAGCAATCTGCCTATACTGCATCCCCTCCTGGGATGGGGTGGGGGCAGGTGGTTCTGCCAGGTTCTTAGCAGGCCCCTCCCACAGACTAGAACCCAACCCCTTTCCTCAGCCTGTGGTTTTAGCCAAAGCATCCATCAAGATCTTCTTGGTGCCACTGCCTCCCGGCCACTCTGGCCATGGAGTTACTGGGCATGTAATCAAAAAGGAGCTGTCAGATTCTGCCAGTACATGCTAGAAACAAGATGAAAAATCACTGTGGACTTGAGTAGTTTTAGAAGGAAGAGCTGTACATCAGGGATGATGAAGTTTTAGATGACCATTTAATCAACAAAATCCTACTAAGGGACCACTAAGTGTTGGAGATGTAGAGAGAAACCAGGCATGGTCCCTGCTCTCCAAGAACTGACAATCTAGATCTAGGTGTATAACAAATGGCACAGTGAGGGGCGCCAAAGCAGACTCTGTGAGAGCCCAAGGAATGACCGCAACTCAGTTGAGGGAAGGGTGGTGAAGAGAGAAACTCTGAGACAGTGTGACAAGTAAGCTGTGCGTGGGATGTGCAGGAAGAGCCAGGCAGTGTGCATGCTTGCGGGGTTAGGGAGAAATGTTCTGAGAAATGGAAACAGCATAAACAAGAACCTAGAGGAGTCACAACTGTATGAATGGATGAATGAGAGCCCCCGAGAACCTTCTTCCCTAACCTTAAAACTGTAGAGCAAGGAAAAAGGCAGATTTATGCTCACACAGGGTCGTTTATGCCCACACGCCACAGGAGAGTGGTTCTAAATCTAAGCATCTTAGCACTTAAAGACATATATGTTATAGGTTAGCTGTTCATATTTCGAAAGGAATTCAAGAGACAAAGGATTTGGCTTAGGATTATTTTTAAAAATAAACCTTAATTGGTGCATTTCAAATATGATTTGATCCACATTAAATTTTCAAGGACACACCTACTACTACTACAAAAAAAGGCATGACTACCACATCAGAAAAAGTTATCTAAAAATAGATCTGATTTGAAACAAATTAATAGGTACATGGAATATTTGATGGTTGACTAATGGGAAGGGATTGGGGAGGGTGGGTGAAAAGGGGGAAGAAATTAACCCATTTCCTGTTTAGAAAAAAACAGTGCAGTTTGCTGCTAGCATTAATTTTACATAAACATGCTCTTTGAGGCTGAAGCGAATCTGATTGGTTTTCAATGTGAAAAAGTATAAAAACTGTGGAGTTATTTCTAAACAGAACTTGTCTATAATCCTAATATAACAGAAATGTATACCTAAATAGGATTCATCAAATGAATCTTAGGCTAACTACTGTTCCAGAACAATGTTAACATCACATGTAGGAATGCTATGTTTTCTAGGATTTGACATTTTCAGCAATTGATAATTACTATATTTTGTAAATGGAAAATAACACTACTAAAAACATAATGCTATAAATAGAATGATGTCATTTGTTTCCAAAGGCTACTGATATACCAGAGCGATATGAAAATAATAATAAAAGCGAGATATTGTGTGACAAACTTTGGAGGTAAGGCTGTAATCCACAAGTCATCTTTGGGTAAATGCAGCCCCAAGTACCATGTGCAAGTATTCTCGGGGCAAATGAGAAATGGGTTAAGAAGTACAGACTGGCAGTTACAAATCAGATCTATTTTTAGATAACTTTTTCTGATGTGGTAATCATGCTTTTTTTTGTAGTAGTAGTAGGTGTGTCCTTGAAAATTTAATGTGAATCAAATCGTATTTGAAATGCACTAATTAAGTTTATTTTTAAAAATAATCCTAAGCCAAATCCTTTGTCATGGTGACATAAAGTATAGCATAAGGAATATAGTCAATAATATTGTAATAACTATGTATGGTGTCAAATGGGTACTAGATTTATTGGATGATCACTTCATAAGTCATATAAATGTTTAATCACTATGTGGTACACCTAAAACTAACAGAATATCGTATGCCAACTATAATTAAAAAGTTAAAAAATATTAAAAAAATAAAAGTAGATCTGACTTAAACCATAATTTTGGGCAAGGCCAAAGTTCACCATGACTTACTTCTTTGATGTGATTATAGGCATGTCTGTCTTCATATCTGTAACAACAAAGAAATTTTATTAGTTTAGACAAATTGTCCTTAAGGGGAAAAACACAGAAAATCTAAAACAGAGAGAATTTCAAGATTCACAAAATTATACACCTAGAGGGTTGACTAATCCTGTCCAACTAACGATGGCAAACATATGCTTTATTTTCCATCATTCCCTGCAGGCGCACCTGACCAATCACAGTGATCTTGCTGGGCTCAGATGTGACCTAAGAATTTTTAACTCAACACTATAGCTAGGCAGCGATGACATGCAAGAGGAATCCTCTCTGCCACCTCTGAATGCTTATGCCTTCTACTTTTAGATGAGAATATGGAGGCCCTAAAGTTACACACTTTACTCCCACTCCTCCATGCTCCATAAAGCATCTTCAGTGAAAGTTGTGCCTATAGAAAGGGCTGTTAAATTTTATGGTGGTGTTAGTTTTGGGCGTGTGGATTTGGGAATTCTGGTCTCTACTAGCTCTGGTCATCTGGCTGGGAGACTCTTTTCACCTAAAATGTTTATTGGGTTTTAGTTCTAGTCCTCCCTGACTCTGCCTTGGGGCAAGTCATTTCTCCTTCCCCAAATGTGGCCTTATCTCCAGTGCATTAAAGCAGGGGTCCCCAACCTCCAGGACATGAATAAGTATTGGCTCATGGCCTGTTAGGAATTGGGCTGCACACCAGGAGGTGAGTGGTGGGAGAATGAAGCTTCATCTGTATTTGCAGCTCCTTCCCAGTGCTAGCATCACTGCCTCAGCTCCACCTCAGATCAGGCATTTGATTTTCATAGGAGCACCGGTCCCTGATGCCAAAAGGTTGGGGATCGCTGCATTAAAGGCTTGAAATAGATGATGTTCAGCTTTAAAGCCCTATGAAAGTGAGTTCACAGACTCTTACCTCATTAGGAATTTGTCAGTTTTCTCAGTGTTATGACCTTCATCCTTTGGTAATTTTACAATAAACAACAATTTAGCAAGTTTTACTGACAGTCTTCCATGTGCCAAGCACTAAAAATACAGAATAAAGCAAATCTCCTTTCCTGAGATGCTCACAGTCTAGTTGGCGATACAAAGCAGAAATGACTGATTCTAACCCAAGCTGATATATGACCAAGTATTATAAAGGGTCTAGTTAACTTTACCTGGAAGGGTTAGGAAAAAACAAAAAGGAGGAAAAATAATTGAGCTGGGCTCTAAAGAATGAATAAGAATTCACTGAGTAGACTGGGAGGAGGGGAGAAATAGGCAAGGAAAGCATTGCACAAAGCCTGAGACAACAAATACCTGTTGCAGGTTCATGAAATGGCAAGGACTCCAGGTGGCTGGTGCCAACAAGTGAGTGGATAGAGAGAGGGGAGGGTGGAAGATGAGGCTAAAGCCAGTTTCTGAAGAAACTCTTAAAATGGACATTTGAGATTTACTTCTTTAGAGGAGTCTACAATCTTAATTTCTGTTTCCTTGGCAAAAATTCATTTCCTTCAAATTTCTATCACCATTTAAAAATTAGTTACTACACAGATCAAGAAAAGATTCTCAATTGTTAAGATTATACATTTTTGGCCAAATATTGGTAACTGCCAAAGTTGGGTGATGGTATAGGCAGGTCATTATGCTACTTGCTCTACTTTCTCTTTTTAAAAACTTTACAATGAAAAATATTTAAAATATATAAAAAGTAGAGTGAATAGCATAATAAATTCCCATGTTCCCATCACTCAGCTTTAAGAATTAACTCATGCTTCATCTGTTTTTCTGCCCACTCCTGATCTCCAAATTATTTTGAAACAGATGCTTCCTATCATATCATTTCACCTTGAAATAGTTCAGTATGTATTTCTATAATGACTTTAAAAAATATATAACCACAGTTCTACTACCGCACTTTTAAAAAATTGATATTAATTCCTTATCATTATCCAAAATCTACGTATTGTCTCAAAGCTTTTTTCTTTTTTGGAAAGTCTGACTCAAAAGCCAAATAATGCCCATACATTGCAACTGATCGATGTATCTGAAGTTGATTCTAACATATAGGTTTCCCTGCCATGACTTTTTTTTCTCTGAAACTCATTTGTTGAAGAAATGGGTCCTCTGTCTTGTAGAACTTCCCCCAGTCTGGCTGTGGATGATTGCATCCCTGTTGTGCTGTTAACACAGTGCTACTCAAAGGCAGCCACAGGGCCGCTGGTCCAAGAAGAGATGAAGGTCTTGTGCCAACCTTTAAATAATTGTCTCACTAAGCACACTGACTAGTTCAGTTCACCTTGTTCTCACAGTCAGATTTTCATGGAGAAGGAAGCTGTAGGTAAATAGTTAACTAGCTGTAGCTAAATGGAATGGGATCTATTTTTGTTCTGGTGCAAAGGTCTTATTTTGCTTCACTTCAATACTCTGCGCAACACTGGCTTAACACATTCCTCTGTTCCCTGTGTCTCCTGTGAATTGGTGGAACTAGAGGCTTGATAAGATTTAGGCTTGATTTTTTGGAAAGCCTACTTTATAGGTGATGGAGCATGTTTCTATTAGAAGCCACAAAATGTCTTGTTGGCTTTTATGTCACCGTTGTTGATCAATGCCTAGATCCAATAATTCATTAGGAGTTACAAAATGGTGATATCCTAATTCTATTATTCTATTATGTCTTGTTGGCTTTTATGCCACCATTGTTGATCAATGCCTAGATCCAGTAATTCATTAGAAGTTACAAAATGGTGATATTCTAATTCTATTATTCCTTCTTTATTTATTTGCAGGATTCTTTTATAAAGAGAAATTCCTCACTGTTTGGTTACCCTTAGAACCAGTTCACGTTTACCAGTTTTCAAAATGAGGAATCTTCCACAGGTGAACAATGTATTTCATCTGGCATGTATCAGGATGAACTAAAGTATTCAAGCATTTTTGGCTATTATTGTGAATGAACGGATTGCAAAATAAATTGTAGTATTATTCATGTTGATGTTCAAATGTTTCCACGGCCAGTGGAAGCCTCTTTTGAAACAAGATTAGTAGTTTTTGATAGCTTCTTTGCTTCCTGGTACAAGATGTTTCATGTAAAAAATCCTGGCTGCTCTCAACCACACCAACATACTCATTTGCTTTATTATGCAATATGATATATATACACACACATATACCACAGTCTCAGCATAATGGTAACAATACTACCACCCATCAAATAATTGCTGAAAACAATGTAAAGATTATTTTGTAGCTCGCTCTTTCTTTAGAGTATATGGCAGGTTGACTGCTCCAGTTCTTCAGATCTTCCATTTGCTAAACGCTTTGACTCTGGGTCAATGGAATATTAGCAAACATGATGCAAGCAGAGGCCTGAAAAGCACTTCCACCATTACCATGAGAACATGCCTTGGCTAGCCTGCTGGAGGATGACACACATGTTAGCCCCTACCCCTCATTCCAGTTGAGGCCATTCTAGACCAGTTGATAGCCAACCGTCAGTCAACCAGATACTAGTGAGCTCAATTTGATCCATTGGAGCAGCCAGCTCCAATAACCATACAGATGAGCACATCCAGCCAAGATCAGCAGACCTACCCAGCAAAACCTACCCAGCAAAACCTACAGACTAGTGAGCAATTTAATTGTTGTTGAAAGCCTCTGAAATTTGGAGTGGTTTGTTAAACAATGTGGCAAGAGGTAACTGACACAAAGTTTACCCCATTAGGATTAAACAATCAAATTAGCATGTTTTAAAGTCACTCAAAATAGCTCCCCCATTGTGGCTATACTACCAACTTGATATACAAGTTCTATTTTTTTTAAGAATTACTTCAAAAAACTTAACTTTGTTTTGTAATCATGTAATACATTTACAAGGTTCCAAAGTCAAATCTATAAAATCTCATCTCCCATTCCATCCTATTTCATCCCTCCCTGATAGACATTAAAAATATTATCCTTCCTATGGCTCAAAGTTATATTTATACTCTCCCCTATCTCACACTATGCAGACTTTCCTTTACCTTGCTTTCTTCACTTAATAATATATTCTAGTGACCCCTCATTCCTATCTCAGCTCTACAGTACTGCATTATATGAATGCATGAAAATTTATTCAACCAGTCCCCTCCTTATAGACATTTCGGTTTTTCTAGTATTTTAATATTAGAAATTGTGTTGAAATGAATAGCCTTGTGGTATTTCTTTTCATATTTTTGCCATTGTGTCTTTGGCTAAATTCCTAGAAGTGAAATTGCTGAGTTAAAAGTTAATACATATACTGGGGCAACTAGATATCCACAGATAAAACAAGAAAGCTGGATCCTTACTTTATATCATACACAAAAATTAACTCAAATTGGATCAAAGACCTAAATTTAAGAACTGAAACTATAAAACTCTTAGAAGAAAATGTAGAGGAAAATATGCCTGAACTTGGATTTGGCAATGCTTTCCTAAATATAACAGCAAAAGCACATGCAACAAAAGAAAAAATATATAAACTAGACTTCAGTAAAATTAAACGCTTTTAATGTTCCACACTCATTAGGATGGTTATCACCGAAAACAAAAACAGAAAATAACAAGTGTTGATAAGGATGTGGAGAAATTGGAATGCTGGGGCATTGCTGGGGGGAATGTAAAACAGTGTAGGTGTTTTGAAAAACATTTTGGCAGTTCTTCAAAAAATTAAAATAGAATTATCATATGATCCAGCAGGTCCCTTCCTAGGCATATATACCAAAGAGAAATAAAAACACATGTCTACACAAAAACTTGTACATGAAAGTTAACAGCAGCACTATTCATAACAGCCAAAAAGTGTAAACCACCCAAATGGCCATCTTTGGATGAATGAACAAAACATGGTATATTCATACAATAAAATATTATTCAGGATGAAGTTCTGACATGGATGAAACTTGAAAGCATTATCTCAACTGAAAAGACACAAGAGTCGTCATAATGTATGTTTCCACTTATATGAAATATCTAGAATGGGCAAATTCATAGACAAAGAAAGCATACTAAGGTTACTAGAGGTTAGGAGGAGAGAAGGACGGGGGAGAGAAGTAAATGTACATAAAATTTTGCTAGATATTGCCGAATTCCCCTCTATAACGACAGTATCACTTGCACTCCCAGCAGAAATGCATGAGTGTTTCTCAGAGCCTCACCAATGGTCCAACTTTTGGATTTTTGCCAATGTGATTGCTGAAATGGTATCTCAGTACAGTTTTAATTTTTTCTTACAATAAAATGTTTTTAAAAATTCTTTCTAATTATGTTTTTACCTGCTGGTATTGGTTATGTAATTACCGTGAGACTTCCTTAGAGAACTATACTAAAAGATTTATAAAGAAAAGAGGACCAGCAAGTGAGAACTACACACATTAGTATGTTTTACCAAATACATCGATGTTATGGTTATTATCGTAAATTCAAATTCTAGAAATAAAACTCATTTTGCATACAGGTGAGCAGGTACTTAATTACTAGTACTTTCCACATGTATAGTACTCTGGTAGGCAGTGCTTAACAACAGAAATGCCTGAATAAACACTTTTGATTAATTCCAGAAATTAAATAAGACACATTTTCACCAATTATAAGAACCCTTTCACCTTGATTAGAATTATTCTAGTTACTATTTTTAGCAGTAAAATTGTCAGTGTGCATGTTACTTCTCCTCTAGAACTTTACTATATAATCTGAGATGGAAGATCAAAAATGAAAGATAATAATAATTTTCCAAAAGAAGTAAATGACGCATAAGTTTACCTTTCCATTTAGCAACCAGCTTAGGATCTGAAATTGTGAAGTTTGGACGGCTTCTAGACAGGATACCTTTTCCAAAATAACCCTTCCAGGAAAAAAGAAAATAAGGTTAGTTTGCCTTTAGTTATCAATTTTTTAGTGGAAGGATAACAACTATTTCAGTTGATAAGAGATTTATCCCACATTTCACAGTTTTACATCTTTCCTCTGATTATCTAATGATTACTAATGAGGATCTTAGCATTTTATCTCTCAGATCATTTGAAGAGTGCTAGTAAGTTTTTAGTATACCTCGTTTGTCTCATAGCAATTTCAGTCTAGGTCTGATAAGCTGAAGGCAATGGGGCAGGCAGAGGCAGGGTGTCTTCTTCACATGTGGGTCAGGAGCAGTGTGCCTAAAAACAGGAGCCAAGTCTACCATGTACAAAAAGCTCTTGAATTCTTTTATACCTAGAATTGAAGTATTCCTCTCCTTCTGCTGATTCCAAAAACATAAATTTTTTCCCTCATTTCTTAAAATTATAAAATATTAAGCCCATAGAAATTTGAGAGTAATAAAATGAAACCCTTTACCCTTCAACTAGATTTAACAATCAGAATAAATGTGTATAGCACATTTGTATAGCTTAATTTTATGTATTGAGAATGTGGAGAGACTGCCCTTGGCCTAGACCCTATCTCACCAGGATCAATGCCACCCACTTTGGAAAGGTGGCTACAACCTATATATTTTATATGAAATGTCTAGAGAAGGCACATTTATAGAGACAGAAAGTAGATTGATCAGTGGGTGTCTCGGGCGTGGAAGCAGGGATTAAGTGCAACAGGCATGAGGGAACTTTTGTGCTGATGTGAGCGCTCTAAAACAGGATTGTGGCAGTGGTTGCACAACTCGAATTTACTACAATCATTGAATTGTACACTTACGATAGGTGAATTTTATGGCTGTAAATTATACCTCAATAAAGCTGTTTATAAAATACTCCTAGTGACGAAGTAGCTGTGGTGGGGGTGGGGGGGTGAATGGGGGGAAGCAAGCTACCATTCTCAAACCAAACCTTTTACTAATGGAAAATAGCAAAAACTAGAAGTTGTCTTCATGTAAAAAGAGGTCCCCAACTAGGACAAGAGAGCAGATAAGGCACCAGAGTACACGTTGAAGCCTCACTTTATTTATAATGAACATACGTTGCTTTTATAATTGAAGGACAAGAAAGGGCAATGTACTGACCCTACTTCATTGATGAAATGTGGGTTCAGGGTTGGGGAGTTATCCTCATGATATATGGCTTCAAGGCACCTGAGTCAAATTGTAGTGTTCCTACCAGGGACCAAATAGCAAGAAAAAAATATGGGTCATTCATGATTTGTTTCTGGGGTGGATGGAGAGAAGAAGAAAGGATAGCTGGCTCAGGGCTGGCAGGAAGTAGCATGCCAAGACAACCTGCACTTACTTTTCCATACAGCTGCTCAATATCTTCTGTGTTCCTCACAATTACACTGTTGTTTATCAGTTCAGCACGGAATATTTTGAAGTCTTTCCTGGGACCACAGTTCTGACCAAAAGGGATCGGAAATGGAGACTCATAATTCTCATACACTCTTCTTTTCCTCTTCGGGGCATGGAAAACTGCTTCCGCCATTTTTCAAGCATAATTGTTCTTTAAAGAATATAATGAAGAGAAAGAAACAGTCCATTAATAACTACACTGATCAGAAATGCAAGTATATTTATACCTAGGCTCAGGAAACTTTGTGGTCTGTGGGAAAATTAAATATTTATAAAGCAGTGAACTTAATTCCCACATACCCAAGAAGTCAGTGACATTATTTCTAACTACAGCTGATAAGACTGAGGCCTAGTGACATGCTCCAAGTCACAATGCAATGCAAAAGTCTCTTGATAGTAAGCGCATTAGGATTTCTGCCTATTAGGATTACTCCCATTCTTTCACTCAGCCAACAGACATTTACTGAGTACCTACCAGGGCTCCTAATAATTAGAGATGGTGGGGATATAAAGATAAAACCAAGAGACCTTGTCCTCAAATAATTAAATCCAGTGAGTACTTCATTTTCCATAAAAAGGACCTTAAAATACATTCTACACATTATGTCAATCATCTTCTAATTTTTAGAGTAAATTGATAAATAATAACAACGACGACAGCAGTTCTCATTTAAGGGTCTATTACGTACCTCTAAATGTGAGTTGCTAAGAATAGGAACTATAAAGTCAGAGTGCCAGGATGGGAATCAGCTTCACTGATTCCCAGCTGTGTGATTGTGGGCAAAAGTTAAATTTCTCCATGCTCTGGTCTCCCTGTCTTATAGTTATAAGACCCATAAAGTGCTTAGAAGAGTATCTAGCACAAACTGAGAGCTATGCATGTATTTGCTGTAATTATAGCTATGGGGTGAGCACTATCAATACCCCACAGATTTTGTGAAAGGCTCTGGAGGGTGGGGCACTGGACAATCCCAGGTCTGTTGAACATTAAAGCCCAAGTTCTTCTCTCTGGGTTCTGCGGCAAACACAGGTAGCATCTCTCCCCTTTTGTCTGAAGGCTCACTATTTCTCAGGGTTAGAAGCTGAAGGGTTACAGAGACTAGTGGAATTAATTACTGTGCACCCAGCACTGAGATGGAGTAAAGGAAGTTGAAGTCAGTACTTCTCCCTTTCAGGCCTTACATTTGGCCTGAGGAGACAAAACAAACATCTAACATGCAAAAGGCTGCAATTCAGTAACGGCCAAAGGAAGGAAGTAAAGTTGAGTGTACAGTGTGATAAAGATATAGAGCCACAGTAGATGCATTTAGCTTAAGAAAACTCAACCATACGCAGATGGGAAAAAATGTAAACAATGCAAGAGATTGGGCCAGCCATTCCACGCAACAAGCAGACGCCCTGGAATGAGATGGGAGACTTAAATCTGCTGCTCCCTCTGTCCTGGGTCTGGACTTGATTTAAACTGAGAGTGTATATGGTGCTTGCAGATACCAGATACAGTGGAGTTAAACATATGTTTGACCTACGTGGCTCCAAACCCTAAAAAGGAAAAAAGCAGGACTGATTATTTAGGCACATCCTACCCTCAGTACCAGCATCCCACTGGGCAATGGATGCAATCAAGCCTGACACAGCCAATGAAGGTAGCCAAAGCTAAAGGAAAGTGAGTGGTTTTAAGGGTTCATGACCATTCAAAAGAAATTAAAAGCTTTGTCCAATGTGTGATGACATCTTTACCCTCTCAAAGAAGCTGAGGAATTAAATGAGGACAAAGGAAAACATAGACCAAGGAAGAGTTAGAGAAATTGATAAATAAGTTACAAAGATAACTGAAAAATAAGAGTCAGCAAGTTGGAACCTTTATAGAAGTACCAAAGTATTCCATGCATCAAAACACTAATCTAATTTCTACATAAGATCCCTCAAAGGAATCACATAATGAGCATGACTGTACACATTATGTATGTATGTATATGTGTGTGTGTATATATATACACACACATACACACTGCTGTATAGCATTCATAATAAAACATGTATACCGGTTGTTAATGGGAAATTAAGAGATTTTCTTCCAAGAGCATTTTAACGAGATTTTCACTTGCCAATTTATCTGACTCAAGCCAATTATTGCATTTAGTATTAAATTGAAGAAAATAGCAATTTATTCTAAACTTAAACAATGTTGCGCTGGCTTTTTTTGAGACAGGATGTTGATCTCCAATGAGGAACTTTCTTGAGATTTCAGGAATGATTCAGAGTTTTATGATATTTACACTTTTATAACTCAACCCCTGGTTAGTATTTGACTTGCATATACATTTGGAATTTGTAAAAAAGAGAAAATGTTTAATGGCTAATTTCAAGAACTTACAATTAAATTCTCTCAAACAAGCAAAAATTAAAATATTTTGTCTGGTTTGTATAGGATTTTCCCTTTCAGATTGCTGTTATACTCTAAAATAAAGCAAGAATGAGCTATGACGCTTGATGGCAAGAACTCTGTATTCCAACTCAAGTGTATGTGATATAAGGGCTCCTGTTACAAAACACTTTTTCACAAAAATCTCAAAATCCGGTACTACTGTGACCTGTGCCCATGTGACAACACGAACATCAAGAATGTGGCTCATAGGAAGCCTTCCACATATGCAAAGCTTCTATTACTATTGTTTGACCTTTATAATGCACTTAAGCTCTTCGAGCCCAGTTTCTTCCTCTTCAAATCAAATAAGACTAAAAAAGTCTGGAGATTGCTCAAATGTTAACCACAGAGTAACCATATGATCTGGGAATTCCACTCCTAGGTATAGATAGAAGAAAACTGAAAACGTGTTCATGCGAAAATCTGTACATGAATGTTTACAGCAGTATTTTTAGTAATAGCTAAAAAAAACCCCAAATTTCCATCAAGAGATGAATGGATTGACAAAATGTGGTATATCCATATAATGGAATATTATCAGCAATAATAAAAGAATGAAGTACTGATACATGCTACAATGTGCATGAACCTTGAAGGCGTTACGTTAAGTGAAAGCCAGTGATAAAAGACCACACGTTATGTAAGACCATTAATATAAAATGTCCAGAATAGGCAAATCTTTAAGAGTCGAGAAGTAGATTAGTGATTTCCAGGTGCTGGAAGAAGGGAGAAATGGGAGTGACTGTTAATAGGTATGGGGTTTATTTTGAGGGTGATGAAAATGTTTAAAATTAGATTGCAGTGATGGTTGTATAACCATATATACTAAAATCACTGAATTGTACATTTTACAAGGGTGAACTTTATGGTATGTGAATGATCTCTCAATAAAGCTATTATTTAAAAAATTCAATAGGACAAACGAGATGATCTCTCGTTTCATAGTTTTGTGGAAGAGTTGTCTTGTGCTGAACTTGGAAGGCAAAGCAGGGGAGAAAGCACAGAATTCACTACTCTCCAAAACTGCAATATTCGCTTAAGGAATGTTTCTTTAGTACCATGATAGAACAACATGATGTCAAATGTGGGATGTAACATTAGAAGAGGTAATCATGATCGGTAGGTACAACATTCTAGGTAGGCAATGACTGTGCCGTATGCTACACAGGCCGGTACTATCTCCACCTCACAGACAAGGAAACAGGTTAGAGAGGGCAGGCAAGGCATTTGCACAAAGCCCCATTGAGAAGGATGATAATAGGTTAGTAAGGTAGGGTGACAAGGCATGGTAAGGAGACTGGCTTAAAAGACCAATGGCTGAAGCACACAGAGATGGAATAGGCCAGTCAGGAGGGTTGGGATGTGAAAGTTGGTTTAGACTTGAAGCCAGTGCAGATTATGACGAGTGAAGAGATTATGAAAATTAACCCAGGGTGGCATGTAACAGTGGCTCTCAAGCTTGGCCACCCTTAGAATTACCTGAGGAAAATTTATATCTCCCAATGCCCAGGCCTCACGAGCAATTACATCAGAAATTCTGGGACCCAGGTGATTTCAACATGCGGACCCCTGAGGTAAGTACTTTACTGTTCCCATTCTACAGATGAGGCAAGGGACTCAGAGAGACTGAGTGCTATGTACCACTAAGAGGTTATTTTTCCTTTCCAAAACCTGGGCATTACCTGACTCCAGGCGCTGGCAGTGTTAAGTATGTTTACTTTTCTCTCCAAAGCAGGGCTTGTTCTTTCTTATTCCCTTTGAGCAGATAAGCTAACACCTGTTAGGTGCTCAATAAATGTTTATTCCAAACAAAACAAAGCAAAGCAAAGAGGGGGGAGGTAGCTACATTTAATTTTCTAATTCTCTGGGTCCATCTTGCCAAACAAGCCTGGTTAAAATCTTTCACCCAGCAAAGTTCACCTTCTCCCAATTAAAAAACGTTTGAAACGCCAAGTGCTTACCTCTTGGGCTAGGGGAGGTAGGGATAAAGGGGACAAGGCGACAATCCAGCCTCTGGGGAGTTTTCAAATAACGATAAACCTTTGAAGGCTGTTAAAAGGATTAAATGGGTAATTGTGCGTAGGCGCCTAGTACTGGGCCTACCATGGGGAATTGCTAGCCAGACGGCAGCTGCAACCTCAGTAAATGACGCCACACAAGCCAAAAAAAGTGTTAAGGGCCCAATTCGTAACTTTGTTTTAACCATCTGCTGGTTTCCTTGAGTGTCTCTCACCACCTCCCTGCCCCCAGCAACCCTACTAGCGGCTGAGGCTCCTCTCGGGCAGAGACGGGGTCAAATGCACGTCGACTTCCCCAGCCCTGGACGTGGTGTCAATGTTCCCAAAAAGAATGAAGAAAGAGAAGTACTGAGAACGGGAAGAGGGGCTAATTCCGGCCGAAATGGGAAACCTAGCTCCTCGTTCCGACCCAGTTTGGTCCGGCTGTGCAACCTGGGTGAAGTCTCTGGGCCCTTTTCACTCTCGTTCCACGTGTCCTCCTGTGGAACCCCACCCCTGCCCAGTGTGCCGAGGGCCACAGGGCTCAGCGCCCCAGGAGGCCGCCGGCTCCTATTCCAGGGGCCTTACCTTTTTCGGCCCCACGCGCTCGCCGTTACCCCGGCAACGCCAGCCAGTGCGGACGGACACCGCTGCCGTCAAGCAGTGAAGCCGCAAAGCCGGACAAATGCGCAGGCGCTGAGCCCGAGGGCGCTCCCGCCGTCTTCGCGGAGCGCGCCTGCGCACAGCCCGAAGGCGGGTGCAGCGTGTACCGCTCGACCCTCCCCGAGTGTATGGCTGAGGCTGCAGGCCCTCTTTCCAGTACTCATCGGTATTATACAGACAGCTGGTCTTGAGTGAGTGACTTAACCCTTCTGAGCCTCACCCTTCTTTCTGCTGAAAAATGAGTCGTCAGCATTATGAGGGATGAGCAAAAGCGTGTTGGGAAGTGTAAAAGTTTCTCCTGACCTGATTATTTTAAAAAGAGGCCGGTAAGGAGTCCAATGTATACCTTCCCAGATATGAATTCCAGGGTCCCCAGTGCACATACCATACATGCTGGACAGTTGGGGAAGGTGAGTGACAGGGAAGGGAGGGGCTAGGTGTGATGGGCTTTGAAATCTGGATCTTTCTCAACTTTCTCTTGTCTCCAGGTCTTGGAACCTACTGTTGCCTGTGCCTGGAACATCCTTCCCCACTGTTTGCAGCAGTAATTCCTGGTCACCCTTTAGGTCTCAGTTCAGATATCTCTTCCTCCAGGAGACATCCTCTTGCTTCCCCAGGCAGGCTTGGGTGACTTTTCTCTGTGTTCCCTGTTTCCTGGTCCTCTTTAACTGGACTATGAGCCCTTGGTAGAAAGAGCTTAAGACACCATGGGCATTAACGGCTCAGCTAAAGAGTTCAGACTTTAGATAAACCAAAATCAGAATAGCTTCCTATTAGTGTTGCAAAAAAGGGAGAACTCTGTCAAGATTCACAGAAGAGTGGTATCAGGATGGATTAGACAGGGAATAGAGAGCTGGGGAGAGCCTGTAATAATGCACCAGAATATGCCAATTTAGGGGATACTAGTTTTAGAATTAGAGGGTTTTAACAATGAAAGGGAACTCAGAGGTTGTCCAGTTCAACTTTATATCTAACTGATAAGAAAAAAGGTTCAGTAGCTCTGTGAGTTGCCAGAGGTATCCGAGCAAGTCAGAATAGAGGCAGTCCTGGACCTCGGTGAGGTGCTCCACACTCAGAGGCTTGGGATTCCCCGCTAATGGAATCTCAGCATCATCTGGATCCCTGTCCCAACAGAGGGTGGAAGTTACTTAATAAGATACTCTTCCCCCAAGATTTTCTTCTCAGTGTGTACTTTAAACATTTTTTGTGGTCATTTTCAAACATACACAAAGTAGAAAGAATTATCTAATAAATCATCACTTCTACAACCTTCAGCCTTTGGTATCTTGTTTCTTTTACACTCTCCATATACACATCTTTATCCCACTGCTGGAATATTTTAAAGCAATCCCAGACATATAATTTCACTCAAAATTTCAGTATATATCTTGAATTTTTAAATTTTATTATATACATACACATGCATATATACATATGTACACATACATATATGTATATATATGTGTATGTATATATATATTTGATTCTTGTTATTCCAGTAGTTCTATAGAGTCACCATGAACACTGAATTAGTGAATACTGAAACATTACTCCTAGGGAAAATATAGGGTTAGGCTCTTGCCAGTCTAGCTACAACATTTTCATCAACCAATCAATATGGAACCTTGTTTTATGGGTGTTTCTGTTTAAAGACACTTTATTGAATATCTACTATTGATTCATTAACATTGAACTCGTGGCCAGCAGCACTATAACTCACACCTGAATGAAGTTCATCTAACATGTGTTTTCCCTGTAAGAAACAGCATAGCCTTCTTAGCTTAGGAATACTAGATAGCACTTCAACGCTCTGCTTGGGTCCATATTAAACAGCAAAATCGCCAACAGCACAAAAATGCAAAAAATGTGGCACTAAAGAGACTGAAAAAAGTAAACTTGTTCCTAGAATGAGAGCTGAAACAAGGCAGAGTATCATCTATTGACTTCAGTTGAGAACATGCAAATTGGGAGACAAAGTTTTCTCCGTTCTATACATGTGCATGTCTGCAAATGAACAAGCGCTGTGAGTATTGATTTTGGCATTACAAATAAAATTTAGCCAGTAGGTGAATTTGCAAATGCTGAATCTTCCAATAATGAAGACCCAACTGCATGTATATATCCCCAGTATCATTAGCACATCTAACAAAGTGAACAATAATATCATTTATCTGTGAAATGTTGCACAGAACCTACATGTACTATTTGTAGTATCTTGTATTTTATATGATCACCTTAACAACAATTTATTGGGCGTTAATATGTGCTGGCCACTTTTCATCTTATCTTATTTAATTTTCATCACAGCCCTGTGAAATAGGTGTTCTTCTGTTTCACAGTTGAAGTTCCCTCCTTCGCTCAAGTTCTCAGAGCTAGGAAGTAGTGGAGGCCAGATGAGGATCCAGATCCAGGGGACTACCAGGCTTGCATTTATTTTAATTCATCATGCTGGATACTGGAGGACAGTGCATTGACAAAACACAACTTTAAATATAGAAATACAAAAACGAGCAACAGCAAGTGTTGATGGAAGGTCAGGGAAGACGAGGATGGATTGAAGAGTTGGGGAGGCTTTCAGGAAGAGGTGACCTTTCAGCTGAGCCTGGAAAGAGGGTTAGCCTCAGAAGAGTGGAGAGGAGAAGGGAGGTGAGGTCTGAGGCACAGGGCTGGTCCACGTGCTAGGCAGGTGTGGGCTTTGAGGTTCTGGAGCAGGGAGGAACTGGGCCTGGCGGGGGCAGGAGGTCGAAGCTGATGATAAGGTCCTAAAGACAGGGCGGGGCCCGATTGGGCCGGCGCTCGAATTCCAGGCTTGGCATTTGGACTTTACTCCGTAGACAATGGGGAGCCACTGGAGTTTGTGAGCAGGGCAGGGCGGCCCCAGCTGTCACCCCATTGTTTTTCCCAAACAGGGCCAACCCCTGCAGTGTTTCAGAGAGTCCACTAGATGGAGACATTTTAGCAAATTTAAACGACCCCGTCTCTCCCGCTGATGCAGCTTTCCGGGGCGGAAAACAAACACAGGGTCCTTACACAGCCTCCACGTGTTTACTCGCAGCATCCGCAACGTAAAATCCTAGAGCTGTGAAACCAAAATCAAATCAGAAACATAGTCCAGCTTCACCCTGCTGGTGAGAAGGAACTTCAGATAATTTTACAGCTTTCAAGGGGAAAGTGTCCAGAGTGAGTTGGAAAGGGCAGTTTTAACAAGTGCCCTGCATACATGATCTAGCTCTAAGTCTTATGACAGCCCTTCGAGGTAGGTGCTTTTATTCCATTTTACAGGCGAATAAACTGAGATGCGGAAGGGTGCATTTGCTCAATTATTTACCCAGCTGACAGCAGGCTAGGCAGGAGAAAGAGGTGACAACCATGTAGTAAGAGGTGGGCTGGGCAAGCCTCAAGGAATTGCTCTGCTGGGCTCCAGGTCCCTTGTGCAAAGGGTTGGGCATTGCCTTCAGATCCTACTTTGGTTGCTAGAAAAACCTGTGGCATGGATGATGAGAGCTACTGGACTCCTACCATTTGCACAATTCCTGCTACTTTTTAGAAATAGCCAATGCAATGAGTTAGGGATTAGCACACACCCATTTTATAGGTAATAAACGAGACCCAGAAAACTGAAATGACTTGCCCAAGGTCACACAGGGAGTAAACATCAGAGTCGGGACTGGATCCCAGGTATGTCTACTTCTGCCTTGTGACTCACAAACACATTTGACTTCTGGGTAAATTTCCCAGAGAAACTTGGGCATAGATGCCCACAAGGCACATACAAAGATTTTTTTAATCAAAGCATGTTGGTTTGTAATTTTAAAAAAGTAAACAACCTAAATGACTGCCCCTACAGGAATGGATATACAAAATGTGGTGTAAAAGATTCATAGAGTGGAATACGGTGCAGCTTAAATGAAAAGGAATGAACTAGCTCTTATTACATATCAATGTGGATAGATTTAAAAAACATAATGTTTGGTGATAAAGGCAAGATGCAGAACAACATGAGATCTATGATGCCATTTGTGTAAATTAAAATACACAGAAAACAATATAAAATACTGAATGTATGTATAGGTAAGCTAAAAGAAAAATAACAGGAAGGATAAGCACCAAATTCATTACCTATCTGTGGGGGTTAGGTAGTAGATATGGGGACTTTAGTTTTATGTTTTATCTTAAAAAAAAAACTAGAAGCAAATATGCAAGTGGGAATATGATTTTAAATTACATGTTTTTCTTTATCTATTTTTAAATTCTGCAGAAAAAGATGCTTTGGGAAAACAAACAAATACAAAGATAGAAAACTACAAAAACCAAATAATTTTCTTATTTGAAGATAGGGGTAGCCAGTCCTCTGGGATGGCCCGAAAGGAACCTGGGAGAAGACAATCAGAAGAGGTGGCAGGCAGGTTCTGGCGCTTGGAGGCTCAGGCCTAGACTCTGCTATGGGAATGTGGCTGGTGGAGTCCAGCTCCTGGCTTTCCACAAAAGATCCCACCGTCTGTGAGTGCCCGCCCCACCAGGGGGAAGCGAGTGCCAAGTGAGGCTGTGGGGACGCCATGAGAAGGACAGAGAGGACCAGGAGGAGGTGCAGGTGCTCTGGGGAAGATATGCTTCTGCTGTGGGAAGGAGATGGCTGGAAGTGGCCACACCCTCTGGCTTCTCTCTCTCCCTCCCTTTCCTTTCGTCATTTTCTCTGAACTCATGGTCACATAAGAACATTTAATGTGTGTCCCTGAGGGGCCACTTTCCTGCACCAGGTGCTCCAATGGGAGACCAAGGGCAGTTCTCACTTTGCCCGTCTCCTCGGGCTGAAGCGACGAGCATGCAAAATCATGAGTGCTAATGTTCTTTGCAAACTAACAGTCACTACAAAGAAATCAAGCAAAATAAAGTCTTATCGCTTTTTCCATTTTTCCTCTTCCTTTACATTTGTTATATTACACAAAATAATATGGGAAACATACAGAGCCTAGCACTTTCCTTGCATTGGCTCATTTTCTACTCATTTATTGCTCATAACATCTCTATCAGTAAATACTTTCAATTTCCCCATTTTGAAGTTGAGGAAAGTGAGTCAGAGAAGTAATTTACCCAAGGTAACCCTGTTAAGAAGTGACAGAGGTAAATTTAAAACCAGATCCACCTGACTACAGGGCTTCTGCGCAATATTAATGCAGTACGTTTTATGGTCTCCTATCCTAAAAAGGAAGTACAGAGAAACTTTTGTGTTTTATTTTGTTTCTCACTCTCATACTAACTTCTTTGTTCTAAGTTGCTTTTGTCTTGTATGTGACCCTCTATAGGTCTCCACCTCTGAGCTTAGGATCATGATTTCCTGGGTGACTAAAGAACTCCTTGGTTTGCTCATTGAAGAGAGAGAAGAATAGGCCCAACATAGCCAAAACCTGGCTTTCCTGCTCGCCTGGGTACGTTCACCTCAGATGTCAAAAGGCCTGAATTCCAGGCAAACCAGGAATAATGCCCCAGTCATCAAATTAGAAACCAAAATTCAGCAAAGACATGTATTTGCTGCCAGAAAGCAAATAGCTTTTTCATTTCTTTCTCATTTTTTTCGCCCAAACAAAACATCCTCTTATGAAATATGTCCAATTTGCAATATTTACTTTCCCTTTATTTAATAACAGGAAAGGGTTTGCTGGACTTTTGTTGATTTTTGCATTTCTTATTAAAATTCTTAAGGGGGTTTTGGGGGAACTTAATCAGCAAAAAAAGGAGGAGGAAAAAAATCTCATCTGCATTCCACAGGCCTTATTAATGGAGGAAACTTGCTGTTTGTTTAAGAGCATTTTCTGATGGGAGAGGCAGTCATCACGTGTCCCAGAGTCATCCTCTGACTCTTTCTCTTGACTGTGCTTCCTTCTCAGCCGTCTCCAGGGCTCTGAATCCCTTGTTCCAAGATTTTTGCCCAAGGAGATGGAGCTGGGGTTTATGCCACACCGCCAGGCTGGGAGAGAAACTAACATTCATGGAACATCCCAGCATAGTTCTCTGTACTCACAATCTCACTTCATCTAAAATCAGCCCTCCTGGCAGCCCCCATTTGGCCGATGAGGACAATGAAGCTTTGAAGGATGAAGTCCTTTGTCCAAGATCCCTTTTCTTGTAGCATATATTCCTTGAGAATAAAAAGAAAGGATTCCTAGCATTCACGGAGTTCTACAACCATCTAACTGAGTCCTCAAAACAACTCTTTGAGACAATCTCCAGTTTTTAAAGCTCAGAGAGGGAAAGTAACTTGCTAAAGGTCACACAGCTAGAGGGCTGCAGATTGGGATTGGAGTTGTGCTCTGCCTCTCACATCCATGTTTATTTTGCTCCATCACACTACCTCTTTGGAGCCAAGAGTGGCATAATGTTTCTTATAATGAAATATACCGCTTCCTCCAGTTTAAAATCTCTCCCCCTAAGAGGTCTTATCCTGCCTTTGTTGGTTACAGAACTAGACTGCAAATCACTTCAAGGACTTCGTTTTTATATTTTCAGGCTACCAGAAATATTTATATACATCATTATTGTTATATACATTATATAATTATTATTACAATATGTTTATTTCTAGAGTGGTGCCTTGTACAGAGTAAATCTTAATAAACAGCATCACAGATAGTCACATCCTAATGCTCCCCTTCTACAGAAAAGGGAACCGAAGTCTAGAAAGACTAAGGAATTTGCTCAAGGCCCCAGAGGTCCAGAATCGGAGTCCAGATCTCTAATTCTCTTTGCATAGTGCTTCCCCACGAGCAAGTCTACAACAGTGACCTGGTCATTCATCCAGCCTCTACTACATGTGGCACCTTGCTGGACGTTAGGAGACCCAGACAGACCAAACACGATCTTCGATGTCAAGGTTCTCAAGGACCAGAGAGGAGGATGCTTGGAAAAATTACACTCTCATAAATGTAGTAAATGCTATAACTAAGGGTTTCAAGGAGGGAGGGGGCTCGGGAAAGACTTCAATGAGGAGTGGACTTTTGAGCTGGGTATTAAAGAATGAGGAAGTTGGGAAGGGCATCCCAGGCAGAAGGCTTTGCCGGAGCAAAGGCTCAGAAGTGTGAACATACATGGCATATTCAGGAACCATCCCACAGTCTTCTGGGGAAGAGAAGCAAGCCTGAAAAGCAAAGTTGTTTACTGTGAAAGGCTTGAATGCTGACTTTAGGGATATAAATTTTATCCCATGGGTGGTAGAGATGCAGGAGGGTTGAAGGAGGGGAGTGACTTAGTCAGATTTGGTTTAGGAAGGTTGCTCTGGAGGCCTGGAGTAAAGAAGGATAAAGAGGGCCAAAGATGGAAGGAGGGGGAAAATAAATAAAATGCTAAATAAATAAATAAATAAATAAATAAAATGTTAAATAAATAACTAAATAAAATGTTTAAAAAAAAGAGAGAGCGGGCCAAATGCTACCAGAAAGGGGCTTTTGCATGTTTCAGGCCAGAGATACCCTGCTCATGCCCACCTAAAATCCTCTTTCTCCTCCAGTCTTTGAATGAAATTTTTCCTTTTTTTCCTGCTCCAGGCACCCTCCCAGACCACACACGTGCCCGGAGCCCCTCTTCCTGGTTCTTCTAGTTCTTAGTCTTTGGGCTATGCCATTCACACCTTTCTCTCCACTCTCAACATCTACTGCAGGAGTGCCCAACCCCTAGGCTGCAGACCGGTACTGGTCCATGACCTGTTAGAAACTGGGCCACGCAGCAGAAGGTCAGTGGCTGGCAAGTGAGCAAAGCTTCATCTGTATTTGCAGCCACTCCCCAGCGCTAGCATCACGGCCTCAGCTCCATCTCAGATCATCAGGCATTAGATTCTTATAGGAGCACAGGTCCCTGGTGCCAGAAAGGTTGGGGACTACTGCTCTGTGGCAATGGATCTTAACCTTTGTAGTCTGAGACCTCTGGGAGAGGCTAAGGGAAGGTTTGACAATGGCACAAGTGTGAACATTCCAAGTGTGGAATGCATTATTGAGTCTTGTAGACCCTCTGGAGCTGCTTTCACTTATGGGAGGGGGCAAATCTAAGACAGTAAGGGAGGCAGACACCCTGCGAGGTATCAACTATACTTTGTGAATCTCCAAGGAATGGACAAGCAGTCCAAGGAGGCAAGGAACTCGGAATGAAGACTGCCTTGAGAGTTCAAGCATATGGCCCAGGAGGGAATCCCAAATGAATGTAGTAATGTTTCTAAACATTACTGGAACGTGTCCATCTGAAGAAGTGTTGGGTAGCCAGGGAGGCAGAGGAAAGAGAAAGAGGGAGGATGCTCTGGCCAAGGATTCTGTGATCCCAGCAGTAGGTCTAGCTTGCCCTGATACTGTTAAACCCTGGAATCCCATAACCAACCCCATCCTTTTTTCATTCTGTGCTCACTAAGCATCGTTCTGATTAGAATTTGGCTTCTCGAGGGGTTTGCCTACAGGGAGCTGGTGTGTTGGCTGGAGGACATGTGTATCCGGTCCCTTTGGCAGTTATACTTCTCGTCGTAAATTAGTAAATTGGGAACAGACAATTCACAGAAGAAGCAATACAAATGACTAATAAGCACATGAAAAAAATGTTCATCTTCACCAGTAGTCAAAGAAATGTAAATTCAAACCAAAACCGAGATTGTTTTCTACCTATTAAATTAGAAAGGATTTCTTTAAGTTAATACATATTGCTGGGAAGGGGGCGGTGCAAGGGACACGCTCGTGTGCTGCTGATGGAAGCATATGATGCTACCTGCCTGAGTGGGCAAGTCTCAGTCCCACTGTGTATGTTCTTTAAACTCCTAGAGAATAGATCCATGCAGTCTCATCTGCCTGAAAGGGATGGCTGGAGGGGGTCTCTTCATGAATTTGTTTACCACATGTTTACTGAGCACCTATGATGTGCCAGTCTCACCAGACAGCATGTGGGAGAAGGGCCACATAAAATCTTAACCCAAATGCACAATCATCTCAGACCCAGAAGGAGACTGGAGACCACTTCCTAGGTGGGCCGGAAAAAGAGAAGATGGAAGGGAAGGTGAAGGGGAGAAGAATCGGCTAACGTTCATCTCTCCCACACCACAGTCCAATTCTCCCTTTAGTTTCAGGTCAAGCTGAGGCTCTTGGTGGAACACCAAGAATTTCCCAGGGCCCAGATCATCAAGCTGTGTCCACTCCTAAAGAGTCTGATTGAATTGGTTTGGGATGGGTCTAGCCACAGTATTTAAAAAAGTATCCCAGGCATTTCAAACGTGCAGCCTGGACTGAGAACCACTGAAAAAAGGGAAAAATAAGAAACTCATCTAGATCGTGGTTAAGAGCATGGGCATTAGGGCCACCAGATCTGGTTCAAAGGCCGGTCACTTGCTGCCTGGGTCACCTCTGGCAAGACACTTCCTTTCTTTGAGCCTTGGTTCTCATCTCTGTAAAACAGAGATCAGATATCTGCCGCATGTGGTCGTGAGAATTTAATGAGACAACGCATGTAAAGTGCTTGCTAGTACTCGATGATATTCATGATTATGATTGTTATTGATCAGCCAGATACCTTGGTATGTAAAGTCTAGCAGGAATAAGGGACACAGAAGAAAAAATCCCAACTGAAACGGCTCTGACTTTCCACTCGATTTTTTTCTGTGAATTGGGAGACTATCCTCATGACTTTACTTGAGCTCCAGGAATTCTTGTCCCAGCTGACTGTGGAACAGGGAAACAATGTGTGATTCTAGCCCAAGAAGCATAATGTAGAAAGGGATGGAGCTGAGCTGCATCAGGACTGAGCTGATATGTCAATGCCAAGATTTACTGGCTCCACTTCTGTGAAGACAGCAACTAAGAATATGGGACCCTCAGACCTAATTCTGCCAGATCCCACCACTTAACTAGCTGTGTGTGACTTTGGGCGAGTGACTTCATCTCTCTGAGCCTCAGTTTCCTTGTCTCTACCACGGGAATAATAACTGGTCCCTGCCCAACTGGCTTGGGGGTAGGAGGGAGGGTTAAACGGGTCAATGCTGGTGAAGCTCTGAGCCCAGGATCCAGCCTATGTTAAGTTACAGCCTCCGTGAACAGCCACCACATGGGCCTCTCCCCAACTGGAAACAGTCCTTTCCATAACGGTTTGACTGCCTCATGGCACTTAGCCCCTACACAAATGGGGCTTGGGGGTGTAATTGCTTATGTGTGTGTCTCATCCAGGGCCTGGCCTGATTCACCCGTTTCCTTCAGTTCCATGGTTCACTGTCATATTCATCCGCTGTTCAGTGTACATGTGTGGAACTGAACTGACCCCTCTCTCTTCCCAGATAAGGAAACCGAGGCTTACAGAGGGGTCATGATGGGGTAGCCCCTCTGTGAGCACCCAGGGTCCCGAGGCTGCCCGCTGGGAAAGGAATCTCAAAGGGGGCCGCACCTGGACAGAGGGTGTGGGGCCTTCTTGGGCAGTGAACTTTAATAGGGGGGATGGAAGGAAAGGCGACTGTAGACACCCCTGGGGACTCCCGCCAGTGGCGGGGAAACTTTGCAGGTGGCCTGAGGACCAGGGCAAGCAAGGGGAGAGGGAGGGGCCGATCTTTTACGGGTAGGGTGACTCATCTGTACCAACAGGCTGGTGAGACATAGAGAAACTCTGATACAGGAAGATCAGATGGGATAACGTGTTTGAAAGTTCTCTGAAAATGGTAAATCAACCTAAGAGCAGGGGTTCTGGCTTCAAATAGACCTGGATTCAAAGTTTGTTTTTGAAACTTTCCTGTAACCTTAGGCAAGTGGCTTAACCTCTTGGAGCTTCAGTTTGCTTATCTGAAAGGAGGGGGTGGTAGCAGTAACTGCCCTAGTGGGTTGCTCTGAGGATTAAATGCCACAATGTAGATAATGTGCGTGGCCCAGCGCCTGGCATATGGCATCCATGGGAGCCACAGTGATGGTGAGGAAGAAGTTCCGAGGAAGGAAGTCCTTCCTCATTGTGTCTTCCTGTTCATTTCCTACCCATCCTTCAGCCTGGCCTGATTCTCCTAGATAGAAAGGCCTCTCCCTGTGCACACTCATGGCATCTTATCTAAGCCTTTCCCACAGCACTTATCAGACGAGGCAGGGCACCCATTGTTGTTTAATGAACATGCCTTATCACCGCCAGTGACCTGGGTCTTACTCATCTGTGCCCACTGTGCTCTCAACCCTCTCTAGAGAGGTGTCAGTGAATGCTTATGGACTGGCCAGAAGGCAGAAACAGCTACCTTGATTTTGATACCAGAAAAGAGTATGTTATTTTCAGTAATAAAGTACAGAGGAGAAAGGAATTTGTAAATACATTGAAAAAAAAAAATCTGCAGACTTCTTTTGATTGGTAAATTTAATGTATTTTTTTATGCATGCAGTTCCCTGTTTGTTTTGTTTTTACTCTGTGATATGAATTAAATGAATGAGAATTTCCCATATAACCCACAGGACGATAAGTCCACTTGGAATGTTTGTTAAAGAGCTAGGCAGGGAAAGCTGGCCCAGTTGTAAAAAGCCCTATCGCCAGCCATCAGCAAAGGCCAAAACAGATAAAGAGAAAAAGCATCTCCTCTTAAAGACTGGAGAATTCGAGAGCTTGCATTTATGTGCTCTTTTGTGACGTGACCCCCTCTAAGCCATAGGTTGGTCACCTGTAAAGTGGAGGAAACAAAGCTAATCTTGCAAGGACACTGAGAGGTCTGATGACAATGTGTGTAGAGCTTTACAGTGATGCCAGCTACTCTTGCCATTAGTACTTGGCAATGACACAAACTTATTTTTTGGAGTTATTACATAAAGTTTAAAAATGAGTTGTACCTAAGAAAAAGACCTGTAGCTATGTCTAAGGGCGAGCCCAACCCGGTATCTCTTAAATTAGTAAACCTTTCAAAAATCAAGATTTTGATTTCAACTCTAATAAATGGGAAGTAGAGAAGACACAGAGAGGTGACTGTCAAAAAAGAATCAGACAAAGTGGGATCTCCGGGAGCTAAATGCCTGGCTGCTGGGATTTTCTTCAATATGGAAGTTCAGGAACTACTTCAAACAGGCAACTGAGGTAGACGGCAGTGGGGGGGAAATTAAATAATTTCAATTAAATAAATGAATGAATGAGTGAATGAATGAATAAACAGGCAACTGAACCTATGCTAACCTAACCTTGTCCATTGTTAACAACCTGGGAAAAAAACCCACAAAATAAAACTACTCATCTTCCAAATATTCGTTGGGCTGGGAAGACTCCCTTCTTCCTTCCTTCCCTTTGCTCTTTCTTCCCCATCTCCTTCTCTCCCATCTTCTCTCTCAATGCAAATCCCCCTTTCTGCCTGGTAATTTTCCAAATCGAACTCTTCAGGACAAACTCTTTCTTCTCACCTGCCACAGGGTAAATGCCCAGATCCTCCATTCCTGGCCTGCAGCTAATGTGACTGGCCTGAGAGTCTCCAGCTGAAGAGCCCAATTCTGGCTGTCTCACCCTCAGGCAAGCCCTGTGTCCTCCCCGCCCTCTGCTTTCTCTTGGTGCAGGTGCGGTAGGAACAGGTTACTCCAGGCCCCTCGGCTCTGCCACTGAGGCTACCTGGGGTCTGGAGCCTGACTGACTGGAGTTCCAGTCCCTGCTCCACCACTTACAGTTGGGGGGCCTTGAGCAAGGTACACACCCACCACTGGGTATACTGGGGAGTAATATGGGAACAGCCCCTTTCGGGTCACGGTGGAGATTAAATGAGATGCTACATGCTAAGTTTTACGCTCAGGCCGGCACATAGTAGGCACTCCATAAATGTCCTCTACTATTTCTCTTATGCAAAAGAGGGTAGAATGGCATAGCAGACCAGTCTCACACTGATGTGGGGCTCCATACCAGGGTCTACTCTCTGTTAACTCAGAAACATGGCAGGCCAATTCTCCAGCATTGTGGCATCTCGTGATACAACACTGGCGAATGGGGGAGGTACAGCAGCTTCTAGAGGAGCTCATTCCAAGTCAGGGCTGTGTCCCTTCTCCCAGGCTTTCAAGGGTCCCCTGCCTTCCTTCAGGGATGGACACATCAAGCCACGCAGGTTGTATAAATGAGTAAATCTTGCCCAACAGGACTGGAGAGCACATGCCCAGGTTACAGGAACAAAGATCAAATAGTGTTTTTAAACAGGGCCAGCCAAACAAGATTCTACAACCCAATTCAATCTGCAGGTCTAATTAGGAGACTCCTGCATGCTGCTTGTGTCGGGCTTGAGACCTGATCCTCATCACTATTGTGTGTGTGTGTGTGTGTGTGTGTGTGTGTGTGTGTGTAACAGCTCCATTAAGACATAATTCACATACTATACAAGTTTCCCTTTTAAAAGGTGCAGTTGAGTTAAAATATATTCACAGAGTTGTGCAACCATCACCACAATCAATTTTAGAACATTTCCGGCACCTCCAAAAGAAACTCCCTACCTTTGGTCACTCCTCATTCTCCCCACACCACCCTCCAACCCCTGGCAACCACGAATTTATTTTCTGTCTTTACAGATTTGCCTATTCTAGACATTTTACATATATGAAATCTTATACTGTGGGGTCCTTTGTTAATCCTTTTGTTCATTTTGCATTTTCAAGGTTCATCCATGTTATAACATCAATCAGTACTTTATTCCTTTTTTCTGGCCAAATAATATTCCATTGTACAGATAGATCGCCTTTTGTAGATTCATTCCTCTGTTGATAGACACCACTCTGAACATTTATGTATAAGTCTTTTTGCAGATATATGTTTTCACTTCACTTTCGAAAGTACCTAGGAGGCAATGGCTGGGTCATACGGTAAAGTGTATATTTAGCTTTATAATAAACCGTCAAAGTGTTTTCTCAAGTGTGTATTATAACATTTTGCATTTCCATCAGAAGTGTACGAGTAATCTAGTTGCTCCACATCCTCACCAACACTTGCTATGATCAACCTTTTTAGTTCTGATGGAAGAACAGAGGTGTCTAGTAGCTTTACTTTGCATTTCCCTATCCTTACTCTGAACCACTGCAGTCAGCTGCATGGCCCTTCATGGGACACAAGATGAGGAAGGGACAGTGCCAGCCCTTGAAGTGTCCACAGTTGGAGTCAGGGGCCTCAATTACTACATTAGCCTCCGCTTCGAAGGTTGTCTCTGTTGATCCCTCCGGGTAAACGGAAAAGAGCAGGTGTTGGTAGTGGAAAATCTGGAAAATCAGACGAGGAAAAGAAAAAGCGTTTTGGTGGGTGGGAGGGGGAGCCGAGCAGGGGCAAAGCAGAGAGCTGACTTCGCAGTCTGCAGGTTGACTGCCTTTGTTTGTTCAGCACATTGGAATCTCCTGGCTACTAGTCTTTTATTTCCTTTAATTAGCCTTCTCCACTGATGGCGACAGGTCAAGATTTCTAGGAAGTGCTCCAGACGGCTCTGCCTGACGGACATACATCCCAAGGAGTTCATTCCTTAGAGCTGCAATGCATCCTATTTCTCATCCTTGGAGCTGACTTAGGGACTGGCAAAAGAGTTGTACTTCTGGTGCTTTGATTTCATTCCTTGCTTTACCTCCAACACAAAAGAAGTGTATTATTTAAAAAATATCTCTATTTTTTATCTCTATTTCCCAGAAAATAAGTTCCTGGGAAAAATTAAACAGTTGCACATTAAAATTTTTTAAAAATGCAGGCATGCATCAGCTGCCATTAGTGTGCTGGCCACTGCTGATCCATTTGGAGTCTATTTGGTACAAAAATAAGCTACTAAAGCTTCAAGGTGAAGTGGGCTCCCTTGAAGGACACTTGGTTGTAAATTTGGGCACCATTGGAAATCCCTTAAGCAGCAGCAACCCACACAGTCACAATTTTGTGGAGGGAAATTTCCTAAATGTGGTGAGGAAATTTTAAGAGTTCAGAGCAAGACACTCAGAAATCAGTTCTTAACCTGTTGAGCTTGTGGTCTCAAGTAGGAGACCACAAGATCTATAAAGAAGCAAACGATAAGATGGCATGAGAGCTGTTATTACAGAGAGATGGACAGGGAACTGTGGAAGCACAGAGGAGAGAGCGACTATTTGGGGGATGGTTTAGAGCTGTCTTGACAGAAAAGGGGACATCGAAGTTGGGCTTTGATGGATGAATAGCAGTTTGTTGGAAGGTAACAGAAGGAGCAACCTCCCAGTCAGACGTGCATATGGATAAAGCACTAACACATGAAACCATGGTAGGTTCAGGAAACTGTGGGTCCTTGAGCGAGTCTGGAGAGTAGGGTGGGTGAGAGGCCAGCTGGTTAGCTCGGCAGAGGCCAGACCCCAAAGAACCTTGACGAACAAGATAAGGAGTGTGACCTGGTCCGCATATGTCCTTGAGAGAGCGCCCTTGTCACCACTAGGGAAATCGATGGAGAGAGCGAGACTGGGAGCAATTTCATGAGGACCTCGGTCAGTGCTAGGCATAGGTGGTGGATGTGAGATGTGCCAACTCCATGCCAGGTACCTAGGGTTCTAAGTCAGTCGACAGTACTCTCAAGGGAAGCTAGAGTTTGCTGGGGCCTGAAGGAGGGGTGCTTTTTGTACCACCGATGACCCCTTCCCAGTGGTTACCCAGGTCAATCTCCACAACCAGAAAGGGGATATTTGCCCTCTTCCTCTCTTAGGGCAAATTCTGGGACACCATGTATCCAACACTCTAATTTCAAGATGGGAAAATGGCCAGGGCTCAGCTGGGATTGCAGCAACCCAAACACTATAGGTACTATCTCCTTGGTACCCAAACCCCTCACAACCCAGTGTCTTAAGCCTAGTTGACAACAGCTACCCTAACAGTCATGCCATACCTGGAGAGGCAGGCAGCCAGGGCTAGTTATGTCCCTTGCTTTTCCAGAGGAGGAAACTGAAGTACGGAGAAGCACTCGGGCTTGCCCAAGCTCGCAAGATTAAGAAACGGTAGAATCCCTTTTCCAGGCTGCTTCTCACAAAGGGTCAGGAAGATGAACACCATGCCATGTGCTGTACATACATTTTCTTGAATTCTCATGATTACTCCCATTTTGCAGATAGAGAAACTGAGGCCCCAAAACCAGAAGAGATTACGTGTAGTAAGAGGCCTGTCCATCTGATGCCTGTCAGATACTCCAAGCTGCCTTCCCATGTCTGAAAAAAGACTTGGATCAGAATCTCTTTCTACAAGTCTGCTTTGCTAAGCAAGGATTGATGAAGACACAGGCCTCTGGAGATGGTAATATTTTCTGCATCGACATGGCAGTTGACTTGCAAAATACCACGGTATTAAGAGGAGTTTTTGCAACAGAGTTCTTGTGACAAGGCAAAGAGGCCATAGTGCTCTGGGATTTGTGCTTTTTTTTTTTTTTTTTAATTATTTTTGCTCTTTTTGACAAATAATTCAGATTCTGAGCCAGCATTAGAACAGCCAGGGGATGTTGCCCTTCCCCCCTGGCACCCACTTCCTCCAGGGGCCGGGAGAGAGCGGCCTGGCTGCTGTCTCCCAGGCTGCTGCTCTCTGAGCCGCCCCAGGTACCCAGAGTTTGTTTTATGGATGGGTCTGTCATGAGTCAATATGATAATGTTTCCTGTGAGAACTTTATTTCCCTGTATTGTTTGCAAAGTCTGTGTGTGTGTCTGAGCACGTACTCCTAATCACTGTGCCCCGGTTGCAGGACACCCCTGGGGGTGGGGGTAGGGACCCGAGGGGACTAGACATGGGTTGTCACCGTCCCCTCCAGTGGCAAGGAGAGGTGGGGTGACTCATAGGCTCAGGTCTTGCCTCCAGCCTGTGGTAGGCTGGCTCTCCTCCTGCAGAAAGCCACTTAAATCAGTCATCTACAGCTGGGACAGACTCATTGTGGCCCAGACCACATCAGCCTCACCCGCCACTAAGGGCTTCCCCCTCCCAGGGCCCATGGGGGCCATCTGAAACGCTTCTGAATAGTCTCTTCAGGGCAGGAGACGACCCTGTCTTTTAGGCCCTGGATTTGCAGATGGGGAAACCCAGAGAGGTTACAGGACTTACCTAGGTTGAAACAACCAGTGGGGAGGCACCGAGTACAGCATGAAAACAGGGTTTTAGGGGCTAGCTGGGCCTGGGTTCAAATCCCAACTTTGTCACTTGTCACTGGGCAAGTTACTTTTGTCAGTCTCAGTTGCTTTAACTGCCAAAGGGAGTTAGTAATACTCAGCTCGCCAATAAGCTGGGAGCATTAAATCAGAAAATAGACCCACAACATGTGCCACAGAAGGAGTTTGGAGAGTATTCTTTCTTTCCCCCATTTTCCGTGAAATACAAATTGGAGCCGGGACCTGGAGGCAAGTGCTACACAGCAAACGCCCCGGAAGAAGGCCTGGTAGGACTGCAGAACCATCAATGCACCTTGCTCAGAATGGTCTTCCTCTGACCATTTAATCGAAGCCTCCTGAGGTTTCCAGAACAGAGAGGAAATGGCCCTGGTGCTAAGAGATGGCTATCAGTATTAGTCAGTAGCTTAGCCAAGGGTTTTAAAAGAAGAAGAAATAATAAGTTTCTCCAGCTTCTTAGCCCATTGCTCACTTCTTTCTCCAACTGTTGCCCTCCGTGGAACTCAGGGGTAGCCCCGCATTCCTAGTTCTGGGCTTGCCTGCCTTGGTGACATCTCCCTTAATTCTTCCAACTCTCATTTTCATCTTTTGCTGTTATGAACATTGGTTATTTTGACCTGCCCAGCATGTATCTCCCCTTCTAGACTTGGAACCCACTTTTGGTTTTGAGTCCCTTCCCCCTTCCCTAAATGCTGTCTTCATATACTATCAATAGAAGTGCTCAACTATTTTTGGCCAAGGGAGGGCATCTGACCCCAGCCAGGCCAATCAGATGCCCTTCTTCTGGGATCTGAATCTAGAGCGGGAATAACACAAGGACGAAAAATGGTTAGAGCTGTTTCATTCCGTAGCGGTTTCCTAAAGAGATGAGCTAGCTCTGCTACCTAGACCCGGGGCATGATCTGCAAGCCCTCTCTCCCATACCTTCCCAATGAATTTTGTTTGTCCTAAAGTTACAGTTGTTCTCTGTTGCTTGCAACGGAAGCATCCTGAGTAATACACAGTGTGTATAAATACACCAATATCTTGTCTCCTCAACTTGTCTCAAGAGCAGGAACTAAACCGTTTATTCTCTCGCTCATCTATTTATTCAACAAACACTCACTCTGTACCAGGTCTGCGCTGGGAGTTGGGGGTTCAGAGATGAAAACAGTACCTGCCTCCAAGTAGCCCAAAGTCTGATATACCCTTGTAAAAAATGTACCAGTCATTCCTTCAGTCATTCATTCACTTATTTAACAAATACTCAGGCATCTACTATGGGCCAGATGCTGTGCGGGGGCTGAGCTGACAGTGTAGAAGATGGAATCCCTGACCACATATAATCTATAGCGATTGTACAAACGAGGTGCAAGAAATGAACTTGAAATTCCAGAAGGTCAGAGTCTGAAGGCCATCCGGAATCCATACAGCCCATTTGTTTTCAAACAACCTGGTGGGGTCCTGGGGGTTGAGTATTGATGTTTTACATAATGTTCTGTAAGTTACAGCTTTATTGAGGTATAATTTACATGCCATAAAATGAACCCATTCAAAGATTTTTAGAAAATATACATTGCTGCGCAACCATTACCAAGATCCAGTTTTAGAATATTTTCATTGCCGTACAATGAAAATATTCTTTGTGTCCGTTTGTAGTCAATTCCTGCTTAAGGCATTCTATTTTTTCAAAAGCTAAAGCAAAATTTAAGAACCAGTCATCTATTCTAACCCATTCTTTCTTCAGATGGAAAAATGGAGGCCCAGTGAGGACATGTAGTGAGCCAATAGCATTGCTAAGATTCGACTTCAGAGCAGCCTGATTTCCAGGCCCATGTCTTTTTACTCATGGGAGGCAATACGAGTAGTGAACAGTCCAGGAACCAACCATACAGTGTGAGCTCAATTCCTGGCTTCACCATTTGTAAGCTGTGTGACCATAGCCAAGTTGCTTAACCTCTCTGGGCCTCGGTTTTTTCATCGGCAAATTTGGAGAGGAATAACACCTATCTCAAAGGGTTGGTGGGTGGATTCTACAAGAGCACGTCTATATGGCACTTAGCACAGGGCAGGCGGTAGAGAAAGTACTCAGGGACATCTGGCTAATAATGATCATTTCACCACATTGCTGTCTCCTAATTTGTCCTCAGAAATTTGGAAGTGAAAAAGGCAGTGTTTAAACAAAACCAGTCCAGGCCCCCAATGGAAATGCATGTACAGAGGCAGCTTTCTAAGAATGTGGTGCAACACCCCACCCTGGGGCATCATCATTCTGGTTGGCAGATGGAGCAATTGCCGGGGGCTTGCTCAAGCTGCCTTGGACACAGCCGGGAGATGCAATGGCTGCTGTTCCTTCCTCCCAAGTTTCAGCATTTCCCAACAGGCCCACAACAGACGCATTGCATCAGCATCCAGGGAACCTGGCTCCCTTCCCCCTCCCAGAGAAGCCAGATGTGTGATTCCGGAAGACAATCAAGAGGGACCCAGTCCTGTCCTGCCCCAGCCAGCACTTCTCAGCCATCTGCAAAGCATCTAAGCTGCATGGAGATGGGGCAGGGCACCCAGGAAGGAAGATGACTTATCACAAGGCCGCATGCTTTGTGCTGTTATCTCCATCAGCCTAAGAAGGAAGCTATTAATATCATGCCCCTTGACAGTTGAGGAAATTGAAATTCAGAGGAGGTGTGTGCCCTAGTAGAAAGCTCCAAAAAACACACAGAAACAGAGGTGAGATTAGGTCCATGTAGTGCTGCTCCTATGAAGCACAGGCTGGGCTATGTGTGTGCGCGCGCGTGTGTGTGTGTGTGCGTGCGTGCGTGCGTGTATTTTGAGCACACACTCATTAGACATATTTAAACATACCTGGCAAAGAGCCTTCGAAGCTAAGCAAATATGACTTTGGGCAAGTTACTTAACCTGAGACTTCATTTGGGGGAAAGCACTTCCTAATTTGCTAGGTCGCCATAGAGATTAAAGAACCTGTATGTAAAATGCACCTAGCATGGTGACTAGCTATTTACTGAACTTCTCTGAGTGCAGGGCTTCAACAATACATTGCTAAAATAACATCTCAGTCCCACCAAGTTCCAGACTATGTGACAGACAGACAAAATCCTATGGTCATCTAAGTTCAATTTTGATGAGGATTAGAATAAAAGTGTTATGGGAGAACTAAGGAGGGAGTGAGGGAGGGTTCTGGCCTTGAATGATGAATGGCTTTTGACCACTGGAGAAGGCTTTGTGGCCCCATGTAGAGAGGAGTCAGGGTGTGGGAAGGGGAGGTGGGAGGTGAGAGATGAGACTGGAAAGGCCAGCTGAAAAGTCAGATCATGAGGGTTTTGATTGATGGAGATTTTTAACTTTATCATGTAAGTCAGAGGGAGACATTGAAGGTGTTTGAGCAAGGCAATGTCCCCCCCAGAGGGGCCTTTATCTGATGGCAGCTATACTGGAGTCAATAGGGAAAAGGGTCTCCTTTAGGCTTCTTCCCTGGGCTCCCTGACCGAATGGAAGATCAGACACTAATTGAGTGCCTGCTATGTGTCAGGCACCTGTGAACTGCCATGTGTTAGGCACTTGCTGAATTTAGAAACGACTGAAATACATGTACCGCTTTAACAAGGTGATTACTCAGTTACCAGACGGCAAATGATAATTAGGGGATCAAGGAGCACTGATCGAACTGACACTAATGCAAGGTGCCAGCACTCAGCACAGAAAGAAACAGAAGTACCATAGAACAGTCAGGGGAACAGTCAAGTTCAGTAGTAGGGGGCCATTTCATCCAGGGGCAAATAGCTCTGCAGCAGCCACTCAGTTAGAGTTCATGACGTGATACTGGCAATGAGAAAAATTCACCAGTGGTCTGGACACCCCATTTGCCAAGGCAAGGAATTGCTCATTTTATACTAATGCGAATGAATATGCTATGAATACAAGGAGGACCCAGAGGACCCTTCCTCTGGGTCCTCCTTGGCTATCTGGGATAGTCTGAATTATGCCCCAGCTAAACCAGATCAATTGGGTGAAGCCACATGTGGGGGTGGGGTACTGAAAAGGCCACTCCTTTGCCATTGGGGTCACTGGGTTAGCCATCATGTGCCCATTTTCCACCTTTACTTACTCCAGACACTTCAAGACCCCCCTACCTTTTTACTGCCTGCTGTTGGGGCACATTGCCACCAACCAGGAGACTGGCCACTGGCCTTGGGCTTCCTCATAACCCAGCTGTGAAAAATGATGCTGAAGCTTCTCCTGGGTTTTCCCCATCATTCCATAAACACCAGGTTTACCCTGAAGCTTGGGGCCAATACTTGTTGCTCTGGCCCTACAGACACATCCTGGGAGGGTCTTCTATGTTGAACCAGCAGAGGAGATAAGGTTTGGAGACAGATGTCCACTGTTCAACTTCATAATTCACAGTCAAGAGTTGCTCCTGCTCAGCCCCGGCTGCTTCCTCCTGGGGTACCACCAAGGATAGACCCAGACCCTGACCCAATAGCACTCAAAGACCAGCCAAGCCCAGCTCATGCAGCAGTGGCCTGAGTCGCCCCATCTAGAGACTCTCTGACCCATGATCCTACAGCCTTGAGAGTTCGAAAGAGGATGAGGCCACTGAAGGCTGGGATGACCAAGAAAGTGAACTGGGAAGGAGAGAAAGAGCTTGAGTAAGAGAGAAAATATTATGAAGATAGGAGACGAAAAAGGTTACAAAACAGTATACTTGCACTTCTGTTTAGTGTAGGAGTGTGCCTTTGGCAGGATAATTTACTGGCATATTAATTTCTGACTTGTTGCAAATGCAAGAGACTCAAGGAAGAAAGGGAAGTGTCATCTCCATCCCTCCATATTCGCTTTCTCTCAGAGAAGAATTAATGACCTTTTCCCTCCTGAAGCCTGTGCTCCAGAGGTGAGAGCACTGGACAGTTCTAGACGAAGAGGGATTTGAGAGTCAGAGGGGAACCGAAGTGGGAAAGAAAGGGCTGTGTCCACCGAGAGCGGAGAGCGGCAGTTGGAAGGTGGCCTGGAAGTAGCCGAGCCACTGACAGGTGGCCTGGCACAAAGGCCCAGGGAGGTAAGCACTAGAGCCATGCCCTGGGAAGTATGGATTGGCCTGCAGAGGTGGAGCCACCTGCTTCTTAGTGGCCAGTGAGTACTGCAGAGGCAGCCAGGAGAGACTGCCTTTCCTCGACTTTTCAGATTGCCCCCACTCTGAAGACATACTCATCTGATTTAGTAAAAAATATATTTACTTTTAAACTCAAGTGCTGTGAAACAATGTCATACGTCATTCCATAGGCATAGAAAAATTGGTTGAGAGGAAACCTCCACCGAACACTGGCAGTGGTGGTGATAATGGCTTTTGTCCTTGTGTCATCCACAGTTTGTATTTTGTCCATAATGACCAGGAATTATTTTGTCACAACGTTTTTTAAAGATGTTAAAGCAAGTTGCTAAATAACATTTTGGTTAAATTTTTTTTAAAAAGTATGTAAATGCTTAGATGTATCCACTTAGACCAAAAGTTTGGGAGATGTTGGTAGCACTTGTCTCTTGGTGGTCAGGTTGCAGATGATTCTTAATTTCTCACTTGAAAACGAATAAAGAATTTCATTATATATGTATATATGTATGTACGTACTATACACACTTTATATAATTTTTATAGGAAAATAAATTATAGAGTCAAAAAATATAGAATTGAAATATTTTCGAAAGAGGAGGTAGGGAGCCACTCCCCTCACCCTCACCCCAGCCCCTCCTGGACAAATGAGAGAAAGAAAGACATTCAGGTTGAGGGTGGTCTAAGCAAAGGCCTGGAGGGGATATGGAGCCTGGCGAGGCCTGAGTTGAGGACAGTCTCTATGGGAGCCTACGTTGAGCAATAAAGTTGGGCTGGGCAGGGAAAGAGGGACTGGATTCCAAAGGCTGTCCATCAAACCCTCATCCATCCCCACATTAACACTGCTTCAAACTTTCATAAAAACATCTTTATCTACCCCTGCAAAGAATACAGCCCCGAGGCCCCGATAAGTGGAAGGTGGGCCTCTCATGCGTAACTCGATGTGAGCCTGGACTGTGATTATTCATTCAACAGGCATTTATAGGCCCTGGGATGCAAAGATGAATGTGATAGGTTTGGTGGAAGGAGCATGCGTTCCTTCAGACAGACCTGGATTAAAGTACCAGTGTCACCTCTTCGAGGCTGTGCAGCCTTTGGAAAGTTACTTAACCTCTCTGGGCTTCAGCCCATTTCTCTGTAAGAATGAGGAGAATGCCACTTGCCCTAAAAGGGGCTCTCACCTGGGTTAAATGGGATAACATCATATGCAAAGCCCCCAGCATGGAGATTGGCACATAATAGATGCTCAATAGAGGTCCTGTTCCTCTGTCCTTCTCTTGGGTCTCTTGGAACTTATCTACTCAGGGCCAGAGGGGGGAGGCAGATGGACAGAAGAATATTTACTCAGCAGCAATAAAATGATGGCAGTGATGATGATGATGGTACCATTTTTTTAAGCATTTATTTTTTATCGATCCCTGTGCTAAGAACATAAACAACATTTCATTCTCATAATCTCCCTGGGAGGACAGGGTTACCCTTCCTATTTTACAGAAAAGAATCTTGAAGATCAAAGAAGCCCAGTAATTTGTCCAAGGCCACACAAGTAGAGAGCGGCAGAGGTAGATTTCGCTCTAGATCTGTCTTGCTCTTGGCCATGAAACTGTATTCTTCTCCAATCTGATAAATGCAAACACAGAGGTCCGTTTAGGGTATTAAAGGAACACAGAAGTGAGAACATGGAGATGGCATGTTCAAGGGATGCTTCTCAGAGGTGGTGACATTTATGTGGGGCCTTGAGTCATCCGTTAGAGTTTGTCAGGCTCTGGGTTCAGCAGATGCAAAGATAAAAAGATGGTGACTATATCATCTTAAGGGGTTCCAGGCTCATGTAGAACTCAAGGTCTCTTGCTATGGAGCCCCCGGTTCCCCCATCTACCTTTCAAGACAGCAGCCTAAATTGATTTAAAAACACTCATTGGAGTGACAAGTGTTTACTAAGTGCTTCCAACAACACCAGGCACTCCAGAGGCATCGGCTCCTTGAGTTTTCATAGCAACCGGCAACACAGAGATTCTCATCCTATGCTAGGTATGAGGAAACTGAAACACATAGGCCAAGGGACTTGCCTGAAGCCACAGAACTCCCAAGTGGCAGATCAGGACTTGAATACAGGTCTTTCAGGTACCTGCAGACTCATGTTGAACCCCTGGGCTACACTACAAATCTGGACAGTTGCTGCCAGAGGTATCCTTCTGTGAACACAAAGAAATGGCCTCCCACCCAACCATGCATCCTTGGTGCAGAGAGCTCTGTTTTTAGAATGGAGGTTGCAGTGTGGGGTGATGGGGTCTGAGAGTCAAGTAGCCCTGAGTTTGAATTCTGCCTTGGGCACTTAATAACTCTGCAACCTTGGGGGTCAGTTCCCAGAGATGCCTCAGTTTCTTCATCTACAAGAAGGAATGATGATACCTCCCCATCCCAAGAATGCTGTGAAAACGTGAAATAATGTGTATTTAGTGCCCTATCTTGTGGCTGTAACTCAATGGATACCTAAGGAAAGCTTGTTGTGTTTGTATCTAAGGAGCCCAGTATTGTTTACCGGGGCCTCTGACTGGCAAACCCTTGACCCAAACCATTGCACAACACTGGTCCTGATCATATGAGCCTTTGCACCAGAGCTCTGGTCCCCTGAGTCCCCATGGCCTTATCCTAAGATGCTGAGCCCCATGCATGTGGCAATAATTGTCTCACATGGTGGCCGCCCTTCTTGCAATGGGGAGTGTGGAGGCAGCCAAGACCTCAGCCATGTCACCACTCTGTGCTCCATCCCACAGTGAACCAACTCTGTTTAGGGATTGCTAAATATGGCCATGTGTTCCTGGCACCATTCAGAGAGCTCATGCCAATGCTGGAGATAGACATGGTCCCCAAAGCTCACCATTGGTAGGGGCACAGATGTCTGACCCTACTTTCTCTTCCATTTGCCCACCTTCTATCCTGTAAGACCATGGCCTTAAGGGTCAAAGAGACTAGAGTTCATATCTAGGCTCCACCAATTCTTAGCTTTGTGACTATGAGCAGCTCACTTCCTTTCTCTGACCCTTAGTTTCCTCATCTGTAAAATGGGGTTTATCATTCCTATAGTTCAGGGTTGCTGTTAAGATTAAAGGGCATGATGAGTATGAAGATTCTGGCACAAGGCCCGGCGCTAAGTAGGTGCTGAGTATATGTTAGTTTCTCAGTGACTTTAGATGATCCCTTTTTCTCTCTGGACTTCAGTATTTCACATCAGACATGAGTGAGACCTGATGACCTCTCGGAGCCTTCCAGCTCTCAAAGCCTCTAGGCTTGACCCAGCCTGGAACAACGGTCTTAGGTAGTGTCAGCCATATGTCAGGAAATGGCAGAATCAGCTCAATGTGGCTAGGCCGCTCAGCTAGATAGAGGCTCAGAGCAAGCCATAAAGAAGCCTAGGGCTTCCTGACCTCAGCTTCCAAGCAGTAAAGAACTTCCCCTTGCAGGCTCAGAATAGGGGCTCAATTGGCTCTCTGCCCATCATTAGAGTGTCTGGACACTCTCCTGGGCCACTTTTAGCTACTTATGCCTATTCAATTTCTGGTTCTCTTGAGTACCAGCTTGTACTGGTCTCTCCTTATTCAATCTCTATCTTAATTTTCTAAAAATAATATAAGTTCTTGGGGAAAGTTGCTGTGGGTCAGGCCTTACACAGTGCTAGGACATAGTCAGCACTGACCAAACACTGACTGAGTTACCTTTACACGCCAGGCTCTGTGCTAACACTTGGCCCCCAATGATACCAGCTCCCAAAGATACCAGCCCCCTGGTCTTCAGGCCCTTGTGTAGTCCCCTTGCACAGAGAATAGGGCTGACCTATATGACCAATTGGATGTTGTGAAAATGGCAAAACGTGACTTCCACAGCTGGGTCATAAAAAGCATTGTGGATTCTGCCTTGCTCTAGTGGATCACTCACTCTGGGGAAAGTTAGTTGCCATGTAGTGATGACACTCAAGCATGAAGGTCTATGTGGTAAGGAGCTGAGGCCCACTGTCAATAACTATGTGAGTGGGCCATCTTGGAGGCAGATTCCATAGCTCTGGTCAAGCCTTGAGATGATGCTGGTCCAGCCGACATCTCGATGTCATCTCACGAAACACTAAGAGTCAAAGCCTCCCAGCTAAGCCACCTCTGAATTTCTGACCCACAGACACTGTGAGATAGTAAACAATTATTGTTTTTGGCCACCAGATTTTGGGGTAATTTGTTACACAGCAAATTACACAGCAAATTAGCTGATATAGTCAGAGTACAAAGTGATATCCCAGTGTAATTAACTATTCATTGCCTCTTCTGAGGGACTCTGACTTTCACACAGCCACCAGTGCTTAAACATGATGTTTCATCCTGCATAGAAATTATTCCAATCGTGGTTTATTGCCCATCTCTTTCAGGAGATCCTGGGATGGTTGCCTGCAGTACAGATTGTTGGGTTCCACAAAGATGACATTGAGAATGCTGCTCGAAGTGGTTTGCCAGTGTGAGGACCAAGGATTCCAATCTGCCTCCAACAGTTGCTGAGTTGTCAGATATGCTGGCCACCCTCTATGTGCCTCTCCAGGTCCATGCCCCACCTTTCTCCTCAATGCTTTGCACCCTGGAGGCTGACCTAAATGGTTCGTTTCAACAGTCACCCTAGCTCTCTGGTTTCTGGCCTGCTTCAGTCAATGGGACACACACAGGAAACGAGAGGGGGAAGGAGAGGAACCTGGGGCTCATTCCCTTGGTTCCTTTCCCGAGGGTCCCCATGAGCTGGCTATCTCCCTGGACCAAGGCCACTGCTTCTGTCAGGCCATGTTCTTTCCATATCTTTCCCTTTCTCTCTCCAGGTTCTGGTGACTGCTCTCTCTCTTTGTCACTGTGACTAACTGCCTCTAGGTTCTTCCCTGTCCCTATGGTTTCTCTATACCCTGCCCACGCCTTTGTGGATAATCCCTTTATTCAGGTTACCCAGCCTGAGTGTGCCTGCTGTTTCCTAGTGGGACTCTGACAGAATTCTGTACTTGCTCCATTTCTTGTATAAATCATGTTTCCCTTATGTGACTGTAGTGGTCACAAAGTATTTGCTCCTCCAAAATCCATTTCCTTTTTCACTGATTTTTGTTTCGAGATGTTCTCACCTCCTCAACATGGTGAAGGTGGAGCTTCACCCCCTGCTTCAGGGGTATGATGTAGGGAGAATCCCATTGTGTTGTCTTTTTGCATTCCTTTGGAAACAGTGATTGGTTAGGTGGTATGTCATGTGACTTTGGCTGGTCCAATCAAATTGAAATTCCAGAAGTTGGCATGTGCTAAAAAGACCAGCAATTCCTGGTCTGGGGCCACCTGGACTTCTTTGGGGTGCCAGAGCTTTACAAGCAGAAGTACACTATGGGAAATTGGCTACATCCCTACTGTGCCGACTTAAAGATGGTGTGCTTTTGGGCAAATGACTTAGCAATTTTGAGCTCCACTTATCTCTTCTTAAAAAGGGGCATAAGAATTTTACAGGGAGGGGGAAAAATTAAAAAATAAAGTGTTAAAAGAAAAAAAAAGAATTTTACAAAAGCCTCATTGGATTCTTGTAAGACTAAACCTGAGAACTCAAGATAAGAACTTGGAACAGAGATTTTATTAACACAGATCTTTTAGGCTTTACCCAAAGGACTTTTCTTTCCTAGGAAATGTCAATGGAGCCAGCAGGGAAGAAATTGAAGTGACAGCCTCCTGTTGTGTTTGGAATTGTACCTCCATCCACGAAAGACTTTGTTACTCAATTGGGCTGTTCAATCCCAATTCACAGGCTTCTCAGTCGCCCAAGGGGACTGGTTTTCTGTGGCTCCATTCCACTGGCTCACCTGAGGTGCCTAGGCATGTCCGAATCACCTGTCCTTGAACCCACGTAAATTGTAATCAAAACCTGATTTTTACATGTTTATTTTATTTTACTTTTAAATTAAATTTATTGGCAATAGAAATCTCTGAGAAGTGTGAGAGCTGGACCTGGGAGGTGTTTGGCCAGGTAGGGGCTTTAATGGCTGGAGAGGGGGAGCTAGGTGCTGCTTGATTGATGTTCTTCTGGTCTGATCTGTCCTCCAAAGCTTGTGGGGCCTTGTTACAGAGGTGCCCCCAGCACCCTTTGCAAACAGCCATCTGGTTACAGCCAGGACTGAAACATCAGTGAAACAGGATAAGGAGAAGTGAAAGATGTTGCTTAGCACAGTTGCTCCTCAGGTGTCTGAAATATACCCCCTGTTAGAGCTTCATTTCTTGGGGTTAAACAGTGCTCTACTCAGATTTCCCTTTTTAAAATGCAAATGTTGAAAAAATAAGAGGCTTTTTAGGATTTGGATTCTGCCTTACTTCCCACTGTTCTTATCCATGAGCCCAGTGTCCCACCACCAGGGGACTACTTAGTGTTTCCAGAACCAGGCCACGCTTAGTCATACCTCTGTACCCTCGTCTATACCTTTCCTTTACCTGGAATACCCTTCCACACTTTCTCCACTTGATGGACTCCTACTGGACTTTTAAGACTCAGCTCATTGTTGCCTATTCCATCCCTCAGGCTGAGTCGGGGGCTCTCCTCTGTGTACCCATAGCATCCTGGGCCAAGTTGCATCATTGCCCATATCACTCTGACTGGTGACCTGCCTACCTCTCTCACTAGACAATGCATTTCTTGAGGCAGAGCCTGTGATGGGGTCACCCCCAGTGTCCCCAGCACCCAGGGTCTAGTATACAGTAGGTGCTCAGGGTGTTCTCACTGACTGTCTATACAAATAGGTAAATGCCATTATCTTAACTCTGGCTACCATTATTGCTACTCTGGTGTCTTAGTTTGGGCTCCCCCACAAGCAGACCCCGAGCAAGGATCTGAGTCTAAGTAGTTTATTGGGAATTGTGAAGGGAACACCAGTAGGGGAGTGAGGAAGTGAGATCTGTGAAAGAAGTCAGCCAAAAAAGGTGTATTCTCAAACTGGTTACCACTGTAGCAAACTGAATCTTATTCCCACTAGAAACTTTGGGAGTCATTATAGCTTGTACCATACCTGGGGAGTGAGGGAGGGTGGGTGTTTACTCCTACTCTCATTGGTCCTTGGCTGAGGGCTGTTCCTGGGGAGCATTAAGACCCTGGCAAATCAATCAGGCAAAACAGTGCCAGGATGGCAGCTGAAGGCAGGCCCTGTGCACTCAAGTGGCAAGGGTGATGGATTTGGGTGGGACTCCTACATTCATATTCTGCAACAGTCTCCCAAATGGTCTCCTGACATCCACTCTCTCTCTTCTAATCCTGACTACACACTTCTGGAGGGCAGCAACTGTCTCATTCATCTTTCTGTCCTCAGCATTCAGCAACAGAGCCTGGTTCAGGGAAGAGGCTTGGTGAGTACTGAATGAATGAATGAATGAATGAGTAAATAGGGGTGGAATGGAGTGGCTATCAGGTTAGCAACTTTCTTCCTTCCCGGAGAGGGGAAGTAAGGGGTCTAGAGATCCCTAGGAGCCGAGAGAACGTAGGTGGATGGTGAGGCCAGGGCAGGAGAGATGGAAGTGGGAAGTAATTTGGATGAGGGAAGACCATCCCATGTCTTTGAGGTTGGCTGGCCAGGTGGCCATGAAGAAAGGCTCATTTCATGCATTTTATGGGGCGGGGAGGCTCCCTGGCTCAGGCCTCGCTGCTGTGGAATCAGTTTCCGCCCTGAGCCTGTGGGGTTGCGTGACTCCTGGAATGCTGGGCCCAGGGCGTGGAGGCAAGCAAACGCCATTAGCCCTATCAGTGATCTCCCAGCGCAGATATGGAAGTTTGAGGAGGCCCAGCCGGCTCTGCCTGACTGTAAAGGGACGTGATTGAGGCAGGTCATGGGGAGGTGGTGGTGATTAAGGGGGGGGTTGAGTCCCTCAGACTTCCTGCCTAGCAGGTAGTGGCGACCATGGGTTATTAGTCATAGTGTAAATCCTCTCTGAGCTCATAAAACCTGGGCAGAGAGTTGGTTTGGGAGCCTCCCATAGCTCCAGGGAGAAAAGCTGATTCCCTGGGGTGCAATTGTGGCCCTCTGGGCTTATTTTCCTAGTCTCAGACTAAAGTGTATGCTTTAGTCTTGGGTGTACCCGCCCTGAGGCCCAATTCAGAAAGGTAGGTGGAGACAATGGCTCTAATAAGAGTAACAAGAACTCAGTGACTCCACAATTTCTAGTTTATAGTGTTTGCAAAGCACTTTCTCCTCCTCTTTTCTCATTTGATACTTCGAACGGACTTACTAAAATGTAAAATTTTAATGTAAAATGGCCATCACCTCTATTTTATTGATAAGAAAACTGAGGCCCCAAGGGTTCGAGTCTGAAGAAATGGGGGTGAAAGGGAGCATAACCAGGTAGTCAGACCAGGGGGCCAAATTTCAACCACAACAAGTCCAGTGTTGGGCTCTGGCTGAGGTGTAGGTACACATGCTGGGGTGAGGAGACTGGCTTCCTGGGCTGGAAACTGGAGGCAGTAGCCTGCAGGAAGAAGGAATCTAAGGGTGAAAGGACTCTGGCCCTGGGCCCCGCCTTCTATCTAGGCCACTGCTTCCTGATAATAAAACTCTTTCTCTACAAGGAGAGACAGGAGCTCAGGGGAGTTTCCTGTTGAGTTACGGGAGAGAATAAAGTCCTTTGAAGGAGTCAGAGCAAGGCACACCTCTGAAATGAGATGTGTGAGTCTGTATGTGTAGAGATCAGATGGAAACACCCACGGGGGACCCATTTAGGCAGGTTTCAACCCCCAATTCCTGGAGGCCATAGTGAAATAAATACTATTCATCTCCGATGGTCATTGTGTAGGAGAAATGAGGTGACATGTGCCCTTCCCCATGCGAAGCTCTTAAGAGCTGGGAGTTGAATGGACTCCTATTTCTCCAACAGCCCCTGGCATGTAGAAGCCACTCAATAAATATTTAGGGAATCAATGGGTAAAAAGAAGATAGAGGAAGTCAAACCTCTTATTGACCTCAATGAGAAAACAAGGCCATGTTCTGGAATGTTTGTTGGTCATTTCCTTTGCTTCACTGTCCTGTGATTGTCCTCATCTCCATCGTTTCCACGTTGCCCTGCTGGCCCACCTCACCCCTCAGCTGCAGACCCCCATCTATTTAAGAGCCAACTAGACACCCCCACCTGGATGTCCAACAGGCTCCCACTCTTGCTATTTCTAAAGTAGGACTTGTTATCCTTCCCTCAAACAAGCCTCCATCTCAGTAATGAACATGCCCTGTGCTGCCCTATTGCCCAAGTCAAACCCTGAGAATCGCCCTAGACTGCCCCTCTCCCTTGCCCACAGATTAAGCAGATTTGGCCTGTTTCCCAAATCTGTCTGCTCCTGTCCCCATTGCCAACGCCTTCCCCTCACTCATGTCACTGTTGACTTAAGAAATATCCAAACCTGTAGAGAATTTTTATGAGTTTATTTGAGCCAAAATGATGACATTTGCCAGGGAGCAAGCTCTCAAATTCTCCTGAGATTAATAATATTGCAACTTCTTTTATGCATTTGAAATTAAGGAGGGTACACGTAAGGAAGATTGGAGAAAGCAAGTCAGGGATTAGATTACAGATGGTTAACAAGATTATGTGCTCCCTTGAGGGTTCATAACCCCTTCCAGGGGTATTACTTCTGGCATTTCAAAGATGTGTTAACCTAGAAAAATGGATAGGGCTGGCTTAAAACCTTTCACTATAGAAGTTATAGGCCTGGGGCGTAACTACCCGTCATGATCTGCCCAGTTAGGAATTTATGATCACATCACCCTGTGAGGTTACTTTGATAGAACCCCTTTTTTCATCCACACCGCCATCTTCTCTTGTCTGCAAGATCATCGTAGTCTCCTAGTGGTCTTCCCACCTCCCATCAAGTCCTATCTCCTTTCTGGCTGACAAAGTGATGGCTAGAGTAATGTGTCTAATTTTGCTCCTTCCCTGTTTAACTCTCCCATGACTCTCTGCTCCCCCTTGGAAAAAGTCCAGACTCCTTCATGCATTAGTATAGGCCCCTCCCCTAATTCGATTCCATTCTACTGTTTCAGACTTTTCCCTGTCCCAGCACCCTTTGGTTCCCGTCACACCAAAATATCCATCCTTCCACTTGCCAGGTGGCACTGGCGTTGCCATTTTATGTGCAAGTCTCTTCTAGGAGAGTGTGAGTTCCTTGGGGTGAGTCATGCCAGGCATATCTGAATATCCCCAGAGTTGGGGATAGAGAATGTCAGTGAACATTTGCTAACATTAAGCTCAAATCTCTTTCTCCTCACCTCTCTCAGGCTGACCACGGGCGACCTTTTTCACTTTGGAGCTCTCTTTCAGGCTCTCTTTTGGCCAGATTTCCTGTGTTTCAACCATGCAAGGAGCAAGGGTACGGGACTCAACATCTGATTATCACCTGTGTGATGTCGGGCAAATAACTTCTTTGGGATAGGTAGAAATAAATTAACTTCTAAGTGATATTTTAAACAATTTAAAATTTAAAAATATGTAGTTTGGGGAGTAAACTCCAAAGCTTACATAGCTTTCGGGATAAAACAAGCATGGGTTGCTTTGGGCCATACTCCTTAGGTCTCTAGGGAATATTATGTGGAAAACACCCAATAAGGTTGTTCCAATTCCCAACTACTGGGTCCCCCAAGCTAGGGGCCTGATGAGATGCTGAATGCGCCAACCCTCCCTCTTTCTTGCCCTGCTCCCCTAAGTCTGCCCTTATAGCTGGTTTAATACAGTGGGAAGAACTTGGCTTTGGAACTAGACAGACCTGAGTTTGAATCCCAGAGGGGACAGTTACCATTCTGTGACCTCAGACTTAAGATTCTGTTTCCTTTTCAAGTGTCATGGGCTTAACGATACCACCTACCTGTGCTGCCCCTGCGGATTAGCCCTTCAGCCTTCTCTACCCTGCTCTGAGCCCCCGCAGGCTGAATCCTACAGATCCTGTCAATGGGCTGTTTTGTTCTAGCTTCCAGTAGGGTTTGGCCAATGGGAGACTCAGATGGGGGGACATGAGAAGAAAGAGGACAAGGTGTTTATTCCCCAGTTGCTCTCTGCTGTTTGGAGTATAGCAGTGGAGGAGTTCCTCAATTCCTTGGGCCACAGCTCTGGCCAGGTGGCCCTCTTGCCCTCAGCGTATAGGGCTTTCTGCCATGGTTAGCTTTGGGCGGGGGTGGGGTAGGGTGGGGATGGGGCGGGGGGTGTCTCACCATCCTTTACTGGTTTTCTTTACCTCCTCTCCTCAAACTTTGTAAATGGTCTCAGCACTAAACTCTCTCCGATGGTCCCTTCTGAGTGAGCCAGTTATTTCCTGTGGGACCCTGACCCATAAACAACTTCACTGGGTTTCTGGAAGGATTAAATGGCTGCAAAGCAGTTTATAAGTAAAGCTCGTACTTGGTGTTTGAGAGGAATAATGACTATCATTGGGGACGGAGTTGGGAGACTGGGGAGGGCAGAGGCAGCCCTGGCTAGAATCTTCCCAGAAGGAGGCAGCTCCTAAAAATGTCTTCCTTCACCAACACGGGTTCCCCACCCTGGAGCCCTGGGAGGCCTGGCTGGGGACAGCCTTTTTCAGGGCACAGTTCCCATGGCTGTGGCAGGAGCGGCAGCATCATTGATAACATGCGGGGCTCCTCGGAGGCCCTCCTGGCTGCATCTCATCTGGCAGGCTCAGGCGGCCAGGGAGCCCTAGTGCCTGGCCGCCAGGGCGCTGACTCAGCACAACGCCTCTCTCTCAGCAGCTTGACTTGGGTGGAAACCAACCAGCCATCCGGTGGCCCCTCCCCTCCCCTCGGAGGCGGCGCCCCCTCTGGTTGGAGCAGCCCCAGGCCCCTAATGAGTGCTGGCTGGTGTCCTGTCCAGCCCCAGGCCTGTGGAGGGGAGAAAGCTCTCAGGCAACAGAGAACACAGGCTTCTCTGATGGTCAGCCAGAGAACTCTGTTTCCCTTCCAGCCTCCCCTAGAGCTCCCCAAGGTCTTAGGGTGTCAGAGCTGGAAGGGCATAACAGAGACTCCGACTGTGTAGATGGGGAAACTGAGGCCCAGAGAAAGCGATTTCCCAAGGGCAACAGCAAGTCACTGTCAGAATCCAGGCCAACACTGGACAATTCCTCACAGGCTGGAGTCCCACGGTTTCTTTTCTGGTTAAAGACACTAGTCACCAATGTCCCCATGTCAGGATGAGCGCTTAGCAAATTGTGTCAGTTTGGAGATACTTGTCTTTAGAAGATTTTAATTGTTTAGGGGCTGTAGGCACATCATCTATATATGACCTCTCATCCTCCCAAGGTAGGAATTAGGATTTTCACAGACTGGATGGAGAAGCTGAAGTCCAGAGACAGGAAGCAACTTGCCTGAGGTCGTACAGCTAGTATGTGGCAGAGACAAAATTCTAATTGAAGTATTTTATGCCATAAGCTTGCGCTCTGCCAACCAGGCAACACTGTCTTTGGTTCTGTCAGAGACAGCAGCACATAGTAGAAAAGAGCCATAGGTGGAGTGGGCTTCAGGAAGCCCAAGGTCTAGCCTCAGCTCTATATCTCCTTTTCTTTTGTGTAACCTTGGGCTAGCTTCTTTCCCTAATTAGGCCTCACTTTCTTATCTGTGAATAATGGTGATCAAGCCTTTTTTGTTTCCTTCATGTGATATTCCATAAGACACGCAGGATAGGTACTATTATCCCCATTTTATGGACAGGAAAACTGAGACCCATTCCTTTATTCATAATGAATGAATTAGATAGCAATTGCTGAGAGACTTCTATAGGCCAGGTACTATGTCCCCAGAGAGGAAGGTGACTTACCCAAGGTCACACACCCAGAAAGTGGCAGAGCTAAGCCTCAAACTGACAGTGTATCCTCTCATACACACTTCACGGCCCCCAGTATTGTGGAGAGGTGGCCAGAAGATCACGATTTTCCAACTCTTGCAGAAAGCCCCTTGGATCCTCTTTGAGCCCAGCCCATGGCACTAAATAGATCCCAGGAATGACATTATCCTGGGAACTTTTGGCCTGGAACATATTTACAAAACTCCAGAGGGGATGGAAATATCCCAACCCACTCCCTACAGACCCAAATTAGCAAATTTCTTATTCTTCATAACCCCTCTGGAAATATAAACTATGTAATATCAGTCTAAAATTAGGAGCATAAGTCACAAGAGAAACGTCCCACTACTTTTGGAGGAAATGTTTTCCTAGCATCATCCCGTCATTTGTTCTAATTCAGCACACAGCAGTTGTCTTTCAAACAATTATTTTCTCCTAAACCTTACGGATTAGGGGCTAAATACTTTTGAGAGAACATATTGTTACTGTGCGGCCAAATGCTGTAATCCAATCTCTTTACCTAGCTTTGAATCTACAGGATATTCAGGGGAAGGCCCAGAACGCTTGAACAGGAAGAGCCTGTTCCCTGGTCCCAGGGTGCCTTCTTAAATGAAGGGCACTTTAATAATAACAATGGCAATAATGTTCTCTGTGGCCAGCACAGATGGACTGCTTAAGATGTGCCAAGAAACTATGTGAAGTGTTTTACAACCACTATTACATTTAATCCTCGCGATAACACCTATAAGATGGGTTTTATCCCATTTTACATACGAGGGTAATTAAGACCTACAGAGGTTAAGAGATTGGCCAAAAGCCATATGGTTATAGAACAAGTAGGTGGTAGAGTTAGAATTTTAACCCAAATCACTCTAACTCTAAAGTCCACACTAGGATATTGTCTCCCATAACAGTTGCACCCACTATATGCACAGTTCTAAGTGACTTACATAATAATCTCTTGGTCATCACAATAATCCCTCCCAGACTTCGTTCCATTCTTTTCCTTTGCTCCCCAATGCAGATACTCAGACTAGATTCAAATCTGTCACATGCTTTGAGATTTTCTTGTTAAATTGCCAGTCTCCCTGGTGGTAATGTCAGTGTTGATAAGAGTACATGTGTCATACAACACCTTCGAATAAACTAATCCTAGTAGACTCCTAGGACCTTGGGCATGTTACTTAACTTCTTTGATCCTCAGGGTTCTCATCTTTCATTTGAGTTGATTGGCTCCTTTGAGCTCTAATTTTCTAAAATTCTATAACTGCAGGGCCTGTCTGGAAATGGGTGTGGGATATGCAAGCTTTGATACATGGGGGCAGAAATGGCCTTGCCATCAAGGCAGAAGTACTTTGCAAGTTTGGAGGCTGTGAGGTTCTTGCTCCTAGGAGCAGCAGAGAATGGATGGCGAGGGCGAGGCAGCCAGGGTTCTTCAGCTGGCCAAAGGATTGAGTCAAAAGATTATAACCTGATTGAAGAGGATGGGCGAGTCACACCCCTGAGAGTGCAGGAATAAGCATGTGGTATGTGTGACCCCAGGGGCAGAGTAGGCCTATACGATGGAAATCACTGAGGGGATGAGAAGGGAGAAAGCTTCTTGTCCCTCCAGGCC
>NW_011888952.1:787740-795997 GCF_000151845.1 Pteropus vampyrus
AAATATCAACCAATTCAAGGCCTGCCCATGCCTTCTATCGCCTCCAGGGAGCCGAGAAACAGTCACTGGAATCCAGTAGCAACTAAGTAAGCCCCAGAAGCCTAATTTTCCCTTTATCTCTTTTTCCTCAGTGGAATTGATATAACTGTCCCCCTGGTTTCTTCCCCACCAGCTTATAATTGAGAATTTGCAGTGGGACACCAGCTAGTGCTTCCTGACTCTCTTGAGTTCTTATCGAAAAAGCCCCAGTCCTCTTGCTCCTCATCCAAATTCTATTAAAGAATCCAGGCCAGTTTTTGATGGCTGGAGAAATGGGGTGTACAGATATGGTTTCTCTCATATGTACCCTGCTATTCCTGAGCTCCACTGACAGCACGGAGATGGAGAGGAGCCAGGTCATATGCAGGGGCAGTGCTGGGGGTCGGGCTTCATGGGAGCCTCAAAACCCTTTTTTTTGACTTTTGACCAAAGTTACTTTTCTTCCTATGTTGTTAACACAAATCTGTGTGTTTGTGTCCAGAGAAAGTACTATGAATAACTGATGATATAGTTGTTGATTAACTTGTGAATCATCCTGAGGGAAAGGGAGACAGAGAAAGGAGAAGGAGCTTTGGAGGCTGTATATGATTTGTCATAAAATATTTAGCAAATGATGGTCCAAACCACAGGGAAAAACTCAGAGAGATGGGAATTTGAAAGCTGCCAGGATTTAAAAGCTATTTAATGCTAATCGCCAGTGCCAAAGAGCTGAGAGCATCCCCCTTCCTCCCCGCATTGGCAGCCACAGCCTGGAGAATGTGGAAAGGGCTTGGATGGGCTGCGGAGCGCGGGTGGGAACTGAGAGCAGGCAGCGTGCTGAAAGCCCTTCTGTTTGGGAAATCTTGTAAACAAGGGATCTCCTCTGAGGTACAATCCTCACCTTGTCTACTGTTTGCCTGTTCTTTCTTTTTCCAGATCTCCTGGATGATACACTCTCCACATGGAACAGTAGTGAAGGCTCTAGTCAGTCATGTGGATATTTCAAAATATCCTGATGTTTGAGATCGAGGAAGGAAAGAGAAAATAGCCGTATGACGAATCGAATTTGTCACGATTCTTCCCAATGTCTTGGTGTCACTTAGACAATGGCTTCAGTCGCTGGTTCTCAAATGACATGGTTGTTCTCTGTTGTTCTAAAGGTTTGAGCTAAAAAGTTGTCTCTCCTAAAAGGTTAGGGAACCTACATTTTTAGGTCTGGGGCCAGGACTCACTTGTTACCTGACTCTTTGGAGATCTGTTCATTTTGGGGTAAAGGATGAAAGGGTCTTCCCTAATATTTTGGCTCGAAAGCCTCAAATGTAAAGTTTAATACCATAAGATAAACTAAGGGAGAAGCAGCAGGGAAATAATTTAGGTCAGCAGAAATAATCATCCTGGTGAGGTGGGACCTCAGGATAGCTTGTTTATAAGGCGTCCTTCAAAGTCATAGTATTATGAGTTCATGCGTAAGCAATGCTAGTGAATTTGGTGGCTTTAGTCAATGCTAGTGAATTTGGTGGCTTCAGTCAATGAACCTATTAATTGTACCAAGAAGGTCCCCGCTTTTAGAGATTATATAACCTATTTGCTGTGGAAGCATGCATTTCCTAAATGATATGGACAATTAACCTTAGAGATCAGAAAAGTAAGAGATCTCTGGGCAAAGTGGTCCCAAGAAGGACCATAGGAATAACTCCAGCAAAACTGCTCTGCATACAGAACATGGTTCTCTCTCATTCATGTTTTGTTTTGTTTTGGTTTCTTCTGCTTGTTCCTGCTGTTTTGCCTCCATAGAATGTTACTCTCCTACTCCCTACCTATCCCAAATCTAACACATCCTTTGAGGCTCACTTCAGTGAATGTAAGAGTCACTCTTTACTATTCCAATCTTCATTAATCTTCACTTCCTTTGAACTCTTACAGTTCTTAGAGTCTGAACCATTCATTTGGCACATGATTATACTGTGCATTATAATCTGTTTTTATGAAAGATTAATCTTTTCTCCTGAATCCAATTTTAAGTTCTTTTTGGCAGGTGCCAGATTTTAAAACATTTCTGTGTTACTCACAGCTTATAACAGTTTAAAACTTGCCACTGAGTATTTGCATATGCCTCAGTATCCTGTTAGGAGGCTGCTCTTGGTGAGTGAAAGTCTTGGTTGGGATTGTTGAAAAAGACTGACTTCTTGGTAGGCCTAGGGATAGGCCCCAAGTTAGCACATACAGGTTAAGAAACACATGCTCTGTGTACTTTTTGGTTCTGAAGTTCTCCTTTCCTTCTTAGTTGTGATTGTTAAAGCAGATGAAGGGTTCAAAAGAGTTGTAAATTGAGTAAAAAATTAATGTCGATCAGCAGTTCTATTCACATTTAAAAAATGTGAATAGAACTGCTGATCGACATTAATTTTTTACTCAATAAAGAAAAATAAAGGAAGGAATGAAGAAAGAAAGGAAGAAAGGAAGGAAGAAATGAAGGAAGGAAGAAATGAAGGAAGAAAGGAAGGAAGGAATAAAGGGAAAAAGGAAGGAAGAAAGGAAGGAAGGAAGGAAAGAAGGGAGACTGAGAAGAAAATAAAAAGAAAAAGCCTGGGGCAGGGTGACAGGGTAGGTGAGGAATACATCAGACTCAGTTTTCAAATAAAACCACCAATTTCATAATGTGGTAATTTTTAATATTAAAAGTAAATTGTAAATGTATCTTTATAAACAATATGCATAAAATAGATCTATTATTCTAAAACCTTTTCTTTTTAAAATGCTTTTTCACAGTAAATTTTTTTAGGTGTCAAATCTTCCCTCAAAATAATAGTGCAATTGGAAGAAGGAAAACGTCAGTGAATTTGGGACTTCTCTGCTAATACAAGTCCTTGTATATTTCCTGTAGGAGTGGGTGAAGACACATGTCTGTCTCTGTTTTCTTTATTACTTGCAATAGCTGCACATGTTCTGTTACAATCTGTCTGAGGTCTGTCATTTTCTGGAGCAGCTTGGCAAAGAGCTGAGAGGACTCGGGGTGGTTCAGCTTGAGCTGGAGCTCCAAGGCTTGCAGCAAGTTGTCTTGTATGTCCTCAATGGGCTTCACATTCAGCAAACCTGGGCGGTCTGTGGGAGCAGAAGAACAGGAGGTTTGGTTACAAAATTCTCTGGTGCCACATCTGAGGCACATTCATCCAAACTACTCACCTGTCTTTTTGTTGGTTTGTTTTGCTCTGGTTCTAAAATAAGGTGGGAAGGGAGAGTAAGCAGATAGAGGACAAGAACTTCATACAGGAAGACGGACTGAAACCAAGACTTATCAGAGCCCTTGCCAGGGGTATTCTTTTCCTGGCCAGGACTAAGTAAATCTGTGTGATCAGTTGACATAAAATGGTAGCAAGGCAATCTCCTCCCCAGACTGAGGACTCTTCTGCCAGTATGCTTCTACTCACTCAGAAATCTCATTTTTGGCTTCTGCTCCTTCCCAATGAGTCTATGTTTCATAACCTCCACTTACTTTTTCACCGCAGCTTTAAAGATGCTTTTAAAACGATCTTTATCTTCTTTTTTGCTTAATATATTTTCAAAGAGACTAGACATAGTTTTTCAGTACTGTTCACCAAATTTTAACAGAGGTTTATTCTGAGTGGTGAAGTTGCAAATAATTTTCACTTTCTTCTTTATACTTCCCTTCTTTGAATTTTCAAATGGTGAGCTTAAATTACTTTATTTTTATTTTTTGTTTTTCTTCATACATATCTTGTTAAATGTATCCTTAAATACTTTAATTTTTTACTTTATAGTACTCTATACTTTTTGTTATATTTTATAACATAACCCTGCTGATGTTTAGAAAAATTATTAACTTTAGTATATGGAATCTATTTCAATTTCCTTAACTCTTGTCAATTCAAAAAGTCTTTATCCTGGATGTTTTTTTTTCTATTTTGGATAGACAATTACATCTGCAAATAATGGCAGTTTCATTTATTCTTTTCCAGTATTTACATTTCTCATTGCTTTTTCTTGCCATAGTGCATTGGCTAATACCAAAATAATAACAGTGGTAAGAGGCATTCTTATTTTATTCCTAACCTTGAGGAGAATGCTTCTAATGGTTTACCACAAGTATGATAATGACTATAAATTATGGTGGATATGTTTTACTACTGGCTTTCTAAGTTTTAAAGTTTTTCATTTCTTTTAGTCAGGAATGCTGTTGTATTTGTCAAATGCTTTTAAATTTTTTCTATCTAAAGAGATGACCATATGGTTTTATCTTAATTTGAGTACAGAGAATTATATTAATAGATTTTCTTATATCTTTGTACTCAATTGCTAATAATATACTTAGGGTTTTAAAATTTGTAAGTGAGATTGGTTCACAGTCTACTTTTTTTGTGCTATCGTTTTCCTGTTTTGGTAATAAATGTTAACTGGCCTTATAGACTGAGTTTTTTTCCTTCTGTTTCTATTTAATAATGATCTGTTCCTTGATGGCTTCTTGGAATTCACTGATAGAACCATCCGAGCCTGGTGGTAAATCTTTGACTACCTTCAATTTTTCTTCTATAGATTTTTTTGACTCTCTAGGCTTTGTAGTACTTATAAGTAAAATTTTAGTAATTAATACTGGAAAAAAGTTTTAGATGATATTCTCTTAGAATCTGAAAGCTCTTATTTTTATTTAACTGAATGCTTTTTCTTTGTATTATTTAAAAATTTGATTTGTCAAAAGCTTATCTATTTTTTCCTTTTTAAAAAACATAGATTTTAGTTTTATTAATCAACTTTTTTTTAAAAATGGTATTTTGTTTTCAATTTAATTCATTCTTTTAACTTCCTTTAGTTTTTTTTTTTCTCTTTTTAATTTCTGGAATTGAATGCTTAATTTAGTTTTAGTGTTTCTTATTTTTTGAAAGATGCCTTTAAAGCTCTAAAATTTCCTCTGAGTGTCACTTTGGTTTCACTCCAAAGGCTTTGCTAAGTAGTACATAATTCTTTTCTAAATAGTCTGTCTTATTATTTTGATTTCATTTTTAACCTGAGTTATACAGAAGTGTGTTTTTATATTTCCATGTGGCAAGGTTGGGTATTTGTTTCTGTTTTCTGATTTCTAAGTTTTATTTTCTAAGTTTGTTGCATTGTGGTTAGATATAATTTTACCCTGAGGGGTACAGAGTTTATGTATAGCAGGCAGGACACTCATTTGATAGCCTGTATTGATTCCAAATTTTAGTTCTTAAGAGCTATTCACCCCCTTTTTCTAACTTTAATTCTTCTCCCCTTCACTGTAAACTAAAGCACTATATGAGAGTTTTTACTTACCTTTTACTATCCTTCATCCTCTAGCCTCAGTTTCTGTAATTATCTCTTCGCTCCAACCATATTAAACTATTTCCATACCAAGTCCCTCAAACATCCTATATTCTGTCATGGCTCTGTGCTTAAGCAGATTCGGTTCCTCCTGCATGAAACAGTCTTACTTTTGCTTCACTCATCTTACTGACTTCAATCTATTCTTCAAAATATAGCTTGTGTCATTATGTCCTGGAGGCCTTCCTTGACAATAATCCTACCTCTCCCCTGTTCTTCGATCCCCTTTCTTTGGATCTCTTAGCACCCTATAAATACCTCAGTCACTACTATACTCATAGATTACCTTTATTGAGTTGTTATCATTTTCCAAAGACTGTGCTAAAGGCTTTATACAGTGTGTCATTTAATCTTTACAATAAATCTGTGAGGTCAGTGTTTTATGGAGGGGAAAACAAAGATTTAGAGAAAGGAGTTAAATTTTGCCCAACATCTGTCACTTGCTAGTAAATGGAAGAGCTGAAATTTGAATCTGTCTATCTGATTCCAAATGTCATACAGCAGCAGTCCCCAACCTTATTGGTACCAGGGACTAGTGCTCCTATGAGAATCTGATGCCTGATGATTTGAGATGGAGCTGAGGCAGTGATGCTAGCGCTGGGAAGCAGCTGCAAATACAGATGAAACTTCACTAGCTTGCCCACCGCTCACCTCCTGCTGTGTGGCCCAGTTCCTAACAGGCAACCGACTGGTACCAGTCCACAGCCTGGGAGTTGGGGATCCCTGCCATACAGTATTTGACTCACATTATTTTGTAGTATAAGTACTGATTTTCTTGTTTATCTCCCCTACTAGGCCATGAGCTATCAGAGGGCAGAGACTATGTCTTGATCATCTCTGATCAAGTGAAAACATAGGAAAGTACTCAGTTGGCTGAGTTAATGAGTGAGAAGGTTGTTCTGGCTAAGTGTCCTGGATTGAAAAGTCCAATTCTTTGGGCTGGGAACAAGACTAAAGGCAGGATCACTACACAATGAAGACGTCTCCTGTAAACGTTGTTTTCCTGTATCTAATAAACTGTAGTAACCTTTATCCATTAAGGTGAGGCACAGGAGAGCAATGTTAAAGAATGGTAAAGGTGGGGATTTTCGGAACTCTAAATAATGCTCTGAAATTGTTTCTTTTTCTTTTTTTTAATTACAGAAGGAAAGTTACCTTTGGTTTGATTTTCTTTTTTCTAACTCCTTTAACATGTCCCATTGACCAGAATAATAATCTTTTTCAAACTTCAGCATTTAATTTTGGAACCATCAGCAAAAATCTCAAATTCAGAGAATGAAACAAATGATTTAGTCCTGGCTTAGAGAATCATGCTCCTGGAGGAGTGGTAACTTTCTCACAGTTGCTATGCAATAACAAACACCCCTGACACTTCAAGGAAAACCAGGTCCTGGATTGGTGCTTTTGGTTTAATGATTGCTGATCCTCCCCCTGAACAAATGTTCCAGATTTCAAAGGCCCATGGCAGTGCTAACGCATGCACATGGGAAGTTGGCAGCACTTTGTGTCAAGACAGGTGTTAAATGTGGCTCCTCCACGGGCCGGGACCGCACACTCTTGTGTAGAACTCTCTGCTCATTGGGGTACTGGCCCTTTAGAGTCCTTTCTCCTTCCTTCTTCCTCTTGAGCAGCATCAGTGGGGTCAAAACTTCTGCTGAAGAGATTACATTAATCTAGTAGGTTTCATTTATCATGACAGTTCTAACCAAACCCTAAAACGCAGCTGCTAAGGCTTGCTGCAAACACTTGGATTTAGTGCAATATAATGGAACTGGCCCCTCTAGAAGTTGGGAAGGATCTGGTTTGGATTTTTGAACCCCACTTTGGCAAGTTACTTTTTATGATGTGATAAATGAAATTTGGCTGAAGGGCTGAAATTTTGTGGTCACTGATTTATACTTTCTCTAGTGACAAGTTAGATCATTTACAGATCTGTCCCACTGTCCTTCTTACTGAGCCTCAGTCAGGGCAAAAGGGAGTGCAGTACAGTGGAAAAAATAGTATATTTTACTTCTAGGTCTTTCACTAACCAGCTCTGTGACCTCGGGCAAGCTCACTGGGCCTTGATTTTCTCCTCTATAAATGAAAAGGATTGGACTAGATAGATGAACCGTAAGATCTGAATTCAAAAGTTCTAAACTTTATTCTTATTTGTGAGTCCCTTTACATAATTCACATAATTAAACTAGAAAAATAAACTAAAAATCTAATTAGAAAAGTGTACTAACAAGCTTACACATTAAATTTAGGACACTTAGCTTATTTAAAAAGCAAAAAAGCTCCCTCTGGTCTTAAGGAATCTCTAGGGTCAAGGGCATTTGTCAGGGTTGCCCCTCGCCCTGTACCCTCCAATCAGCAACTAGGCCTTTCCAGTTCCCTTCTCCTATCTTTCTCTTTCCATTTTCCTTCTACTCACACTCACACCCTTACTGAGCTCAGCTAGGTATCACAAATGCGTCATAGAAATCTGTCTATTAGCTCAGTGCCTGCTAAAATATCATTCGCAGCATGCCTGTCTGAGATCCTCTCCCTGCACCTTGCTGACTGTTAAGAGTTGAGGTCTAGAATAGGATCAGGGTCAAGTGACCCCCCTTTACTAGCGTAGGCTGCTTAGAAGGCCCTTTTGGGAAAGTGTGGGTTGACTCACATACTCCAGGACACAACACTTAAGGAAGCTGGAGTCAATTACTGGTTCCTTCTCCCCAGGCTCCAAAGAATTGGGAAAGAAACCTTTCTGGTCTCCATTCACACAGTGCTGGAATTGATTAGACAGCATGTTGATTATGGGGAAATCTACAAAGATTCCATCTTATCTAGATCTGGTTCCCTTAAGTGGACAGCTTATCTGAAGCAGATTCAAATTCTCTTGACTCTCCTGGGATCTGCC
>NW_011888952.1:797152-837645 GCF_000151845.1 Pteropus vampyrus
CTTTCTCACAGTTGCTATGCAATAACAAACACCCCTGACACTTCAAGGAAAACCAGGTCCTGGATTGGTGCTTTTGGTTTAATGATTGCTGATCCTCCCCCTGAACAAATGTTCCAGATTTCAAAGGCCCATGGCAGTGCTAACGCATGCACATGGGAAGTTGGCAGCACTTTGTGTCAAGACAGGTGTTAAATGTGGCTCCTCCACGGGCCGGGACCGCACACTCTTGTGTAGAACTCTCTGCTCATTGGGGTACTGGCCCTTTAGAGTCCTTTCTCCTTCCTTCTTCCTCTTGAGCAGCATCAGTGGGGTCAAAACTTCTGCTGAAGAGATTACATTAATCTAGTAGGTTTCATTTATCATGACAGTTCTAACCAAACCCTAAAACGCAGCTGCTAAGGCTTGCTGCAAACACTTGGATTTAGTGCAATATAATGGAACTGGCCCCTCTAGAAGTTGGGAAGGATCTGGTTTGGATTTTTGAACCCCACTTTGGCAAGTTACTTTTTATGATGTGATAAATGAAATTTGGCTGAAGGGCTGAAATTTTGTGGTCACTGATTTATACTTTCTCTAGTGACAAGTTAGATCATTTACAGATCTGTCCCACTGTCCTTCTTACTGAGCCTCAGTCAGGGCAAAAGGGAGTGCAGTACAGTGGAAAAAATAGTATATTTTACTTCTAGGTCTTTCACTAACCAGCTCTGTGACCTCGGGCAAGCTCACTGGGCCTTGATTTTCTCCTCTATAAATGAAAAGGATTGGACTAGATAGATGAACCGTAAGATCTGAATTCAAAAGTTCTAAACTTTATTCTTATTTGTGAGTCCCTTTACATAATTCACATAATTAAACTAGAAAAATAAACTAAAAATCTAATTAGAAAAGTGTACTAACAAGCTTACACATTAAATTTAGGACACTTAGCTTATTTAAAAAGCAAAAAAGCTCCCTCTGGTCTTAAGGAATCTCTAGGGTCAAGGGCATTTGTCAGGGTTGCCCCTCGCCCTGTACCCTCCAATCAGCAACTAGGCCTTTCCAGTTCCCTTCTCCTATCTTTCTCTTTCCATTTTCCTTCTACTCACACTCACACCCTTACTGAGCTCAGCTAGGTATCACAAATGCGTCATAGAAATCTGTCTATTAGCTCAGTGCCTGCTAAAATATCATTCGCAGCATGCCTGTCTGAGATCCTCTCCCTGCACCTTGCTGACTGTTAAGAGTTGAGGTCTAGAATAGGATCAGGGTCAAGTGACCCCCCTTTACTAGCGTAGGCTGCTTAGAAGGCCCTTTTGGGAAAGTGTGGGTTGACTCACATACTCCAGGACACAACACTTAAGGAAGCTGGAGTCAATTACTGGTTCCTTCTCCCCAGGCTCCAAAGAATTGGGAAAGAAACCTTTCTGGTCTCCATTCACACAGTGCTGGAATTGATTAGACAGCATGTTGATTATGGGGAAATCTACAAAGATTCCATCTTATCTAGATCTGGTTCCCTTAAGTGGACAGCTTATCTGAAGCAGATTCAAATTCTCTTGACTCTCCTGGGATCTGCCCACCTGGGCCAGGCATTTCCCTAGCACAGATTTTTCTCAGGCGGCATCTTAGTTAGGGAACCAAATGCCCATAGTGGAATCTTCTGAAGGACAGGCAGAATAACCAAAGTAGATGGTTCTGTCTCTGTTGTAGGAGCTACTGTCATGGCTTTTCTAATCTCTCCCTATTGGCTTTCTGATAGACACTAATAATCTGAAAAGGACTGTACCCAGGGCATTTAGAAAAAAGAAGTCTGATAGCTGGGCAGCTGTATGATCCACAGGCAGTGAAAGACCTAGTTCAGGTATGGGTGAAAACTGAAGAGGAGGGAGGCCCCCTTAGCGAACTTGGCCCTTGGTAGGCTCACTTCTTTTTACACTTCCTCTCCAGTTTCCTTTATTCCATTGTTTCTTAAGTTCACAGATGTGTTAAAAAGAGCAGTGGATCTAGAAACTGAAGACTTGATTTGAGTCCTGTCTCTCCTCCACTTAGTTTCCTTGTCTCTGTGGACAAATCATCTAATCTTCCTGGGTTTTGACTTAATTTTTAAGACAATAGTATTTCTTTCCTAAAGTAATGGTGAGAATGAGTTAGGTAAAGGAACTTTATAAGATATTACTGTTTTGTGTGTGTGTGTGTGTGTGTGTGTTCAAATAACGGTGATTTCAATAGGGATGAATCAGGAGTGTAAGCAGGGATGGGGGTGGCGTATTCACTGTTGGAAAATGCAAGGTTTTTGAGTTGTTGTTGGTAAGAGCATAAATTTAGGAGCAAGAAAATAATTCCTGTTGCAGACGCATGTTTGGGGGTTTGGACAAGGTCCCATTCATGTAGTTGACTGTTAAGAGTTGAGGTCTAGAATAGGATCAGGGTCAAGTGACTCCCCTAAGCAAGACAGTTTAGGAACGATAACAAAACAAAGCAGCCCTGGTTCCCAAATTCACTTCTTCCTGGAAGAGATAGTGTTAGGAATTCTTTGATACTTTTCTGATCTAACCATCAAAATCGTGGTAAGCATGAAGCAAAACTGTGAATTCAGCTAAGTTTATCTTTGGGAAACTCTGGGATGGCCTTTAGCAATTCCCTCCCACCATCCTACCTTTAGGAATAAATAATTTAAGAAAGTTTCACACGTGTTCTTCTTTCTATATTTAAATTTGAACTGGAGCTTGATTGAATGCAGTGATTCTCAACAGGCTATACAATGAAATCATCTGGGGAGATTAAAAACACACCAAGTAACACCTGGGTCCCATCTTTAGCGATTCCGATTTACTTGACCTGGGGTATGACCTTCGATACTTCTACAAGCTCCCAGGTGATTCTAATGTACAGCCAAGAGGAAGCACTACTGCTTTAGTGAGAAACAGTTGGAATCCCAGCCTTAAAACTTACCTGCTGGGTAATCTTGGGCAAGTTCCTTAACCTCTCTGTACCTCAGTTTCCTCATTTAAAAAATGGAGACATAACCGTAATCCAACTTACAGTGTTGTTGAGAGAATTAAATGAACTAATAGATGGAAAGCGCTTAGAGCAGTGTCTGACACATAGAGAGTGAGCTCTTTCTATTTATAATAGCATAACTCACCTCTTTTCCCTTTCTCCCTTTCTTCTCTCATTTCTCTGATCCTTCTGGGTCCTCTTTATATCTCTGCTATTCTTTCTCCCTCAGTTGCTTCCTTCTTCTCAGCCATTCCTCCTGCACGTCTCCCCACCCCCTTTCCACTCCTGGATGGCACCTTGTTGGGGATCTGGTATTAGAAATCCCAGCAAGGCCAGTTTAAATTAATCAGAAGCCTGAGCAATAAATGATTTTAAGAGAATGTAGTTGACTGCTGCTATCAGAGAAAAGGAACAACATAACTTAGAGATCTTGAAAATGCTTTACCAAACAGGCAGAGATCATCTGTAACGAGGACATTTTGCCATCAACACACACGTTACTGGTAGAGTCCCTTCACTCTGAAGTTAGTTAACATTCTAACATTTCCCCATTTAAACAATAGTTTAATAAATGCTTTCTCTGTCTCTGTCCAAATGGTAACATCTCTTCACAACATTGACACATATGATTTGGTTATGATGGTGGAGGGGGTTGACCATGAAACCAAACCCAGGCAATATTTTCTTTTATCTGTCCACTAAGCGATTCCGTACCAACTCCCCTCATCTCAAACGCTCAACTACCACCTCCAAAAGGCCCCCTCCCAAACTACAACAAAGAACACGAAAACATCTAGTAACCAAGTGGGTAGCACTTTCCCCTTTGCTACGTCAAAGCTCGCTTCATTGTTCAATGGGTGCCTCTAGAGAATTAAGCTTGGGCTCTGTTTTATTTCCGGGTCTTTAAGAATGGAAATGGGACTTGAGATTTTGGTCCTGCCCTTGGGACACCTTTGTCTTTCCTATCTCCTTTCACCTTGGGGTTAGGGTCTTCTCGTTGTTCTAGTCATCAGAAGTCACCCGATTGAAGTTCAGCCATCATGTCTGCTCCCCTTTTCTGTGACAGGACCAGGAGAGTAGGGTGTTCTTTCCCCAAGCCGCGGCATATAGATAAATTTCTGCTCTTTCTATGTCTAACACTGTCTCTGGTCAGGCCTGGAAATGGGCAGTGGGTGGGAGGCAGAGGAAGGCTGGAGTGGGGGGGAATTTTTTCTTTCCCATCGAGCCTTGAAACACTCATGCTCCCAGATCCAACTACTCTTCCTTGCTTCCTCAACCTCTAGAAACACCAACAGCAAACCAAAGGTAGCCAACAACAAACCAAAAATAAAAAGGGGCCAAGTATCAGTTCTTGGCAATCCTACCCTTTCTTCCTTTCCACTGACCTTAAGGAGAACCCCAAAACAGAGGTGTGATCTCTAATCTCTAACATGACCTCTCAACACATAACGTCCCTCCAAACTGAATCCGAATTCTAGGAGCATGGAACCCACCACACTCCTATCCCCTATCTCCTTCAGGGCAGGTAGAGTTCTCTCCACTTTTCCAGCCCATCCCCCTTTCTTCAGTATCTCTTTCCTTTGGGGTTTTGTTCTCAGTCCACAACTAATCCCCTTAAAGTGATTGCTGATAAAGAGATTATTTGATATCTCCCTAGGGGTATTTATATTGTAATAAGTATTTTAAGAATGGCTATTGGTGGAAATAAGCAATTTGACTGGCAGGAGTGAGTGGAGCTACTTCAAATATTATACAAGGGAAAAGGGAAAATTAGCATTTATTGTGTGCTTAACATGTCTCAGGCATTTTGCCAGAGATTTCACATAATGTTATTTCATTTACTTAGGGCACTGATAAAGAAATTAAAGCTTAAGGAGGTAAATAATTGCCTGAAATCACATATCTAGTTAGGAGTGGAGGGGGCGGGTAATAACACTCAGGGCTGTCCATGGGATCCTGAAGCTTTCCAATGCCCTTCCTGCCTCTTCTGGTCTACTTATTTGTGAAGCTGGCAAGAACCTTGGAAGGCGCCTTCCCTGAGTACGTGACTTCTTCACTGCCTATACTGGCCTCTCTGTTATGAGTGACTCGCACCAGTCCTTGGTTTCATTCTTCCTCACTTGCAGATGATGTTTGAATGTCTTGGTGAATTGTGCCAGTCTGGAAGGCTGCCTGGGGTCACCCAGAGTTTAAACACACATTGTGAGAACCCAAAATGATAAAGTACTCCAAAAAGCGGCCCACTGACTGGCTGACTGAACTTTTTCCAAGAGTGCCGGTGTGGTGACAGAAATGACTCAGCAGTTTGGCTTTCAATCCCATGTCTGTCTCTGAGGTCAAATACAATCTTTTGCTCACTCACTAAGATGATCCTAGCCTACCAGGCTCAGGGTGAGGAGGGGATTTTATTTCTGAAGCAGTCGCAGATAAAGATGTTTCTATAGTCTACAATCAACGAAAGCCTCTATGTGTGTGTGTGTGTGTGTGTGTGTGTGTGTGTGTGTGTGTGTATTTTTAAGTTTCTCAAATGAATCTTGTATATTCCATCTTCACCCTATGCTCCCTCTCCGCCAGCTCTCTGGATTTTAGAATTAGGGTGCCAGCAGAGAACATATACTTTGCCTCTGTTTAAGTCCATGTGGTTATGAAAAGAATGAACTAATGGGACATTTATAGATAACTCAAGTTGAGTCATTATTCAAAGCCATACTGGCCATCTGACAGGGTTTTCCCATTGGTCATGGCAGCATGGTGGGATGAGTAGAAGGGTAGAAGAAAGAGTGTCATAAACTATGTAGAAACAGTAGGTGCTCATTAAATAGTTTTCGATTAATAAATGAATGCTATTACTCTTTGACACAATCACAGCCCAAGATGGGGGATATGAACCATAAGGTAATAACACTCTTAGACTGTCCTGCTTTAAGGCTTAGTCATATGAGAAATCAGATATCCTTGTTTACTCTCAATAACACAAGAAGAGTCAGAGAAATAATTTTCATCACCTAGGCACCAGCCTGAGTCTTGTCCAAAAGAGCTGTATGGATAAGGTAGCTGAGCATTTAACTGGCGTAGGTGAGAAGAAAGTGGCCTACTAGTGTTCGTACTATTTTTAATACCCAAGTTTTAGACTATTTGGGGTTTTGTCTCCTCCCAGTTAACAAGTAAGGATGATACTAACAAAGAACATGTGGGGGCGACTGGACGGTGCAGAATCAGAGGCCCTTTAAGCTGGGGTTTCCTCACGAGAAGTGTAGGCGCATTCAGGCACATACTCTCTGTCTTTGGTTCGAGAGGAATGTTATATTGTCCATTCTAACTTGTAGAAATAGTTCTGCAGTAAAATGGAAAGGTCACACATGAGCTAGTAATATCCCCAAGATTTTGAAGGGCAGTTAAGGGTGGGGAAGAGACACGGAGCTCCTCACACTCCATGCCTGTGGGACCTTAAGTGTTCTGAGAGCTGGAAGGAGGTGTTCTGCTGTTGCAGCTCAACAGGTGTCGTTTCGACTGTTTCTGATGGGCAAGACGAAATTAAGTTACTGGATGATATTTTAACAATTTTAAATTTCTCTCATAAATTTTTCTGCAATCACATCTCTATTAGAACCTGGTATAAGATGGTATCAAACTAAGTATGAATGTATTTACTTAGTTACTCAAAGCTTATCGTCAATTTTTGTGGGGAGCTCTGCAAATAGGGCTATTATTTCCAGGGGTCACACTACTTGCACAAGATTAAGAACACAGCCCCAGTCTCCAGTGTTATCACTAGGCCTCACTCCTCCCCAGGGCAATTTTCAAACCTAGGGTATAATTTTCTTAGATAGGTTAAAATGGTGTCTCAAGAAGGGCTTTGGATATTAGTAAGTAATATGTGGACTATAACCTGGAAATTCTTGATTAAAGTATTAGGAGGCAATATGAAAATAGGTAATTTTGGATAACTCCCAAACAACTCCAAGACCAAGGTAACTAATTGGGATGCTTCCATATTTTAATATACAAAAAGCAGTAGTAGTTAAAGGCTTAAGTTTTAAAGTTAGAGAGACCCAGGTCTGAACCCTGGCTTCATCAATGAGCTCTGTGATCCTGGGCAAGTTGCTTAATCTCCCTAAACTTCTGTTTTTCTGATCTGTAAAATAGGGATAGTAATAGGCTCTGTAGAACTGCAAGAAAGATTAAACAAAGATTATGAATATATGTAAAGTGCTTAGCATACAGTGAAGTAGTCAATAAATGGTAGCTATTATTAATATTTGATTATTATTAATTCGACAAGCATTTATTAAGTATTTATTCTGGACCAAGGGCTGTGCTTTGATTCTATTCTAATATTCCAACAAATTTAAAAGTCTGTATCTACATCTAAACCTGTTATCTATAGCTATACCTATATATATACTGTATAGTAATGACCAAGGGGAAGAAGCAGGGGCCTTAGGTTATTGACCTGATGGGACCAGCAGTTATCCAATATTTGATAGAATAGCAACTCCTCCTTGACCTATAAATGTATAGCTACAAGGACAATTTCCCCTTCTTGTATCCTATTCTCACTGCCCACTCAACAGCAGAAACACACATGTCCACTCCAAGAACAGCTGTCCAAAATTGCTTCGCAGAGAAACAACATGGCTGGGATTGCTGGAAAAAGAAGGAGCTGCTATATAGGTGGTTTGTATAGCCAAGCCAGACTCAAGAGGGTAAACGAGAAGGCTGGATGAGTTGCCATCTGTGGCCATTGTATCAGTATTTATAGCTCCTCTGTCATTAGGATGGTGATGGCAATCTGCCTAGAAAAATATATTGTAAAATCTAGTGAATTTCCTCCCCCATATCTTGGAAGTTTGGGAAGAACTGTAATGGATTCCAAACTGTTTTGAATTAACAAAAAGAGCTTTTTCCTGTTTCAGAGTTCCAGCTGGAACCCTCCTATGTCTTTTCTTCCCCAAACAGCAAATGCTCAAAGGGGCAAAGTGTCCTGGAGCTTGTCAGCTTTACCGAGCTTTACACTTGGCTTTGGTTGCTGGGTAGGTTTTGGGAGTTTGCTAGTGTGGCTGGCATGCTCTTGTGGCGCCAGTTGCAAACATGCCCCTGCTGGAGGCAGTTTTATTACTCTTGACACTACCCATCCAGTCGGTGAAACTAGAGGGAGCAAGGAAAGCTATTACTCAATAGGAATACTGAGGAATAAAGTATGGATTATAGGTCCATCCATACCTTAGAGAATACCATGAAGAGAGTGCCGGTTGCAGACCCCAACACAAATGTGAGGGAGCTGAACACGATCCACTGGCCAGGTAGCAGAGGGCAGGGTGTGTGGCAGACAGGGCACTTGGAAGTGATAGTTAGGATACCTGGGTTTCATTCCTAGTTCCACTGCTCACTGGTTGTTAGATCTTAGACAAATTGCTTAAGTCTATGATCTTTACTTTTCTTTCTATGAAATGAGAAAAATACAGAATTGTCAGGGTCTAATGAAAAAAAGCATATGAAATGCTCTTAAAAAGTACACGATGCTTTCCTTTGTCTAGTTCTAGAATATAAACATTCTTTTAGTCTCATTCTTGCCTCAAGTTTAGAGAAGAAAGAGAGAGAGGAGAAAAAGTTGAGAACTGGGTCATCTTTCTCAGCAACCTTGGTTTGAAAGCTGAGTAAATAGTAGAGAAGTTAAGCACTAGGCCAATCTAAGTACCACATCTCATGGTATCAGCAGTTTCTAGGGTTGAAGTTGAGTGACAGCGATCTTACTACAGCAACTCCAGTTTCCTCAGCAAACACTTGTTGGGTCAAATCGGAAACTTCCTTTTATCTTTTTTTTAGTTTTTTAAAAAATTTTATTTTAATTAGTTTCAAGTATACAGTACATTGGTTGGACATTCATATAGTTTATAAAACGATCCCAATTGCTCCTTCTCTCCTCTGGTTTTCCATCTAGCCAATATATTAATGCTAACTACATTCCTTATGCCATGCTCCCCATCCCTGTTACCACCTATTTTCATCTTAAAAAATCCCCCTTTTGGGTCCTCTGGGGCCCCCCTTTAATATCCTCAGTTCCTTACCACCCCACTTTTACATCATGCTCATCTTCCCATTTCTCCTTCAGTCTAGGGTCACAGTACCTTCGCCAGAATGAAGCTCTTCTGTGATTCTAAGGCTAGCTCAGAATGAGGTCAGCAGATCCATGAAAGCACTACCTGCACCCCGCCCCCCCTCCAATCACTAAAGCTCTCTATAGATTTCAGAATAAACTGCAGAGCAAAAAAAGTGACCAAGTAGAATCAGAAATTAGTTGAGTAGATCAAAACCTCTTGCTTACAAAAATGTTTTCCCTTTCTGGAAAATCTGGTAGAAAAAAAATATAAAACTAATTGAGAAATATATGTTGGATTCTAATAAACTACAATCTGGGATACCGATCTCACCATCTACAGATGACTGGGATTCTTATCTTACTGGAATCCAGTCTTTGGACTGGGAAGGACTTAAGTTATTTTTTTCTCTGACCTGTACCCAATCAGCTTTTCTGAGCAAAGAAGAGAATCAAATTCCTATGTGTTGAACAAACATGGGTTCCCATTTATTCATTCTTATCTACTGCCTGTAAGTTAGACTTCATCTACAAAAGCAAACTTTGATCAAGGAAGGATTTGCTTTTCTTGTTATGGGAACTAGTCAATGGTAAATTTTACTTTTTTAAAGGAAATCTAAAATTATTCACAGGGTTTTCTCATTATAACCACAAATATAAGATTTTAATAATCTATGGCTGGCTGCTATCTTCAGATTTCTTTCACTGTTGTGAGGATCCAATGATTGGTCACCGTGAAGACAGTCTGTGTAAGGCTGAAGGAACTCATTTATACAGCATCTACATTTAAATGGCACCATTTTTAATTTTCATAATTGAAAGCCAAAGCCTGCAATATCTATTAAATTGAATCAAACTATTCACAGAACTTTTTTTTTTTTGCCACTTAATGAAAAATTTAAAGGCCTAATAAATCACTGATTTTTAAATAATAATAGCTTGCAGATTATGAGCAGTAATGGAATTTTTTTCTAGGTAAAACCACACTGTTATCTCATGTGCCCATAAGATATTTCTCCAGTTCAAAAAGCCCAACATTAACATGATTGTTTCTTGTCTAGACCTTTCCTAGTTAAAAACTAAGCAGCTTTGAATGGTTTACTTCAAATGCCTCCCTTAGCATTTGCAGATATATAAACTGGTACAAACTTTATGAAAAACAATCTGGCAATGACATAACGAAAGACTTAAAAGTATTCATAGTCATATACCCAGCAATTCCACTTCTGGTCATTTGGAATAAAAAAATAACCTAAAATTTGAATAGAAATTTATACATAAGAATGTTCACTACAGTAAAATTTGGAACACATTTTTAATAATTTCTTATATTCTTCTCTATAGGTTTTTATGTAAGTTATAAGCAACCTAAATATAAATAGGGAGATAATTTAGTATGTAACGATCCTTTATAAAATGGAATATTTTATAGTCATTAAAAATGGTAGCATATATACATGCTAGTTCATGCTAGGAGAAAAAGGGCTTTGTTAATTCATTTTAATTCTGGGAATAGAGACCTTTACTTTTCGCTTCCACTTTTCTGTACTATTTGATTTATAAAATGACCAAGTATTACTTTTATTTTTAAAAATCAATAAAAAATGTTAAGAAAGAATATGTAATGACATGGAAAAATAATTAAGCAAAAAAAAAAGGAATATAAACATGGTATCTATAGTACACTTAGGAAAAATCTTAGAACATATCAAATGTTAATAATTCTATTTCTATTTTTCATTAAAAATAAAATGTGCTTTAAAATATTAGCTAGTTAAACAATATTAACTTGTTTTCTAATCAGGTTTTTCAAAATTTAATCTTTTTCTCCCAGTGAACCTCAAATAATCTAGAATCTCATTCTTGTTTGCTGAATTAATCACGTATCTGAGAGGATCAAGGGTTAATTTAAGACGTAGATTCGGTCAAGATATTAAAACATGTTGGATAGCATATTTTTGTTATATTAAACATAATACCAAAAAAAGTCATTTTTAAGTGAGTTACAACTTAACACTAAACTTGAGGCTCCAGAGTTAATCTATGCCACATTGTTATCCATTTGCACCCTAGTCATGTAAAGGGCAGTATCAGTATAGATGCTGGAGCCAGACTGCCTCTGTTTATAATCTTGGCTCCATCTTTTGCTAGCTGGGTAACCCTGGCAAGTGACTGACACTTTCAGTGCTTTGTTGTGTCCTTGTTTCCAAAATGGTGCTTATCTCATTGGATCGTGAGAATTAAACGAATGTGTATGAAGTGCTTAGAACATTGCCTGGCATATAGTTAAGTACTTAATAACTGTTTGCTATTATTACTTTTACTAACATACTAAGCACCTGATTTCAGAAGCATTCCATTCTCAAGTAATTGGGCAACAAAGTACTACAGAGTGAATCATGGTTTTTATAATATCCTGAACAGTTGCACACAGCTTACATCTATAGGACCACTATCCCTCCACTGTCACATCAGTTTTCACAAACAGAGGATATTCTGTAAGTACACAAAAAGCTCACCTGAAATGCACTTCAGTTATGAAAACTCGTTGTTAAAAACAATTTTTATAGAGTGATATGACAGTAAAACTTTCTTCTACTCATTGGAAATATGCGAGAGGCCAATGAAAGTAGCATTTGGTATAAAACCTGGCTTTTGGAGTTGGTTAGTCAGATCAGCAGTCCCCCACCTTTTTGGCACCTATGAGCATCTGATGCCTGATGATCTGAGGCGGAGCTGAGGCGGTGATGGTAGCTCTGGGGAGCAGCTGCAAATACAGTCGAAGCTTCGCTCACTTGCCCGCCACTCACTTCCTGCTGTGTAGTGTGATTCCTAACAGGCCACAGACTGGTACCAGTCCGTGGCCCAGGGGTTGGGGACCTCTGAGTTAGATCATGTACTTGCAAGGCCAAAACTAAAATGAATTGCTAAATAACTCAATTTATTGCTCTGCTGTGTGTTCTTTGGTTCAGACTGAATTCTTAATCACAGCCAACCACCTCACAAAAGTACTTTAAGGGAAGCCATCAGAGGAATCGACATGAGAGGGTAGATAGAGGTCAGTAGATATACATTCTTTGATTCCTGATATTGGAAAAGCAATTCAAAGAAGTATCTTACCGATGGTGGGGCAGGAGTACAATTTGACCAAAACCACTAAACGGTGCTTTCTATATGCTAAATGAGCATCATCTTAAGCAAAGTTATACATGTTATTACTTAAACGAAATGAATATTAGATTAGCCTTCTGAAAAGAAGAGAAAAAAGAGAAGAAAAAAGAAAATAAGGAGGAAAAAAAAGGGCATTTGCCTTCCATGTATGAGTTTGATTGGAAAAAATATTATCATGGATAAAAGAAAAGAGCATGGGTTACCCATAGTCTTCAAAGAGCAAATCTACAATATTCTTTCTTGGTATTTTACACACATAGAGACCTTCTCATGGCATTATGCCATTGGCATTTTCTATATGAAAAGTAAGAATAAGGAAAAAAGGAACACAGACAATCACCAAGGAAAGTCAAAAAGTTTTCACCAATTCCACCACCATCCCACCCTCTTTCATGGAAGATCAAAAGATGAATCTTACCTCCACTGAGAATAATGACGGCTATAAATATTGCCAAGTCGCTGTCATCTAATTCCAGTGCATTGAACTTCACAGCAAACTCAAACTTGGGCTCCATAAAGTCACCAAAGGGCTTTCTCAGGCTCTTTAGAAACTCCCTTGTCATGAATCCTTGGCCCTCTGATATGAGAACCCCATCTTTATTCATCAAGGAGGCCAGCATTGTGTAAATGATCTCATGGACGCCATATTTTAGGAGAGTTACTTGGTCATTCAAGTCAAGGTTTACAAAGCCAGGAATACTTTTGGCATATTCTGTGATCTCTTGCACTGCTTCCACTGAGCGAAACTGACACCCCTGAAAAATGCGGATGGCTACCTCTTTGCTCTGCTCCTGCAAGGGGGTGATGTGTTTGAACTTGATTTTATCTTCTCCCATCATTAAGGAATTCATGTCATAGATAACAAATGGCTGCAAATAAAAAGAAAAAGTGGCTGAGTTGGAGATTTCTAATTCACAGTGAATACCATCCCGATTTCTTTATACACATTTGCTTTAATAACTAAAATCTTTAAAGTCAACAACACTTAATAATGATGAAATACTCTTATCTCCTGATTATTTCTCCTCATTGTCTTCTGGGATCAAACATATTTTAATAGTTTTGGTCTTTTTTTCCTTCAATTTATACTGTAACACTTTACCTATGCCTGGCTAATAGTTCCAATTTCTGTTGTTTGGAGTGTTTGTTGTTGATTTAAAAAATAATATAAAATTTATTGTTTATCTTGGCTTTCAATAGAATACGTTTTTAGCCTTCTTTCAATAAAAAGCATTTCAGCAACTCAGGGTTGAACAGACACACTTGAACATAAAGTAACCTTGCAGTTTTAAATTAAATCTACTGAGATCTGAAATGAAACAAAGTGTGCATGTAAAATATACTTAATTATAAAACTCAGTCTGAAAGCAGATTAGAAATATTGAGCCAAGAAAATGTCTATTTCTTTTTTTAATGCTCTGGAAGCAATCTGTTTCAGGAAGAGCAGATGTGTAAGGCCTGTGGGTAAGCGCTGCAAAAAGTGGCAAAAAAAAAAAAAAAAGTTTTGAACTTATTTTTCAAAATATTGGTATTTAAGGGTCAAATAATCAATAAAACATGAGCATCAGGTTTGCAAAAGGCTGCTTTTAAAAGCAAGTTGTATTAGCCATGAAATGATCCCACTCCTTCATTTTCTTGTATAGAACTAACAAAAGGTTTGTAGTCATTGTGAAAACTCTCAAGGCTACTCTGATTGAGAAGGGGCAGGACTTTATATACATTGGATATAATGAACTACATAAGGAATCAAACCTCTAGCCCTATTCAAATCAAGTGCATACCTGGAAGTATTAGAACAAGAGTTGAGGATACTTGGGTTCTAGCTTTTGTTCTGTGGTTAACTATCTGACTTTAGGAAAGTCATTTATCTTTCCTAGGCCTCAACTTTCTCATTTGAGGAAAATGGATTAAATTGGAGATTTCCATTTCTTCTCTTGAGAATACTCTAATTGTATTTCTCAGAAACTGTGTGTGTGGTCTGTGTAGTGTGTGAGTGGATATGTGTGAGCATGCATACACATGCATGTACACTGAACATGAAGTCTCTAATGTGCTATAAATATTCGTTTGAGCAGAGATGTTGAGAATTCTCTCCTGATTGGCAAGAGAAAGTGAGTGCAATGAGTGGAAGTCATTGCCAGCTTCAAGGTTTAGAGATTCTATTAATCTCTATATGAGTCTAGAATTTTCACCAAGCTATTAAATCTGTTCTACACTGAAGAAAATAACACTAACACTAAGGACTCTAAGATGCTGAATAGATTTCCAAACTTGCATATTATTTCAACACTATTTACTGGAGATATTCCAGAAATTCTTCATTTAAAAAAAATTTTACTTCAATTATATTGTTTAGCAAACCACAAAGGAGGACAGATGTGAGGAGCCTAACAGTAAGTTTGCCTGGTTGCTCTAACTAATTCTTCAAGTAAATCAGGAGCAAATAGTGCTATGTTTTTGTATATTTTGCTTTTTTGTTTTTTTTCCCTACTTTAGGATTGATATTATTAATGGGAGAGGAAAAAAAGCCAGAGTAGATAGTAAGTCATATCAGTTATAATGTGCTATTTCCTCGGAATGTCAGATTCTAGTGGGTAAAATTTGTTTTACAGAACCTAGAGCAAACCTGGTTTCTGTTTTCCAGGAGTTTTGTAGCTTATTATAATTTATGTTGAAGAAATACTAGCTTTTTTGCCATGAGAATCTCATGGTATGGATACCTGAAAAGTCTACCTGCACATGTATGTACAAGTTACATGAATATAAAATCATCACTTCTTCACATATGAAAAGACTGTACCCAGAACAACCCACTTCAACTTTTAGAAGAGCTTCTGCTCACCCATTTGGTTCTTGGCACAGAATGTATGCAGAAAATTCTTCCACCCCCATGTAAGCAATTTATCTGGAACTATGCCCTGATAAATCACCCTGTGACTCTTCCCCTTGACTTCCCCTGTCCCCTCATATAAAGACCCAGGTTCCTGTTTTTGAAACTCTGAGATAGTTGAGCATAGGGCACAAAATCCTGCTAATTTTCTCTCCCAATTTAACAACAATGTGACTTTAACCCCTTGGCAATCAATGTTGGTCAGGATTTCCTGGCAGTAAACACTCAAGGACAGAGAAAGGAATCAGTGGCCCCCACCATCATGCCAAACCATTCCAGTTTTTTTTTTTTAATCTCTTCAGCATTTTGAAAGTGGTGAGCTGGCAGAAAATTCTAGGTATTGACATGTGAATGAATACCAGGTGGATTTTTGTTTTGTTTTGTTTTCCCAGTCATATGATTATGCTGTTTTCATTGAATTTTTGAAGTCTGCATAGTTTCTTTCAGCCTCCACGTGCATCTGTCAAACTGTACGAGTGATGATCAGATATGATCTGCCTTTCTTTTTCACCAATTTGACAATCCTTAGATTGCAAACGGTTAATCTGCAGATTTCACACAATGAGACCTCCATATCCTAAAACAGTAAAAAACACTGAAGACCCTATCGCTTAAAACTATGGGTGAAATTAGGTCTGTGGAATTTATTTTGAATCATTAATTCAGTATTACACTTCTGGTAAAATATTCCACATTTCTGTATTTTCTACAAAGCAAAGGGAAACCTTATCTGTTCTATTAGCTTGTACAATATCATTAGATGATCTGCCATTATAAGATGAACCATATCATCAAATTTAGTTTTAATGATTTTACCCTTTCAGTTTGGAACTAACAATTTATTTATCTTCAGACACTCTATCATATGGCTAGATTAGCATCTCTCCTTAACAGGAAAGCATGCTTAATTACATTTAGAACATTATCAGGGATAGATCCAGGTTTTGTGGGGCTTAAAATGTACATAGTTGTTGGGTACATTTACAACATTGTTGGGTTCAATAATACAAATTATAAGAACAAAATTGCTCAGGTTCTTCTCAGGGATTGGAAAGGGCTCTGTGCAAGGGAGGGGCCCTTAAGCTTCATCAGCTTCCTGGTGAATCTGCCTCTGGCCATTATGATGCTTGTCCTTCTAGTACACTGAACAGACCAGAAAAATGTGAGAATGAAATGAAAAAAACTTCATTTGAACACGTTTTTCCAGAGAAGGAAAAATGGTTTCTATAAGGGGAAATTACAAAAAAAAAAAAAAAAAAAAAAAGTTTTCTCTGGAGAGATACATCAAATGTACTTTATTTTGATATATTGTGATTTTCAAAAATGGCTCCACATATCAAAGCCAGGATGAGATTGGGGGGGGGTACTGCTTTATATAAATAATTAAATTTAGTTGCAGACCTATTTCATGCCTCCTATGTATAACACAAAGGTCACGGGGAAAGCTGGCTTAATAATGGAGAAATAGAACAAGAGTGTTCCTTAGTAGTCCAATAACATCAGCATTTTAATACTAGCTATAAAAGGGATTATACGTGAATGCTCTAAGTTTACAGCTCCTCAAATAATAAATAGCAAACTAAAGGAGATAAATGAGAAAGTCAACTAATAAAACACAGACTATTCCAGTGATTTCTCTAATTTGGGAGACTGAAATTAGTGTAGCAGACAACTAACTCTACCTTCTCATAAATGATCACTTGGTAACCACCTCAGAGTTAAAAATGACCTGAAAAAATGTGTACTTCATCTTGTGGGGTTCTCCTGATATTCTTAGTTTTCTTGACAAATTAAACAAAAGTACAAGGAAGAAAACTGAGTTCTTAGGGCCTCTCTTCTTCATTTTGTTTCTTTCTTTTTATACTTCTGACTTTCGTCCTTTTAGACACACATAGTTCTCAATTAGCTATAGTGGGTGAATGTTCATCCAAAATGCATTGGTTGGGTTTCCTCGACTTCTTTCTAGTTTCTGCCCTTGTTGTTCCTATTTTCCTTTTTTTGAGAACCATGGGATTTATAGAACTAAAGGGGTCTGTAGAAATAAGCTACAGCATTATTTTCTGACTAGGTATGAATAAACTGAAGCCAAGAGATGTTCCAAAGTCATAGCTATTTATAGTAAACCTGAAGTAGGACTAGATCTCCTGACTCATAATTAGTTCTTTTCTCTTTCTATTTCTTTCTACATGACTTCCACACTTTTCTTCTTTAAATAAAATTACCGTTCTGGGAGGAATTGGGGCTTTTACACTGAAGCTCCTATATGGTGGGATCTTGGAGTCAGAGCCTTCTGAATTATTATTTCCTAGAGGTCTAGTGAAGTGCTATGTGATTGAAGTTAAATTTGAAAGTCTCTCAAATGTAACTCTGTTTTCCTGCATGGTTTAGAGATTTAAGACAAACAAAAACTTAATAGGAATAATTATTCATACTTTAATGAACTAGCACATAACCACAGCTCTTAAAAAACCATCAACTGCCAGTCAAAACGTTACTCAGCTGGCAAGCAAGGGTTTTGGTCAACTGAGTCTAATCGTTAAAAAAAAAAAAAAAAAAAAATCCAAGCGCTTTTTTTCTTAACTACATAGAATATTATCTTTTTAATTTATTGTCTGAAAGAATACTATTGGTTCAGATATATTATATCTTTAGCTATCCCTGACAGTCCTGGCAATAAAGGAATTTATTTTTTTATTAACACAAATTAATGATCCCAGGATCCTACCTTCTATAGTAGCCATTGAAACAAAATAGCACTATTATCCTGCTCTTTATTTGTACTAGGTGCTGAGTCTCTTTCCTCTGAGGGTTTGTCTAGTGTCTTCTCAGGAGAGTGAATTCCAGCTCACTCAGGTTTTTCCACAGATAAAGGGGAAAGAGGGCACACTTTGTGTAGCTGTGAGTTAAGTGTAGGATTTTAAAGGACAGATATCTTTCCAATAGTTTGAGTTGCTAGATTTGATGGCCACTGTAAATTTTAGAATGCTAAAGTTTAAATGGGTACGGAAGTATTTTCACAAAGTTTTACACTCCTATATTGGTTTTATTAGTCAGTAGTTTTATATTTCATACACTATTTAGAAAAACCATTTTCATTATGGCATCTGTCTGTTCTTGTAATTATAAAAACAGTGACTCCACGTTTACCTATCATAAGCAATGTGCTGCCTTGGGACCCAAAGTCCAATAAGTATAACTAACAAGTTTTATTCCTTATTTGCAGATAGAGTACAGCCAGGGCCTCACCATCTCTCAGATATAAAGTGAAAAGCTGGCAGGCACACCAAGCATTTTTCTATTTATTGTTTTATGACAAACCATGGCACTGAAAATGGTTTTTGAAAACCACTCTCTTTATTTTCACCAACAAACATGGGATTATGTGATAATTATACACCTAGTGTGATCATCACATCAGGGTAATGGTCAAACACTGGGAAATTCCAAATCCATTCAGTACTCAAACTGCCTTTGTGAAACACAGCACCTAGTTGTAACTTATTCGTTTTCAGAGTTCACTAGGATCTCTTAAAGGAGGGGCCTGGGCTGGAATAAGCCACTGAAAGAGAAAGACTGCGGGAGAGCCAGTTTCGTTTCTATTTGAGGGTAGCTAAAAGGCCTATCGCTCCTAAAATTCTTCTCCAGTGATCCATATTCTGTGCTTCCATATCTCATCTTCTCTTAGCCCTGGGCCTAAAATTCCCAAGCATTATTATTTTCAGACAAGACAATGAAAAGTACATCATGTCCCAAAGATATGATGTTAAAGTTAAAAAGATAAGAGGGGAGCAGGAACATTTAATTTATCTGTCCACTTATCTGTTTTGAAAGGTGCAAATGGCACCAGGGAATAAGATATAGGAGAAGGAAGTTAAGTTGGCAAGGAGAGAAGCCTCGGTTGTACTGCAGGCAAATGCTGGTGCTGGGCCTGGGAGGAGAGATTAGCAGACATTCCATATATGTGACCGAATAGGCAATGGTTAAATTAAATAGTAAGATAAACTTAAAGAATGGCCACTTCAATAAAGCCATTTCCTTTTCCAAAGGTTCTGGGCACCCATTATGCTGAGTAGCCTCCCCCAGGCTTGGCCTAACCAACACTAATGACATCAGTTTTAGCAGGGTGTATATAATGAGACCCAAACTGCTCTACAACACCAGCCGTAGCCACTTTTCACATCCCCCACCCTCTCAAAAGTCCATATTTCTGCAAAACTTTTCCTATCAATTCAAATCTTAACTTTCATAAGTCTTGGCCAAGAGATAACATAACACCCCTGAGAAAGATGCTATCAAATGAATAACATGACCATGTAAGATAAAGAACAAATCTCTAGTCTCATTGGAAATCACATTTTGGATTTTTTTCCCTCTCCCATATTCCTCTCTGAACTATTTCTTTCCACCAGTGCTTAATTTGATTTTGAAAGATAAGGAGAAAAAGGAGAGCCAAACAATTCTATTTCAGTTTTGTGTAATCAGGGAATGGATTATTTTAATTTGGCCCCGTCTCTCATTCCTTTCCAGATCTTTATAAGAGGCAATTCTGCCTCTATCCAGATCATTAATGATGTCCAAGTTTGGTGAGCAAATATTGGGCTAGTTAGAGGCCAATTTTTGCTGAAAGTCCAGAATTTCAAAGGGCATAGGCAACAGTTTTTAATTCAGTTAAGCAAACAGTTTTTAATTCAGTAATACATCCCGAATAACTACTATGGGCAGTGCACACTCCCAGTTACTATAGTGGAAAAAATTACAAATATTTGGCCTCTGAACTTGAAAAGACTATAATCAAGCATTTTGTATCCCTTTCCCTTAAAATAGCTTAATACCTATTTATTCCATAAAGAGCCTGCAATTATCTTATTTTTAACTCAAAGATTTAGAGCCGAAGAGTCAATTGGCATGAGGCTTTAAAGTGATTTACAATGGATTGGGCTCTGTGCCCTTCAGTAACACACAGAAGAGTATGTTGGACACTGGTAGTGTAAACTTAAATTCTTGACTACTGGGGAAAATTTAAAAAACAAACAAACAAACAAAAAACTATCTTCCTTCTATCTTCCAGGTACTATTAAATTGATGGGATTTCCACCATGGTTTGCAGGTCTGGATTGGGAGATAAAGTGAAGCTGAGAAAGCAGTTCCAGGAAAACAAATGGCTCGAGGTAAAACTGGAGTAAACAATTTGTTTTAGTGCTCTTTCCCTGTCATTATTCCTTTCTCAGTTCTGGGGCTCCTAGCCTCCACTTCCCTACCCCATACTGGCTTTCAGCAAGCTGTTGCAATTTGCCGTAAACTGTTAACCCTCTTTAGCCACATTGCTCTAGTATTTCTTTTATTTTTATTTCTTTAAACAAACAGTTTATTTTCCGTAGTCAAATCGGCTATGTAGAGGTCTTCATTTATTTGCTTTTGTTTTGTTATGCCCTGACTTTTTTCATGTAATGAATACACAGACTTAGCTTTACTATGACCTACAATAAATGTCTGTGGGAGACAGTCCTGGTCTCTGTAATTCAGGAAGAACAAAGCACAAGAGTATACTGGGATAGCAGAACAAGGTAGATAATTCCTGCTATTCTAAAAATTGATAAAAATAAATCGTAACTCAGAATGTTTCTCCAAGGTGAAACTTTCCTCGTGTATAGGTCAGCCTGGCTCATTGCTAGCCGATGGGAAAGGCTAGCTTCCAGAGAGAATATCATGCTAAGAAAGCACTGAAGTAGAAGTCAGAGGCCTGTATTATAGTCTTGGTTCTTCCACATGCTAATTATGTGATCTCAAGGCAAAATGCTTAACCTTTAAATAGAGGGTAATAACAGGAGCCATGAGATGGTTTGGTGTCTCAAACATATGAATGTGTAAGATTTTTTTGAAATTGTAAAGAACTGAATATAGGTATAATACTGTTAAGGTATCAACAACCTCTTGCAGTCAGAAAACTCATTGTCCTTCTGGGCATTTCACCCTTTATACGGCAATATCCCACAGGAGCTTTTTCTTTTAGTTGACCCTACTCTGTTTAGCTAAAAGGAAAAATAACATCTTGAGATAGTCATCAAAATACATTAAAGGGTAATGAAATTTTCCCCAAAATATAACTGAGTGGGGAAAAAGTTACATATATCTATCAAGTAACTGCATACCTCTCCTAAAGGTGTTCATTTGAAAATAAATGAGAGCATAAAAGGGCTCCTAAGGGCTAGGATGGTGTCTCCTGAATGCGTTCCGTGAATCTTACTACCCTAGGAACCTGCTGTGGAGATAATGACAATCAAAGTCAGACCCTGCCTGTGTAAACTGAGCTCCAGAGATGTGATCAATCTGCAAGCTAATGGCAGAACTGGGATTAGAATTCATGTGTAGTTGTGTTTTGTTTTAATATGAATCCACATTGTTTTTTCAGATTCCTGCCAGAGAAGAGGTCTGCTTCTGGAAAACTTGACTCAATAACAATTATAATCCATTCTGGGTTTTCTAAACAGTGGTAATCAATGAGCCTACAGATGTTTGAGAATCCACTAGAGTAGCCCAAGCAGCTCTGAGTCTCACAGAAGATAAAATTCATACATATAATAAAAGGATAAAGCTCTCAGTTACCCAGGAACTATCAATAAAGTGCTACAAAGGAAAGAAAGGTAATATAATATCCGGAATGTATTTTTGTGCCCCACGTGGAACTTCGTAAAAGGTAACTCTAATAGTTCTCTTAAAAGATAAAATAAGGGGACTGAATACCTTTTCCAAACCTAGGTCAGGAAAGCCGGGTTGCATGAATTAATGTAGTTGTGACCAGCTGTTTTGATACCAAGAAAAGAGATGTATCCTGAAAGAGGATGGTGGGATGAAGGAGGCTTTGGTTCATTCATTAAAGTTAAGATGACCTGCATATTTTTACACTGTTCTCAAAGAATTTATTAAGAGAACTTGAAGGACTTTCTCCCTTCTCAAAATAATTTTCACTTATCCTATCTGAAGCCATTTCCTTTCCTGTGTTTCAGACTCAAGCCTGCAGTATGTAACAGCCAATAGCTGAATAGTACTCTACCTGTGTGTGTAACATGGTAAATCATTTCCTCAAAGGAAAAAACAACAACAACAAACCCGGCCACCCCAAATGAAGACAGTAGAGAGAACTAACTGATTTATCTGTTGTCTTTCCTGTCAAGATGGCCCTCGCCTTTGCTTTGGTCAGCGGGAAGGACTTTATGTATGAGTCATACAAATGTTTTGCCAGGGCCCGTAGATCAGCAGACTCTGGGTTCAGCTGGTCGATATCACTGGAGATCTCTGCCAACAGCTTCTCCTTCTCAGCCTGTGGCATCCGCCCAAACCTGATGGCTGTAGAGGAAGAGAAATGACAGGATGAATCATTGAAATACTACTGCTCTTAATGCACTGTTCTCCTGTAGTCCTAGTGCCTACAGAGCAAAAGGCCCTCCTCCCCTCCACCAATCTCAAGTCCTGGTTTCTATCTACAACCTCGCTCATATTTTTATTTCACAGCAATAGGACAGGCTACAAGTAAATATTAAATTGTTCACTTCTTTAATTTAAAAAAGTAATGCACGATCTGTGAAAGAATCTAAGAGTTTGACCAAAAAAGGTATTCGGTCCCATTATTTACTTACACATAGAGAGCCAGCTCCTACTCATCCCTCAAGACCCAATTCAAATGTCACCTTCTTTGTGAGGCTTTCTCTTTTTTCTTCAAGCAGAGTTTATTATTCCTTCTCCTGGACTCTAACAGAGCTTTGTACATACTTCAACGATAGCAATTTCACCCTGTACTTTATTTATTTTACATGTCTGTTTGTCTCACTCTAGAACAACATCCTGAAGGCCAGGGGCAACGACTTATTCATCTTTGTGTCCCCAGCACTTGACATAAGGTCAGGCACTAAAAGGATTAACATGTTTTACGAATTAAAGAACTGTGTAGGATTCAAAGTTGTACAGACATAGACTTTATTCTCAGGGAGTCTGTATAATCTGTTTTGTCTCTGTTATAAAGAAATACAGATGGTGCTTTCTTTCATGTTACTAGGCCAGACAGTACTTTTATATTTGGTGGAAAGAAGCCATAATTATCCCCCCGACTTTACAGGATTATCACTTAATGATGTTTGTCAAAAAGACAATTTCCTTAATATTTGATTTCCTATGGAATGAGAAAGTATGAAAGAAGAAGAAAACTAAAGAAAGAAGGGCAAAAAGGAACATTTAAGAGGTTTGTAAGGCCTACATTGGGGGAAAAAAAATCACCTATTTATAACTGCTTCAACTCAAATATGTTTTTCTTCCTTCCTACTAATACTATCTGTAAAATAATATTATTATTTTATTTCATTATTATCATACCTCATTCCAGGTGCTTACATATGCTGTTTCATTTAAATCTTCAAAATTTTTATTGAGATATAATCGACATATAACAATATGTTAGTTTCAGGTGTACAACAGTGACTCAGTATTTGTATATATTGTAAAATGGTCACAGTAAGGCTAGTTAACAGCTATCACCACATATAGTTACACAATTTTTTTTCTCGTGATGACAATCTTTGAGATCTACTCTGTTAGCAACTTTCAAAATAAAACTCAGTATTATTACTATAGTCACCATGCTGTACATTACATCCTCAGCACTTAATTTTATAACTGGAAGTTTGTACCTTTTGACTTCTTTCACCCATTTCACGGCCCGGCACCACCCGCCACTCCCAGCCACTTGCCTCTGTTAACCACCAGTTTGTTCTTTGTTATCTATGAGTTAGTTTTTTGTTTTGTTTTCTTTTGTTTTAGAGTTCACATATAATGAGTCATATGGTATTTGTCTTTCTCTGTTTGACTTATTTCACTTAGAGTAATGCCCTCAAGGTTCATTCACGTTGTCACAAATGGCAAGATTTCTTTCTTTTATATGGCTGAATAATGTTCCATTGTGTATATATACCATATTTTCTTTATCCATCCATACAGGAACACTTAGGTTGTTTCCATATATTGGCTATTGTAAATAACGTTACAATGAACACGGGGGTACAGATATCTTTTCAAGTTAGTGTTTTTCTTTCCTTTAGATAGATACCCAGAAGTGGAATTGCTGGAACATAATTTTGACTAATGCTACTTTGGGGCCACACTTTGGACTCTGCATTTTCTTGTAATAAGGTCATTTGGATATCATATCAAATATTACCCTGTGCATAGCTCTACTATTATACTTATCATATGGTATCATAGTAATGTGTTTGTTTTTATGAGTCTCCTGCCCTAGACTATAAGCTCCTTGAGGGCAGAGACTTTTGTATTCATTTATATCTCTAGCACTTAGTGGTGCTCAGTTAATGGTTGTTGGATACAGGAATGAATAAATGGATGGTGCCTTGCTATATGTCATTATGCTAAAGACAGCATTTCTACCATAGACATAAAAGCACATGAACACATTTCCATCTGAGTACTTAGTGAATTTTATTTTGGATTTGCTACAGAAGAGACTGCTTTGTATCCCTGAGTCTCAAATTCCTAAGTTCATTTCAGTTGACCCTAAGCTTTATCAAAAACTAATACAACTATTGGGTTGTAGGGGCCTCCTTAGGGACCTCTGAGTTAGAAGGGAAGAGAATCTTACCATTCAGTTTGGAGTCCTTTAAATTAAATTAGCCTATATCCATTTGGTAAACATATTCTCTGCATATGACCCCTTCAACTTGCCTTTTTTTTTGGTCAAAAATCTTGTCTTTCTTCTCCCTTTTCCCCATTCTCTTTCTTTTTAGTTCCACGGGGATGGGCAATGAATTGTTGTTCACATTCTTATCTCAGTCCCCCACCCCTCTGCCCTGACATATAAGTCTCTCAGGATATAACCTCATCACTTATTGTATTCTCTTTCATAGCACTGATTACAATAATGATCTGTGATGTTTTCTTTTTTCCTCTGCTATATAATCTCCACGAAGGCAGGACTCCTGTTTCTTATTGTATCCTTAGCATTTAGTATAATGTCTGGCATTTGTTAAATCCTCATATAACATATTTTGAAATAAAATGAAAAAAAAAAAAAACTAGATAGTAGATTCCTTCAAAATCCTTCTCTGGGAAACCAGTCCAATTATTTGCTTCCTTGTACTATGTTTATTCTTTGTTCACCAGTAGTTCTCAGTTGAGGAGTGGGGAATAGAGGGGAGGCAGAACGTGTTAGAATCACTTGTTAACTTTTAAAATTATATATCTTCTATAGAATATTTTAATATGCCATTCTAATACTCAATGAGGAGTGTATCAAAAACTTGGGGTTTGGGACAGTGTAGAAAAAACTTCCTAAATGATGGGCTCATGTTGTATGCATACCTTAGTTTATCTATCGAGCTAGTACTATACTACTATATTGGTTTATGTTGGTTATTCTACTAGAACATAAAATATATAAGTACCAGGTTTTCTCATCTATGCTCCTGAATGTAACAAAATACACATAGTAGGTATATAATATATGCTTGATGAGTTAAACTCCAAAATATCAAGTTTGAAAACAAAAAATGAGATAGTATTATATTAGTAAGTTTGGGAAAGTGATCACGAAAGAAAGCACCCAGTAATAATTATGGCATATAAAAAGTAGAAGAAATTTGGGTGCAAAACTTGGAGAAAATCAGAGTTATATACCAAAACAGAGGTGGTTGGAATTACAAACAATCTTTTGCTCTTTAACTTTCGTTATTTACCAGAGCATGCAATACTGCCTCTTCACTCAATGAGTAAGTACTGACTATCTACTGTATGCCAGACATTGTCCTAGGTGCTGGTTATTTTTTCACAGGTAATAAAATATAAATACACACAAAAGTTTATGTGCCTAGGAAAGCACTTTTTTCCTAATAGGTAATCCAAAAAATTAATTTAGAATAAACAGCCAAAGATAGTCACTTATAACCTTTACTAGTCCTGCTTTTTTATAACCTAACAAAATAGACAAAAATAACTTTAAAAAATAATTTTAGAATTAGGATATATTAAAGCTAAAGCCTTTTGCTCCAACCTAAATAAAATGTGAATTCTTATAAGCTGAAGTTCCCCCGAAAGGCTAAATCTCATGAACAAATGTTCTGTATCGTTAAATGCACATGCTGCAAATTAAACTCAATTAACTATTAGTGCAACTAATTCTATAGGTGATTTTAGCATTTTTACATACCAGAGATTAAAAAACGGGATAAAAAAATACATCTCATTTAGTGGGACTAAATTTGCACAAAATGTATAGAAATCTGAAGTGGTAAGGGAAATACAATTTTTTATTTGTATGCCTATTTTAAGGGAGAAAAAGTTGATTTTATTTTGTCGCTTTTGAGTCCCATTAATAATGTCTACCTACCCCATGTGGGGTGAAAATATTAGGCACAGAAAGTGTTTAGCTAGTGCCTGGCATGTAGTAATGCTTAATAAGCACAGCTTTTATTACTTGCGGATGAAGTGGTCTAAGGCAACTATGGTTGCTGTAGACTATAGACCAGGATGGTAGGCATGGCGCACTGTCCCAGATTCTTTCTCACAGGTAAAGAACAAACCCTGAAGACCTAATCTGTCTGTCTGTCTGTCTGTCTGTCCGTCCAAACATCCGTCCGTCCATCCATCCATCCATCCATCCATCCATCCATCCATCCATCCATCCATCCATCCATCCATCCATCATCTCTTTCTTTAACTTGTTTAGGAATGGTGTTTTTTAATGAAGTAATTCTTGAACCTCAGTTTCCACCCATTGAGTGGAGGATCTGAGAACCAAGAAGAGGGAAGACTTCTCTTTTTGGACTGCTGCTTCTGAAGAGACTGAAGTTAAAGCTCAGAAACAGAAGTTGAAACTTCTAGACTGGGGACCAGAAATACAAGGTTGAGCGTGCCCATATACAAGTATATTTTTCCAAATCTCCTACCACTCCTGATTAATCTTAAAAGATAAAAGGAAAATGCTCCATGAGTCACTGAGGGAGAACTTTTGGCTTCTCTGGAAGACAGTGGAATTAACACTGCTCTTGAGATAGGTAGTTAGGAAGTCTACTTTCTAGTTTTAGCTCAGTGGAAAACTAAGTGGCTTAACTTCTCTGGTCTTCAACTGCTTCATCTACAGGATGAGGGACTTAGAAAAGATCTCTAAAGATTCCTTCCTTTAGCTCTGAATTTAGCTATAAAAATTCTACAAATCTCAATGATACATAGTACTGGGGAATATGCTATACTCTCTCTCTTTCTTTTTAAAGCAATATTTGTTTAGTCTTTGAGGTGCTGAAAAAACAAAACAAAACATTCTTTCTGTTCTACAGATCTAGCACATATCACATAGGGCAACTTCCAAAATACTGGCATTCATGTATCTTAGTTTTAAAAAAACTGTCAATATCAGAATCACTACACACTCTTCAGGAAGAATAGGTTTGGTAGACACTCATTAATTTCTGGTAAAAATATTAGCATGCCTTTATGTAATATACTTTTACTGAACTGAATGCAGCTCACTACTAGCATATGACAGATTCAGCACTGAGTATTTAGTACTGATAAACTCCAAGCACATGGAACATTTAGCTATCTCGCTCTTTGGATCTAAGTATAGCGCTTAGAAACAATTAATGTTTCTTAATGATAATTAATGACATATTTAAAAAACATATACCTAATTGTAAGATCATCAATGACAAATGCTACTTAATTACACAGATAAATTAAAGCAGATATTCAAATAATAAATCAAAAGAAGATAGAAGAATTAAATAAGTTGTGTTTTATTAAAAATGCTTTTGTCTTTTAACATCTAAGGGGTGAATTTGCAGTCAAATCAGGCTTTTGGCAATTAGTAAGGTTATATTTCATGGTCAGATTCCCTATTTTTAACATGTTTATTTTCCACAGCCTTATCATATAAATAAGACTTGTATAACACTATTGCTTTTTGTATAGCTATTGTCAATAAGTTATATGTTTTCTCACCTCTTTCTTGAGGGAAAAAATGTGCAGTTTGAGGTTTTGTAGAATTTGGCAATCTAATAACTATCATTTTCTAGCTCCTCTAAAGTAAAACAAGGAGCAGCAGACTGAACACCAATATTAAGTTATTTTTATGTAGGGGTAACATTTTTCAAACTATTTATAGAGGACATTTAAATATTTGCCTAGGTTTCTTTCCAAAGTAGAGATGAGCAACAAACATCACTGCCTCACCTTCTGACTCAGTCCCAGTCCCTGAAGTCTTATTTGACATCGTTTAATTCATTCATTGAACACCTGTTTAGTGCAAGACACTGTGCTAGACAGCCTGGACGGGGCTCCGCGGAGGGGGCAAGAAGGAGGAAAAGGACATGTCTACTAGGGGAGATGCTAAAAATACACAGATTATTCTCTCTCTTATACCTCTCTTTACTAGCTCCTTCCTTTCCACCTAAGCAGATGTTTAGTTTTGACACTAATATTACCTCCCCTTCATGTTATCTTTCCTCAACTGAAGTTATTTAACGAGTAGTCTTCCTTCTCTGTCTGCATTGTCACTATTTACTTCCCAACCCACTGCAATCTAGCTTTCGCCTCATTTAAAATTTCCGAAACTACAAACGACTCCTGTCTATTCTTTCCTGAGATCTGGATTTTTATTTTTCACTTCTTCCTCTATTCCTACATCCCTTTATACACGGATGCTGTATATCCCATAGGCACTTCAAATACAACAAAAAACCAAACTTTCATTTCTCCCTCCAGACTGTCTCCTCTTCCTGTTTTACTTTCTTGGTTAATTCATTTTATCACCCAAACTGAACACCTTGAATAACCTTTGACCAACCTCTGTCCCCTGAGACACTTGCATTCATTGGTCAGTGCTCTGATATTTCTCTCAATTCCACTTCTTCTCACCCATCCCAATGTCTTGTTTCATAATATTGCACTGGTGTTCTGATGAATTTCCCTGATTTTTCCCTCTCATTTAACCTTTTTACTGTTATCTATAGTAGCTTGGTTTCTGGCAATAAAGATCTGATCACTCTCTTGTTTTATAAGGCACAGTGTAGTGTCAAGAAAAGGTATAATACACAAAGAGGAAGAATGGAGAATTAGAAGTCTTATGGAAGAGAAGACATTTGAACTGGGCCTTGAATGCCAGGTAGAATTTAGACAGGGAACTGAAGGTCATAATACAGAGGCCCACAGGTATTCCATCATAGGGCACTTTCCAGGAACAGTCAAGTACACAACTTGCCTGAAATATACGTGGAAAAAGAGCAGCAGTGGGATAAGGTGGAGGAGGCTGGACTGTGGGCAGTCATGAATGCCAGGTGGGTTTGAGTGACATAACTGTCATGTGCATTAGGACCTCTTACTTTGTTATATTTTCCTGAAAGTTAACATTTGGGTAACTTTCCTTGATACCACAAAGAAAAGACTAAAGAAAAAAAGAAGAACATGTTGGAATTTTAAATTTATTTGCCATACAGGTTTTCCTTTTTTGTAACATACACTAGGGCTTCTATTTAAAAGGAAGGAGAAAAACTACCTTAAAATGCTGTGCCACAAAAGTGTGCAACCATTTTTCTGGGTTTTTATTTTATTTTAAATTATTTTTAAGTTGTTGGCTTTTTTTTTTTTTTTTTAAGAATTAAAAAGACCATCATTTCTATAATAGGACATCCTAATCAGCAAAGCTAAGATTTCACTAATTTTTATATTTATGAAAAACATAATTTTTATTCAAATCTCAATAGTACAGGAAAAACTTAGCCAAATAACTTATAAGTAACATAAGTCAATTCTTCAGATTATTTTTTTAAATGCACAGCCTACACTTATTTTATTATGTAGTTCATACACATGAAAATCAGTCCTGAATACAAAATATTGACTAGTCAGAATTCTTAATGACTAAATTATTTCATTAAAAATAAAGAGAACACATTTAAAAATGTGATACCAGAGATTTTGACAGCAGGACTTGAAAACGAAAATTATACTTCAGAAATCTATAAAACTGTGAGTGCCCATTTAATTGAAGAAGCAACATTAATCTGTGAGAGAGCATTTTTATCAAGATTCTGTAGATACCAGCTTCACTAATTCGAAATGTAAAACAAACAGTAGCTGATGCAATGATCCCTTAGTAAGTTAATTTTGGGTAGTCCAGGAAGTTGGCTCGCTATTTCTGCTCTACTTGCAATTGGAGCCTTTCTCTAAAGGTGTCTGGACAGGGTATTGAACTGACTGCACTTGGGATAACTCAGGAAGGCTTTGGAGCAATCAGTGGGACTGACCCATGGTCTAGAAATGATGGATTATTAAATGACCAAAATCATTGCAACGTGTATTTATCCTGATCATTACAGAAAAGAAATTGCTCCTAAAGCATATCAGACCAACACTCGGATGCCTTTACTACTCAATGCTGAAAATGGATATTTGGGAAACAATTCGAAGTTTCCAACTGGAAGAATGCTGAAATCATATCCTTCTATGATGTTTAGGTTACACGTCACAATTAAAATGTAAGTTCTATCTGAACATTAAGCAACTATACCATTTATACTTTCTTTAGCCCAGACTGCTTTTGTACTCTGGGGTTACAGTATTATGTGATCATCAAATGTACTGCCTTAAATTACTGAGCAAGTGATCAGAACATATAAAAGACCTGATTAAGGCATGACTTATATTTTTATGGCACCTAAACATATAGGTGAAAATTTTTAAATTCAGGCAACTGATGATGCCGGTTGCCTAAATATTTTGGAAGACTGTGACATAATCTGTAAGATACAGAATAGCCGGCTGAAAAGTGAAAAATTCAGTGAGGTAGATTACTTGATTTACATAGCATCATAGACTTTACAAAGTTGAAAGGCCTTAGAAGTCACTGATTTTCCAACAATATACCCCAGGGCCCTTAGGGCTCCTTGAACGTTACCTCAGAAGCCTCCTTCAAAGCTGGGAGTGGCTAGCTAATAGGGAAGCTAAACTCACAGAATGGGCTAAACAGAGACCAAAGAGTAGAAATAAAAGTAACACAGAATAGAGCAAATTTACTTTGGTGGATGTTCATTTCTTTCTGTGTGTACTAAAAACAGTGAAGTCCTGATTTTGGTATAACACTAAAAGCCTTATTTTGATAAATTGGTTGAGGTCCATTCACATAAAACATTAATAAAAAAGCATTCTATATGAATGGAAATCTCATTACTTTGGCCTCACATTGGCCAACGCAATGAGTTTTAAATAGTGACTAAGATCTCCTAGAAAACTTTGTATATTGAAATGTTTCCTTCATCAAGAAAACAGGCAAGGCAGGTCAAAACCTAGTCATTGAGTTTCCCTTCTGTATGTAGATCAAATGGATGTTTCCTTTTCTGTGCAGCAAACACATTCCCATCAAAACCTCTGAAAAGGGATTTTCTTAGTTATGTCTACAATCCTGTAAGTGCTGAACTGCATAAGTCTTTGATGCCATGACAATTCCTTTTATTTGTGGGGGGTGGGGGGGTGGGGGGGAAGCCTTTGCAAGAAGTACCAAACACTCCTATCAAGGCTGCTCCTCTCTCTAAATAGAATAATAGTCATACGATGTCCAAAGATGACCTTATTCAGTTCATGATAACTTTCTCTGACTTTTCTGGGAAGAGAAAATTATATCCTCAATAATCACAAGGCTGGGCTTTAAATATTATTTGCCTATAAACAATAAGCAATAGGAGATATATTTTATATGTATGTATACAAGCAACAGGAAATATATTTTACATTGATGTGTGATGTGACAATTTTTTAAAGGACAAAAAATATAATTAAAAGCAGAACTGGCATGCTTTATTAGGCAGTCTTAGAGATAATGACCTCAAAGTCAAAGATTTCTTCATAAAGATAAAATAAGTTTATTTCAACTTGATTGCATCACCTAAAATACAACCCTTGACTTGAAAACATGCCCTTATGTTTTATGAGGTCTAAAATAAAAAGGAAATGGATGGAATTAAACCAGCAAATTATTTAGCAATCAATGACTGCAGTTATATGCTGCTACACAGCAGATGTAATTAATTGTTGAGAAAAGTTGGACCAAATTTCCATCCTGTCTAGAATACCTAATAGATCTAGTCATAATACATTCTTGCCTTCATAGGAAATGACACATATTAATGATAAAAAATATAATTTTTTAAACTATTTTTAAAAATTAGAGTATCGACCAATCATTCTCAAATATCTTGATGATTTCCTCTGTGAAAACCAAACATAGGCTTGATGAAACAAAAATTTAATTTTCACAGATGTTATGGAGTCCTTACAGATGAAGACTGACTTTAAAGATTATTCTCTTACTAGGTCAGTTTTGAGAGAGGTGAAGGCAAAAAAAAAAAAAAAGTAAAAACAGGATATCCAATGTAATAAGACTTTGAATTTAACTTGATTGCTTTGGCATTTTACATTTCTTGAGCCCATAATGAGTTTTTAAAGAACTGACTAATATTGACAAATATAATAATGTCAAGATACATAAAAATTTGTTTTGAGCTAGTTAACCAATCAGAGCTAAACAAAAAACAAGAACTATTTCTTCAAACAAGCTCATCTTCCATGATTTTACTGAGTTAGTTCTCCACAGTTCATGAAAATATGGTTCTTCTCAGGTCTTCTACATTCTTCTCCTTAGGTCGACACCCAAATCATAAGCTCGATTTTAGATATAGGTTTAAAAAGTAGAAAGTTTTATTCTCTTATGTTTCTATAGACACTGAAGTTTTGTGGAACTTTTAAATATTTGCTTTATCCACAAGTCTGTATGCTTCTCCAAGTCAAAACAACTGCTATATCTATACTCACCTCTGCATAGTAAAGAGGAAAAAGAGTATATAAATCTAAATTCTGATAAGCCACTTAAAGTTCCATATCCAGAAATCTGCAAGATTTTCTTATATTTGATGTAGGAAGAAACTATTGATACACCTAAGTAAAGTATAATTCTGTTTTTAATACTATTAAAACAACATAAAAAAAATCATCACAATTAGCATTACATTTGTTTTAAAATACTACGGTTATTCCCATCACCTCCCAGATTTTCAAGTCTTTTCTCCTATTATGGCAGGTGCCCAACCACAGAGAAGATTCTGCACTAACAGCTGTGAAACTCTGAACTAAATGAGAAATGCTTTATCAGCATGCAATATTCTGAAATTTGGCATTCTGTGGAAAAACTGTGCACAATTTCAGCAATGGCCCTTGTGTCTACTGATCTGGCAGCCAGAATGAGAGTAATGTATGTGGTGCTAAGTGCTCACTTACCATTATGAGACATCCCCACAGCAAGGCATTTCTGAAACCGACAGTACTGACATTTATTTCTACTTTTTTTGTGGATCCGACAGTTAAGATCACACCTATCATAAATAAGCTTCAATCTGATTGTTCTCCGGAAGAAACCCTGCAAAGGGATAATGAAAAAAAGGAGCAAATTTTAAGTCTTTGTGACACACAGAAGCAGCAACATATGACTAAAGGTGCATTGGCCTGGGAATCAGAAAAGGTAGATTCTTGATTCAGTTCTGTCACTGGTGACTTGAGATAAATCACTTATCCTCTCTGGAACTCAATTTTCTTCGCTATGAAATAAAGAATCAGGGATCTCCAGTGTCTTGTTTTAGCCCTTCAGTGACCACATCCAACTAATGTCATTCAATGTATTTTGGCTCCACGTTTGCATTTCAGCATGCTCTAAGAAGTGCTCTGGATTTAATGTAATGCAAATAAAACACTATGTAATCAGTTCAGTGTCTCTGCAAGCCATTCCAATAGCAGGCCCCAGCCCTTATAATTGTGCTAAGCAGTTTGGCAAAGTTATAGTCATTTCATTCTAAAATATGATCAGGGCCAATAAAAATCCATATGTGTATAACTTTTTGGAATTCTCTATGTTGCATAATTTCCTACAGAATTGGTTTCATTTATTTATGCAATTGAAAGAGTGTCTCATAATTGCTGTAGCCTACAAACAAAAAGAAATAATAGAAAATAACATGAGAAGTAATATATAAATCCTCAGAAAATCAATTGCTATCCCAAAATAACAAATATATCAATTTGAGGCTAATTGAATGCTGTTATACTTATATTTTTTGGAAAGACCTGAAAAAAATTCTAATTAGAAATGTTTTCTAACTTCATTTTTTTCCCCCAGAATATTCCTATTCATTTCTATTGTGTTCATTTTCATGAAACTCAGTTCTTAATTCTTCCAAATTTATCTGGTCCTGTTTGGTACAAAAAGCACTAAACTAGTATTGATTGCCACTTACTTGCCTTTTTACTTTCTCCATATTTCTTTCTTTAACTCTAGACAAGTTTATTCTACTGCTTACTTGACATCTTCACTTGGAAATCTAATAGCCCTCTCTAATCCAGCGTGGCCAACACACTGACATGACATCCTGATCTTACCCTGCAAATTACTTCATTGCAGCTTTTTCCATCTAGTTGATGCAACTCCATCCTCCCACTTTCTCAAGCCAAAATCCCTGAAGTCACTCTTGACTTTTCTTTCAGGTGGAAAGCTTTCTTTAAATAAGCACTTGCCTATTTCCTTCATTGTCTTCAAGTTTTGCTAACACCTCAACTTCTCAGTGAGGATGATCCACCCTATTTAATACTGCGGCCTGTCCCTACCCCCACCTCTCCTCTGGAACTTTTCATCTCCTTTATTCTGCTTAGTGTTTTTTTTCCAATAACACTTATGACTTTCTAACATGCCATATAATTTAATATTCGTATTTACTTCTGCTCCTCTCCCACAGCCCAATTAAAATTGTGAGCTCTACGGGTGAGAGGGGATGGTATCTTACACCCCTAGATGTCACCCAAAGACCATCAATAGTGCTCCATTAAAATTTGTTGAATGAATATGTGTGTCACTTAACTTCCTTTCTAGGCCTCACCCTTTCCATTTGTAAAACGAGGAGGTAATTTCCAGTTCACACGGTATGTAAAACTGAACAATATATTTCTTAGTTATGCTTGCTTTGGGGCTTTATTAAATGGTATCATACCCCATGTAGTTTTTTTTAGATTTTCATTTTTAAAAAGTAATATTAGGTTTCTAAAATTTATCCACTTTCTTGTGAGAAGCTATGATTTATTCATTTTCACAATTATATACTATTGTAAAACTATACTACAATTTATTAATCTATTCTTATGTTGATGATAATCTGAATTGTTGCCAATTTTTTGTTATTATGAATAATACTTCTATAGATATCTTATAAATATCTATCATGCACATGTGGAGTTTCTGGGTTGTACAATATTTGGATGTTAAATTTTGTAAGATAATGCCAAATTTTTTCCCAAAGTGATTATATCAGTTTATACTCTCACCAGCAGTTTACGAAAGTTTCTACTATCAGCTTTCTTAAGTTTTGACAATGTAGTATGTATAAAATAGAATCTAAGTAGGATCTTACTTTGTATGTCCCTGCTTTTTCATTTTCCAGTTTTCTAATGGATTGTCTTTTCTTAAAATTGATTTTTAGGCATTCTTTATACACTGTAGATACTAATCTGTTGTCTGATATCGGTGTTGCAAATATCTTCTCCTCTCTATGGCTTACTATCCTTCTTTACTCTCATTATTGAAAAATTATAGGGTACTCAGGTATTTTCTGTTTCATTTTGATTTTCATTATCTGTTTCACTTTGAATTCCATCATCTTTCTTCTTCCATTGCTGCTGTTGAGACGTCTGCTGTCAATCAATTTTGAAGGCAATTTTTTTCTTTTCTCTTGGTTGCTTTTATATAGTCTCTTTGTCATTAGTATTCTGCAGCTTTTTACTGCACTGTCTGGACATGAATTTCTTTTCATTTATCTTCTTGGACATGTTGTTTTCTGTATATGGTTTCACTTGTTCATCAGTTCTGACACTCCAATTAGATAGGTGTTAGACTTTCTTACTCTATCCTTTGATATTTCTGAACTTTTTTATATTTCCCATCTTCTTTATTATTTATTATTTATATTTATATTTTATTATTATTTATTATTTATATTTCCCATCTTCATTAATTAGTCACTAATGCTGATTGCAGGAGTAAATATCAGAATAGCAGTCAAATAAGATTACATATATATAATTATAATAGCAAAAGTTCATCAGTGAGAACAGTTCTGTACATAACTCTTCTATTCATTAGTAAGAAAGATATGTTTTTAATATTCAAAGATCCTTCGAGAACTAAAAGAGGCTTCAAATCATAGCAGATTCTGAATAGGACATATTCTTTAACACACTAAGGTCTCATTTTCAGTAATTTCCTTGCATTTATCTTCTAGTTCAGTAATCCTTTCTTCCACTGTCTCCACTGTATGCTATTTTTGAACTGTTATTTCAGTAATTATATTTTTACTTTTAGAAGTTCCACTTGGTTTATTTTCAAATCCACCTGGTCATTCCTGATAGTCTATTGTTGCTTGTTGATTGCTGCAATTCTGCCCTCTTTCTTTAAATATACGTAGGTGTTCTATATTCTGTATCAGGCAATCCCAATATCTGCTTTCCTTGCACAAGAGCTGAGGGGTTCAAATCCTTTTTTTATATTTATTTCTGATGAATGTCATTCATGTTAACTACCTATGTGCTTGCTGATATTTTATTGAACTAATTTCTTGACCTTAAACTATGGAAATCCTTCAGGATCTAAATTTGGAATTCTTTCCTCCAAAAAGAGTTTGTAGATGCTTCTGTTGGAAGCCAAGGGGTGCCACTGACTTATGACTATTTCGAGTTGCCTTAAGAATTCTGGCTCGATTCAAAAGCCCCGGACTCAGCACCTCCTCACTGACGGCCCCTAATACTCTTGTAGGCACCTGCCTTTGGGGCAGTGCTGCACCTCAGCACTCCTATGGGCATCTATCATGAGGGAAACCCCACCCCTCTAAGTGTGTCTGTAGTTCCCAGCTCAAACTTAGGATTTGCTTATTTGTTTGTTCTGTTATTGTTGGTTGTTTTGGAGAGTTTTCCCTTCCTCTTCGAGATCACCAATATCTCAAAGAATATGTCCTATGTAGGATCTGCTAGAAGTCAAAGCCTCCTTAATTCTCTTGAATTAACTTCTGAATATTAAAAAGGTTTTTTTCCTCACTTATTAAAAGACAGTTAATGTCAGAATTGTTCTCACTGATAAACATTGTTGGGAAATTTTGTTTTGATTTTTGCCACTGGGATCATGTTTTATGATATTCTTTGACCATTTTTCTGATCTTTACTTTTTAAAACTAGTATTAGTGGTTGAAAATACTGCTTGGCTAGCTCAATGAGGCAGTATTCAAGTATTTGACTGGCTGGAGAGGAAAGATCTTCCTCTCCAGCCAGTCAAATATAACATAAGAGAATTATGTTATATTTACGTTTAGCCCTTATAATGCAAATTTTTGTTTTGACTCACATGGTATCTTTCAAAGTGCATCACATTCTTTTTGTGATGATTCAGGGTCTTTCAATGTTAAAAGATAATTATTCTGTATATTATTTATGTATAGTATATGTACATAAAATCTTGAACTGACTATATACAGACTCCAGCACACCACTTGGAACTTACTTTTACTTTTTGTTTTAAACACCTACTTCATGATAACCATCTGTTTTCTTGTCATTTGACTCAAGAAATCTAGCGAGGAAGATAAAAGGCTATTGCTAAGTGTCTTCCTGCGAGACTACTGATCTGAAGAATGAAGCAGGCTTCTCCAAAGTTTCTTCATATTACTGATAAAGAAACACTTTTTAACAATACTCTTATGTATTATTTCAGAGTCCATAAAACAATGTGCAATTTCAAACACTTACTCTTATGATTATCATGAAGTCTGTGAATTGGTGTAATGGAATGCATCAGTCACCATTTCAGAAAATTGTTTTGTGTATATACTTATTCTGAAGGCTTTGTATTTGTCTGTGACAAGGTGATGCCTGTTTTTTCTTAGTTTTGCCTTTTAGAAATTTTTCTTCAACCTCTCCTTAATTGTTTTACTTTTAATAAAACTTCAGGTGCAATGAGACCTAAGAATGATATTGTTAATTTTACAATAAGATTAAAAGCCTTGTGCTGGGCCTACATTCAGCTTTCCTGTGAAGTGTATAGCCCACAGAAGCTGAATCAATGAACTACCACTGGCAGGTGGGAATATACTAAAAACTCTTCCTGAGGTAGAGTCTTACATAAAAACACAAAAATAGATTACATTGTGTTGTATGATAGATTGTATTTACTTATATCTTTAAGTAAATCTATGGTTCTAAAATGATCTTTCATTAGAGATACAAAAATATGATGAAACCTATTAGAGAAAAAATAAGTGTCCAAAAAAAAGGACAGCTTTGCAAGCCTCTAAGGTATTTATATCTTTTAGTAGCCAAAGGTTATATTTTACCCAAGAATCTGCCATTATTTCACTTTAATCCAAATCCACATTTTTTATTTGTGTTTGAATTTTGGCAAGAATCACTGATATAAACCTTTTCCACTGGCGTTGTAAAATTGTTTAAGATCTCCTAACAGCTATCTTAAACAATATAACTATTCCTTTCAATCCATAAATTAGTCTGTAGGTTTGTGGTCAACTGTATTTTAATTATGGGTATATCCTATATTCTACTGAAATGACAAACATTAAACTGCTGAAGCACCTTTCAGAAAATACATGCAGGCAACTCAAACACATTGGTTAATTTTACTTTCCTAGCTCTTATCACTGAGTATTGTTGATAAACTAAGATGATACCTTTAATTACTACCTGTCACTGGTCTAATTTAGCTGCAATCAGAGTATGGTAGCAATTTAGTTTACTTCCAAAGTAGCAAAGAATGAGTATTTCTTCAGCTTCAATGCCTTATAACAGTGATTTTCAAACATTTTGATCTCAGGACCCCTTACTCTATTAAAAATTTTTGAGGACCCCAAAGAGCTTTAGTTTATGTGGGTTATATTTACTGATATTTACCAGACTAGAAATTGAAAATGAGACATTATTATATATAAGAATATACAAACATTCCATTAGGCATTAGAGCTGTTATCATTCCATGTCATGTAGCTTCTGGAACATTTCACTTACACTTCTGAGCAAATAAGAGTGCAAATGGTAAACAACAACATAGTATTATTATGAAAATAGTTTTAACCTCATGGGTGCTTTGAAAGGGTCTTAGGGACTCCTAGAGGTCTTCAGACCGCACTTGGAGAACTGCTAACTTATACTTGGAGAAGCCAAATTATATTATTCCACTAATATTTTTAAGGTTTTTATCTTTAAAATGAGTACATGTCTATTTTCCCTGCCAAGTTAGCACAACTTTTGCATTTTAGTCTAGGAAGTCTGTAATCCATATTTGGATGGTTTGCAAGGTGCTACAGGTTAGTATATAATACTCTTAATTTTCTTCTATGGTTTTTACTTGTTTGTTTATCTATGGTTAGTTAAGGACTCCCCTGTATTCTGCAGGTTTTATTAAGTATTTATTCTCCATCTCTGCTTTAGAACTCTTCCTGTTCCTGACTTGAAGGCACAAAGATTTTCTCCTCCCTCTTCTCTGTCTCTTTTTTGCTACCTTTCTTCTTTGCTTGCTTTTATCTTCAAAGGTTTTGTGCCTTCAGAACTTAGCTTTTATCACTATAACCAACTACCGACAATGTTTCTCTTTCAGTTTTTAGCTGTTCTCAGTAATGTTAACTTTACACAAATATATGACTAATAGAATCATGGTGGAACTATTTGCTTAAATGTTCTAAGTGCTTTATCAGCTCATAAAAAAACAATAATTCATTGTGGAAACTTAACTAATCATACTGTTTTCATTTATTTATCAACATAAATTACCAAGATGACCAAAACTAAATGGTATCTTCAGGTTATTTCTCAAAATTTAGCAACAATTTACTCACCCCAAAATTGTGTAAATCTAACTCAATAAAATGATATGTTTTTACTGATCACTGAGATCTTAAATAACTAACTATAATGATTTCATAAAAGATTATAGATATTTTAGTTTGGTTTTAATCATAGATTGAATGGGTTTTAGTCTTTTACATGAAAGCATCTATTGCCAGCAGTTTTTCAAGCAGTCATTTTGGAATGTTACACCTTAAATATGAGTGAGACATTGGAAAGCTAATCTAACCAAGTCATTTTACACATGGGGTGACTGAGAGTTAAAGTGTTTTTGTGATTGGTTAGTGACTGGGCAAGTGGCCCAGGTTACTACTAACTTTTCTTTTCACTTTATTAGGTTGCCTTTAGAGTAATAAACTATTTAAATTGCAGAAATAT
>NW_011888952.1:838432-912187 GCF_000151845.1 Pteropus vampyrus
AAAAAAAAAACATTGGAAGATTCAGGAAATCTGGCTTCTGGGCCAGCTCCTCACTGTGTTGCCATGACACCTTGATTAAGTCACCTAAAAAAAAATCAGCAAGATGCAAGTGTTGACTAAGATCAGTACCTCATAGGAACAATTTAGAGAAAGGAAAGTGAGGCAAAATAGCCTTGCTTTTATCAACTTTCTTAGGTTTTCATATGTATCATTTGAATAATGTTGTTTTACCAAAAAAAAATGGTTTGAGTCTACGGCCATGCTACCCTGAACCTGCCCGATCTCGTCTGATCTCAGAAGCTAAACCTGGTTAGTACTTGGATGGGAAACGACCTAGGAATACCAGGTGCTGTAGGCGTTAAAAAAAAATGGTTTGACAATATTATCTCAATTCCTTATCATGTGTTTACAACAGGAAATGAAATAATAGGTAAATTTTTAGCAAATTCTTTGAAGAAAGAAAAAACATTTTTTTTCACCTTGCATCCTTCACAAGCATGAACTCCATAGTGAAACCCAGAAGCTTTATCTCCACAGACACGGCATTCGATTGCCATGAGGGAGTTGGAAGGCTCCTCGTGAGGCTTATTGTACAGCTGAGTCTTTTCAGAATAATAAGGTGGGGATGCAGGCTCCACTTTGATTGCATCTGTGTATAGAAAAATGTGAGCAGATAATTATCACATAAAAAGCAATGTTAAAAAGGCAATAGGGCAAGTCACTATAGTACATCTTAATGCCATATTTTTATTAAGTGTAGAAGCACTATGGAACATGAAAAGACACAGGAAAAAAGTAAACTTTGTAATCACAGGCAAGTTACAACACCTCTGAGCCTCACCTGTAGAAATAAAATGGGGAAGGGAATTAAGCCTGTGGTTCTATGACCCTGCTACACCCTGTCATACTAAAGCTCTAACAGACAATATATAGTATTTGAACAATTAAGGTTATTTTGCTACATAATGTGCTATATTTGGTATTTCCACAATATTAAATTGTATATTTTTATTTAAATGTTGCACTCTAGAAATATTTGTTTTCTTCATTTTCTGTGTTCCTCAGAGTCCAAATATAAGTGAAATCATATGGTATTTGTCTTTCTCTGAAATATTTCACTTAGCATAATATCCTCTAGGTCCATCCATGTCATTGCAAATGGTTTTCATTTTTTTTCATGGCTGAGTAATATTCCATTTGTGTGTGTGTGTGTGTGTGTGTGTGTGTGTGTGTGTGTGTGTTTGTGTGTGTTTATATATACTGTGTGTATGCATGTCACTAATCATCTATTGATGGGCACTTACATTGCTTCCATATCTTGGCTATTGTAAATAGCGCTGCTGTGAACACAGGGGTGCCCATATCTTTTCGAATTAGTGTTTTGGATTTCTTTAGATAAATATCCAGAAGGGCAATTGCTGGGTCATAAGGTAGTTCTAGTTTCAATTTTTTGAGGAACCTCCAAACTGTTTTCCATAGTGGCTGTACCAATTCGCAATCTCATCAACAGCGTACAAGGGTTCTCTTTTCTCTACATCTTTGCCAATACTTGTTTTTTGATTTATTGATGATAGCCATTCTGACAAGTGTGAGATGGTATCTCACTGTGATTTTAATTTGCATTTCTCTGATGAGTAGTCTTTTCATATGTTTATTGGCCATCAGTATGTCCTCTTTGAAGAAATATCTATTCAGGTTTTACATTTTAGAAGTATTTTTAAATTACTCTTGCAAAAGAAACACAGAAGGAACATTGCCATGAAAAGGTAATGGTAAGCCCAGACTGAAGGTAAATGAAAAATAAGAGAGCAGGTTACCATCAGTGTTGAGTCAGAAAAGGTGGTTTGTAAAATGATGTTTGATACTGAGGAACCTATGGAAAGTAAGCACTACCTTTCCACTGGTTAGGATCAGGTCTATTAAATTCCCATATTAGGCTCTAACTGAAAACCACACACATAAATATAACCAAGTATATCATTTATATTTTTAAAAAAACCCTAGAAATACAGGAGATTCCTACTTATTGTCAAGTAATGGTTGCCAATTACACAGTGGTGACTTTGGAAAACTGGTATTATTAGCACACAAAGAGCTAAAAAAAATCAAGGAAATAGCATCAGAGAAATTTATTTTATCTTGAAAAGTAGTTTTAGTTTTTCCTGAGTCTGATGTTTTGATGTGAATTGAATTAATGGCATGAAGATTTATTAATAGACTACAATGTCAAAATTTAAATTTGTGCTGAAAAATCGGTTTCATGTAAGCTTCTCATATGGCAGAATTAGAAGAAATGGATCAATATTTAGTAACTTGGTGATGATAACTTATATAAGGTAGCAAATTTTTACTTACTAACTTATAGGTGACCAAAAGAATTCAAAGTTTGGGTGATGGACTCTTAACCTGAGATAAACCTGGCAATGTAATCATGCTAGAAAATGCTTCTAAGAAAAATCAAGAAAAGAAAGAAGACAGAAAGGAAGAAAAGAGGGAAAAAAGGAAAGAATGATCTGGGGAATTTACACACTGCCTTCCTTTTTGGTATATTGTAAATACCTAATATTTCATGGATAATTGGATGAATAAATGAATGGTAACTGTCTTTTCTATAGAGTTTTCATCTCTGGAGAACTTATTCCAGTGTTATTGAGATCAGTCCAATTCTAGTCTTAGTAGTATGAAAAGTGAAAATAAACATCATACTTTGGTACTCTTGGAGCTTCAGGTCATACTTATAATCAGCAACCATTGGGTCAGCTCTTGCAAATGGAATGTCTTCATAGTGTGGGGTAGAAATGCTGGAGAAATCAACAGTGGTGAAGGGCTTGATGTCAAAGGCGTGGGAGTGGTCATCCATTACAGAAAGATCCACGGAGCTGATTCCAAAGTTGGTGGGCCAAAATGGCATCTCTGTGTCAACCATGGTAATTTCTGAAATGAAAAAAAAGAACAGCTATGGAGTTGGTCCTAGAAGACAGAGCAATCCTCTAAAGATATACAGAAAGGGAACTGAAAGAGTGTTTGGTAAAGTGATCTCATCCAGTTTATCACAGTAAGAGAAGAGAACATAAGCACCTTCCTAGTGCTGTCTAGGTTGTTTTACCAAAGGAGGAGAAGACACCCCTTATCTGGATATCACAGTAGAGAACCATATGATAGCATCGACGTGTACAGTGTACCCAGATAAATGTTCTGTGAACAGCCCTGTTCTCATTATCTTCCACAGAAGATCATTAATTAGATTTGTTAATGATTTTCAAAAAGTACAGAGTTCTGGGAAAATTTTCTTAAATTTGGAGAGCCTAAATATTTTTCTCTTAGGATGAAAACTTTGCTCCTCCATTTGTGTTTGTAATGCTTTTGTGTGACAGAAAAACTGGTATATTAAATTTAGGTAATAATTTATTATTTAACTACATTATAAAATCATTTTGTTCTTAAAAGTAATACCAAGATGAGTCTTTTAAAAAAGGGATGATCCATTCTGTGCTATGAAAACTTACTTAAATATGTTTTCTGTATATACATCCTTCCTTAACGAGGAGAAAGTGTTCCCTACAGAATGAAGAGGTTCGAGATATGTGAAAATATATTCGATTATCAATGAAAAAATATTAAAATGAGAATCTAGCCCAGCATTAATTTTAAGCCACTCCCAAACTAAAACCAAAACAAAACAAAACTGGAAACAAGAAAACGTATAACAGACAAAGGTAAAAACACTGATATGAATTCTAAGGCCACAGAGTAACTCATTTCATGAACTGCTTGCTTAAGACGATATATGCTACAAGCATTTTTCTAAATATGATTTGTGGCCACAGTCAGTAAAATAAAACCCTGAGAGAGTTTGGTTCTAATTATTTAATGTGGACTTAGAGTGACCAGAGTATGTAGACTTTAAATCTTTATGCAATAGGAACCCATCTGACTTGGTTTACCTGAAACCAAAAAATGATGCCAAAAAAGCAGTCACAAAGTATTTTAAATGTTAACTTTTTGGTCAAAAACATCAGTAGAAAGTTGTGGGAATTTGAGACTGCTGACATTGGTGACAAATAAATGAACTGCTCATAAACTCTAGGGCTCCTGAAATCATAGGCTTATCTGTCTTATTTGCAGTCATAACCCCATCACCTAGCAAAAGGCTTGGCTCATGGTAGGTGCTCATTAAATATTTATTTATTAAATACTAAATGAATTAATAAGGTGGCCGTGAAATTTTAGCAAAAGAGGCAGGGAAGGGGGAAGCAAACTGATATTTATTGAGTACCTCCCACATACCAGACACATTCTAACTTTTAATCCATGTAACCCAAGATATTATCCCCACTTTAGAAATAAGAAAGCTAGGACTACAGAAGGAAAGGAACTTGCCCAGTGTCCAACAGCTAGTAAGTAGAGAATTCAAACTCGAGACTGACCCAGAAATGCTGTTCTGTATATATTCTCTTTATCCTCTCATTGATGAAAATGGTTTATGGAGGAAGGGCTGCTCTCCTAGAGGTATCTGGGAATGAGTCTCTCACATTTTCCCAGCAAGCAGAGAGCTAAGGAATTTACTCTCAAAGGCTGATTCTTGCATGAGGTTAAAGATTCCAGTTGTGGTCTTCATAAGAAAAACAAAGTGCTTTGAAAACACAAATAAGGAGACTAGTCCTGTGAATGTGCTTCAGTGGTTCCAAGAGGACTCATTAGGCACTGTTTGGGTTCACATGTCTGAATATCTACATAAGCAAGTACCCAAACAACCTTAAGTTATCTATGTTACAGTGTAAACACTACACACCAAAAAGAAGAATGTGTATTGGTAATAGCTTAAAGGTCATACTGGGTCTCAATGACAGCCAGAAGAAAGTGTGCTGTTAATGACAGGGTCATCCATCAAACTGAATCCTTTGTCTCAAAATTCATCTAAATCTATATAACCCAGGTCACTCCATTTACTTTGCCCATCTCCTCAGCATGCTTATTTCACATTTCTCTAACCATTTTTCTTAGTATAAATTACTTTTATTTCAAAATATAGCTATTTTATCTCGATTGTAATATCTATAAAAGTGGGTTTATCAACTATTTCTCATTATGTCTATTGCAAACAAAATAAAGATTGACTAAGTTGAGTTAAAGTTAGGGTACGAGCCTCTGTACGAAGACAGGGAAAGAAAATAAGGATGCAAAAATATGTGTTGCAAGAAAAATTGGTTGCTCATCATTTAACTGGTTTAATATTTTTTTTTGTTTTACTTTTAACATATGACTTCAATGACTCCCTGTCAACCAAAGCCATGCTTCTTAATACAGAAATCATACCCTTACAGGTCATCTATTTTACCAAAAAATTGGGGGCAAAATTTTCATGTTAAAATAGCCACTTATGTGTAAATGAATAGAATTAAAAATTCATGTGATTTAAAAGATATAATATGAAACTCCTAAAAAAATTATACTTGTAGTATATTTCATGGCTAAAGGAATGCGGTTTTTAAAAATAATAGACTTTATTTTTTTGGGTGGTTTCAGGTTTACATAAAAGTTGAGCAGAAAGTAGAGTTCCCACATATTCTTTCCTCTTTCTCCCTTCCCCTATCCCTGAAACACACAATTTCCCCTATTATTAATTTGGATTTCCCCTATTATTAACACTTGCATTAGTGTGGTACGATTGTTACAAATTGATAAACCAATACTGATATATAATTATTAACTAAAATCCATAGTTTATATTAGGGTTTAGTCTTAGGGTTGTACAGTCTATGGGTTTTGAAAAATGCATAATGTCATGTATCCATCATCACAGTATCATACAGAACAGTTTTACCGTCCTTAACATCCTCTGTGCTCCACCTATTTACCGCCCCTGCACAAGAATGCTATGTTTTGGCTGTCCTCTTCTATTAACGGCATATTGGTAGACAAGAAGGAGAAACTCTAACCTATATAATAAATTAACGTCTTGGCTTGGCATTCAAGGCCCTCCTTGACATGGCCCTGATTTACTTTTTCACTACTGATCTTTCCCATTAGTGACCCCAGATCTCACTCCCATTCTTGGCATAGCCTGTAGTTAGGCCAATCATACTCTGTCCAGGTTAAACGTGGTCTGCATTTTCTAGGCTGTTCATCTTTGTTCATGCCGAGGCTGCTCTACCTTCTTTCTGTCCCTCATCAGTACACATCACAATCCCATCTTTCTTTCCACAGTAGGGGGAAATCTGACAGTAGTCCAAACGCTACTTTCTCCGTGAAACCTTCCATGAACTTTCAAACTTAAAATACTCTCCATTCTCTGTGTTCCCACAGCATTTTGCACCTCTCTTTTAACTCTGACATAATTATTTGGATAAATATCTCTACCTATTAAAATTCAACTTCTGGAGCAAAAGGACAATGTCTCATTATTCTGTTTTCCCTTTAGTCCTTATGCATAATTGTTTACTAAATGCTTGCCAACTGAATAATTATATTTTATAAAGAAGAGTAGAATGAATATTCACTTTTCTGTGAAAATGGAAAAAATAAAGACACTTTCTCAAAAGTTTAGTTTTGCTAAGACTTAAGCTCTCCAGAAAAGATGGTAATCTCCAATATTATAAATATTATTATAAAATACAATTTAATACAATATTATAAAATACAATTTAAACTATAAACCTTCCCCTCAACAATGTATACTCAGTTTTTCTCTTTTGATAATTGCAGGAGGAAGATTATGGTCCTACGAAGTTTGTGTATTTGTTTCCTACATGGAAAAGACAAAGTAAGAGAGAAAAACAGCTTTCTCCTCATCTCTATGAAGACATATTACTGAAATACATGCTTTTCCTTCCCCCTTCCCTTCTCCCTGTCTTATTCTGGGACATCTTGACCTATTACTCCATGGGCCATATTTATTGGGAGGCACAGTGGTTCCCTAGATATTTTATTTTATTTTGATTTAGGGATGGGTCCAGGGAGCCTGCTTCTAATTTTGTCTCTAGAAAACATAAGCTACTGTTTCTGCCAAGCTGTAAGCCAAGTAGGTGTTTTTTGTTACTCCGTGCAATTACCCATGAAAGAACAAATGAACGAAATATTAGCACAAACAACAGCCCTTCTTGGGGATAGGTAACAGTGTCTTAACTTTCCAGCTGGGTGACAGGAGTGTGTTGCATCACAGTGTATCTATCAATTTCACAACCTTTAGTGCGTTTCAAGCAGGCAAGTCTTTAAGCAGACATTGTGGGAAAGGACATAAATATGTGCCATCTTAGACCTTCTAACTTAACTTTAAACTCTATTATAGTCAATAGGCAGACTTTGCACAATATTCCAAAGTACAATATATTTCATACAAAAATACAACCAATATCATGCAAAAATAAAGTAACTTCTCTAATCTTATAGGCATCATTATTTGGGAGTATGGAAGCGGGCCAAAACAGATGCTAAATTATAAGCACCAGAACTATACAATTTACCTGTGGGGTTTTATGTTGTCCCTTATGAAAAAAAAACAAAAAACAAAAAACTATCAGAATATCTGGGGAAATGCAGCATTTCCTTAATAATTACATTAGACAATATTAATAGAACCTTGAGTCTTTGCTAAGTATTGTGCCAAATACAACACTTGGGTTGTCCCATTTAATCTTCATGAGCCCTATGCGGTAGGTAAACACAGATCTCATTAAAGAAGAGGAAACTGAGGCAAAGATATGGAAGTAAGTATCTGGCTAAGAACATACAGTTACTAAATAGTGGAGCTGGGTTATTAAACCAGGTGATCTAAAACTCCATAGCCTGCCCACTTAACTTTCTGAACTGAATACCTATGATGTGCCAGGTACGGGGGGCTGGGATATACTATGAAGAGTAATTCACAAATAAAAGCTTCATTAACAAAATGTGTTAATAAGCTGTGCAATATGAGTAGGTACCAGGAAAAAGCCTTTCATAGATTCTCTAAAACTCAGTAGTCTTGCTGGAAGTGCCCTTAATGAGACAATGATTTTTTTCAATATCTTCTAATTTGTTTCAGTTTGATGTCATAGTACTCATAAATATGGTTCCAAATAATTTATCCAGCCCCTCCTTATTGATTCATGCAAATCATATTGCAGTGTAAATTGACCTAAGAATTTTCTAATTCTTCTCCCATTATAATAGCTGGTACTCAGAGACAACAATCGTTCTGAAATATTAGAGTGGAAAAGGCCTTTTTGAGACAAATCCAAGTTCCTCATTTGACAGATGAAGAAAATGAGGCAAGTGATTTGCCCATGAGCACAAAGTTAGTGAGAGGCAGACCGAATAAGAATCAGGTTTTCTGTCTCCTACCCTAGCATTCTCTGCACTGCATTATGAAGTTGTTAAAGCATCAGCATAGGGCCAGACAATACATTCTCAATAAATATAATTATTAGTACTAGTAGTCATTTTTGTACATATTAGTAATCACAGTACTAGAATCATGTAAAAGGTGGGCTAAAAGCCTTTAACACTACCACTAGGGGACAGGAAGCGGAAGGAACACCAGCAAAGTCCTATTGTTCAAGCAGGACTACGCCTAAAACAGATGTCCTGTTTTAAAGATCTCTGGAAAAGGAGAGTCCACAGCTTCTTTTGGTACTTATTCCATTGCTTAATTGCTCTTTTGTAGCCAGGAAAGTCTACGTCTTATCTGGCATTTCCCCAATTGTATTATACATATGTTAATGATGTTCCTTTTAAAATAAAAACAAAAAAATTCTGGTGGGCAAATAAATTTAGGAAATGCTAGTAAGTAAGGTTAAATAAGGGTTTATTATGGGACTTCTTAGCCTAATAATTCATGAGAAAATATAAGAGAGGTGAGGGCACAGTATGCAATAATTGAGGAGTTTAACATTTGATGGAATAATGTTTGTAAAATAATCATCTAACCTATGCGGTAATTTGTAACTTTTTTTCATTTCCTAAACACATAGTTCTCTGCATATTTGCCCTTTACCATAAGTACTTGAAAAGTGTTATTAAGTTGTCTCTCTGGTTTTCTTTAACTTTAGAGTGACTGAGGGCAACAATTTATGTTGGCAAACGACAACAAAACCCGAGAGAAATGATTTCTTACTTAAATTACCCAGAAAGGAATCACTATAAAAGACTAATGCTCTTTTTATAAAGTCTACCCTAAAAGCTTCCAGACAGGAAAAAAAAAGTCCCATATAAAGGAACAGGAATCAGAATGACATTGACTGATCAACAGCAACACTGGAAGCTAAAAATCAATAGAGCAATGTTGTAAAAATTCAAAGAAAAAAATTATTTCCAACTTATAATTTTATACTCAAAAGTTGAGTATAATTTTATACTCAACTTATAATTTTATCATTCAAGTATAAGAGTAGAATAAAGACATTTTCAGAAATATAAGGCCTCAAAAAAAAAAAAAAAAAGTCACCTCCCATGTGCTCTTTCCCAGAGTGATACATCAGAACAAAAAGAAAATATGGGCTCCAGGAAACAAAGGTTCTAAACACAGGAGAGAAGTGAAAGGAAGTTCCAGGATAATAGTTAACGGCAACTTCAAGAGAATGGAATAGGAGGATGAAGAAGGCCATGTGAGATTACCTGAGAAATTAGAATGCCTGATATACTTGACCACTTTGAGAGTTGGTATTATTCTGTCAGAGTCTGAGAATGAACTAGTGATAATGTAGAAAAGGAACAACAAAAATGAACAATTACTAAGTAAAAAAAAAAAAAAAAAAAGATTTAACTCCATAAAAACCAAACAGGTATTCAAGATTGGAACTGTAGTAAAAAGAAAGAAAAAGAAATGAAAAAAAAAAAAGAAAGGATTGTAGTATACTGCCTAACTCAACTGTAAGCAGCACTTTAAAAGTTATTACAATGTAAACTCAGACAACTGATTACTTAAAATTACAAATAACTATATTATGGAAATGGGAGAAGAGGAAGCGTATAGTTGGGAAAGGGTGGGTGGTGGTAAAGGGCTAAATTCTATCTTCTACAGTAGGAATTCAGTGAGTAATGAATACAATTTTTAAAATAGCAATATAAGCATGTATTTTAAAGATATAGAGATAAATACTAGGAGAAAGAGTTAAAAATCATTGCCTCTATAGAGTGGGAACTGGGTGTGGGACTAAGGATTGCTGTTCTTCACTGAAAGCCTTATATTATCTGACTTTTAAAACTATGTACAAGTATGATTTTGATAAAAGCAAAAATTAAGATAAATATCTTTTAATTGTAATATTTTCCCCATGATCTCACCTAACAGAGAGAGTACATATATATATTCCTTGCATGTTTCTCATTCCTCTTAAAAAGGCTTATCATGCAATAAGCTGGAAGAGTAGAGAGAATTTTAATGTAGTTTCAGTAAAATAAAGGAAAATCAGAAAACATTTTTGAGACTTGACCAACAGATGACTGTCCTTTTGACTCAAGCATTTAAAAAATAAATCTATGAATTAATTTTTTTCTGCACTGGTATCACGGGTTTTGATTAGTAAAGGAGGAAAAAGACTCTGAATCCTATTAGTAGAATTACAATTTAATAAAAGCTAACAGTTTTTAAGCACTTATTATATGACAGGCACTGTACCTTAAAATCATTACATATGTAATTTGCAATTTATTAATGTATACATATAATTTATAAATGTACATATATGTAACATATAATTGACATACACAAACAGTCCTATGGGTTATATTATTATTATTACCACAATTATTATTACCACCCAACAAATTGAAAAAAATTAGACAGAAAGGGGTTAAGTATTTGCCCAATGTCACACAGGTAATATATATGAGCTGGGGTTTAAATTCTGTTGTGATTTCTCTGAATAGAGAACATCTTATTTTGGACACCATGAATTAAGAAAAGGATTAGAAATGGGTCATTTGGTGTGTCATTTGTTTCTTCAATATAAGAAAATATATTTTCATTCTGTTGCCTAGTAGACTATATTAAAAACCAAATGCAATGCTTCTGTGGTTTGATTCTCCATTGATACTCCCATTGATAGCGCTGGCAGCAGTTGAAGCATTCCAATATGTATCTGCACATGCACATTTCTTTATGATAAGCCAGCAGGTCTCACAGCAAATTTTCAACTCAGATCAACAAAGGGCATATCATCAACTTCAGAGATCATGTTCGTTTTCTCTTGCATGGGCCACATGTTGTTTAGATAGCTTGTCTAATCCAGTCCTGAGGTATCAGGAGACTGAAAAGATTACAGGATCATGCCCTCATCCATACTCATCATTGTTTCTGCTTCCTTAGCTGGAGATTCATGTCCTCTTTCTCCTTATGGTCAAACTAACTCAAGCTTTGTTCTTCTGCTAAAACTACCTTCACAAGTTTCTAACGGGAGACTTACTACTAATAATCTAATCAGGACAAAGTCTAAATCTGTAAAACAGTTACTCTGGTTTAGTCAAAATTTCTACTTTGCCTGCTAGCACACGAAGAGTGGCGCTTAGGTCAGAAAAAAGGAACTAGAATGTTTCCCCCTGGCTAGCTCCCTCTTCACATTTTGGGTTTCGCTTCGTAGTGATAGGAGATTGAAAATGGAACAGAAGAGACTGAGTGAAAAGGAAAAAAAATGAAAAGAATGCTCTAGAAATTTGTAACTAGTCAGAAAGGAGGGAGTCACCAAAGATCACCAAAGTACTATTTCTCTCTGGTCTGTCCACCTCTCAAACACTGTAAAGGACCTCCTACAACCAGGAAAAGACAGAGTGGATGGGTGGTTTTAAATAATGCTTTACCACTGAAGCACCTCTAATAGCTTGAAATTATCATAGAAGGGAAAGGCACTGTCTTACTCAGAGCTCTTTAGTCTGGCAAAATGATGTGATACATTATGCTTCTGTTTCTTCTTTTGTTTTCAATTTACTGTGCCAAGCACTCTTAATGAGAAGACAATGGTCTTCTAAACAAACAGAACAAGTGTCAAAACAGATGTAGCCCGATTGCTAGTGATTATGGCTGATTAACAGATTTTAACTAGTTATACTATATATTATCTTAAAACATATTACAATGTGATATTAAAATATCCAGAGTAAATGTTTTTCATATTTTCAATCTTCCTCCTGAGCTATTATAGCATTACCAAAAATATTCTATATGAAAGCATTTGACACAATTTGACACTCATTCATGATTTTTAAAAAACCTCTTAACTGAGAAGGAAAGGGAACTTCATTAATCTGGTAAATAATATCTATGAAAAAACAAATTAACAACCTAAAGTAGCCATTATATTTGATGGTAAAAATATTTAAAGCTTTCTTCTTGAGATCAGAAATGAGATAAGAGTACTAAATATCACTATCTCTATTCAACACTGTACTGGAAATTCTATCTAATGTAACAGAGGGTTGTGGGGAGCACACAAGGATTAGAGAAGAAAAAATAAAACTAACATTACTAACAGATGACTTAATTGTATAAAAAATTTTAAAAATGTAGTTAATAAGAGAATTTAGCAAAGTTGTCAATATTAAAGGTCAATATTAAAAAACCAACTATATTTCTATAAGCTAGTGACAAATCAAAAATGACATTTTATATGATTTGAAGAGATATCAGAGTATAAAATGATTTTTACAATAGCATCAAAACATCAAATATCTAGGGAAAAAATATAACAAAATATGTGTAAGGTCTCTACACTGAAAATGCAAAAGTATTGTTGAAGAAAAATGAAAGAATACCTAAATATACCACGTTCATGGATAGGAAGGCTCAATATTGTAATGCTGTCAATTATCTCCACATTTATCTATAGATTCAGAAAAATTTTAATCAAAATCCTAGCATTTTTATGTGGAAATTGACATGCTTAGTCCAAAATTTATATAAAAATTCAAAGGACAAAGAATAGCCAAGGCAATCTTGAATAGAAAGACAATGCTGGAGGACTCTACTACCAGATATTAAACCCAATTATAAAGCTACAGTAATTAAGACAATATATTAATTGGTGAAAGAGAAAAAACAGGCCAATGCAACTAATGCAACAGAAGATCAAGTCCAAAATCAATCCCACATGTATATGGTCACCTGGTTTATGATCAAAATGTCACTGTAGTGTAGTGAGGAAAGGATGATCTTGTCAATAAATAGAGTAGGTCAACTGGATATCAATATGGAAAAAAATGAATCAACCTCTACCTTAGACCATACTCAAAAATCAACTCCAGATTGATTTTTGGACTGCAGATCTAAATGTGAAATATAAAACCAAAGAGCTTTTAGAACAAAAACTAGAAAAACACTTTATCAATCATGGAATAGGCAAAGATTTCTTCAGCAGGATATAAAAAGCACTGATCATAAAAGAAAAATTGGATAAACTGGACTATATTAAGATTAAAAACTTATTATTAAGTACATGAAAAAGCAACATATAGAGCGGGAAAAGATATCTGCAATACATGTATCTGACAAAGTATGCTTTAGAACTCGTACTCCATATAAATTGGGCAAAAGACTTGAATGGGCAATTCACAAAAAGGATAGAAAAAAATAGGCAACAAGTATTCAAAAGATGCTTAACTTTTTAGTTATCAGAAAAAGGGAAATAAAAATTATTATATGATAATTTGATATATCGATATATAATATGATACTGCCACACCCAACTGTTTGTCTCTTGTGACTGACTAGAAATATGGTTGAATCGATGGCAAGAAGATTTCTTTGTAAATGGCAAAGATTTCTATGTAATGTGGTGGCTAAATGAAATGTCACTAAATGGCTAAAATGAAGAAGATGGAAAATGCCAAGTATCAGTAAAGATGTGAAGCAGCTGGAACATTCAGACACTGTTGGTGGAAGCAGTAATTGGTACAGCCATGCTCAAAACTAGTATTATCTCTTAAAGCTGAACAGATCCTATGGTCCAAGTACATATGTAACAGAAATGTGTACACTTGTTCACTGAAATATCTATACAAAAATGTTCTTAGTTGTAATATTTGCAATTCTGGAAACCATCTGAGTGCTCATCACCAGTAGCATAGAAAAATATATTGTGATATCTTCACACAATGAAATACTATACAGTAATGACAGTGAAGTACAATTATACTTAATGTGATTAATCCAACAAACAAATGTTGAGCAAAAGAATCCAGACACAAAAGAATAAACAATGTATGATTCTAGTCATATAAAATTCAAAAGCAGGCAAACTAATCTATAGGTTAGAAATTAGAATAGTCAGAGGGCTTCTGCAGTGCTGGTATTGTTCTGTTTCTTTATCTGAGTGCAAATTACACAGGTATGTTCATTTGCTAAAATGATTTGCATACTTTTTTCTATGTATGCTATACTTCAATAAAAAAGCTAAAAAGAGAGATGTTCTGAAAGGGTCCTAGGAGTGGGGGTTGGTAGAAGGAAACATGCAGACCAATCAGATAAGCCAAGAAAAACTCTTTCATTTGTACTGAAAGGATTGTTATACAATTTCTAGGGCATTCATTTAAGAATTTTCCTATTCAGAAATGATAAAATGGTATTAAAATTAATGTTAACAAACTATCTATTTTTCTAACTGGCTTCCTTGTAAAATAAAGGCTAAATACATATTCAACCAAGGTCTTCAACTCAGTGTAAACAGAGCAGGTAAAAATTCAAAGGGTACACATTTTATTCTAAGGAGTTTAAAAGTTGTGTTTTTGCTTTAGATATGTCTGGCTTATATGTAAGGCCTATGCTGTTTAACAAGGACCATGTAGTTTTTAACAATGCAGGAAATCTTTTTCTAAATGCTAATGCCTATATCAAGAGTCCTGTGTTTGGGAAGTTAATACGTTTGTTATCTTTTAAGACACTCCATTTAAATGAAATAAAGTCAGCAGGTTAAGTACAAGTTATCAATTTTATGCTAATTACTTAATGCTTCTTTCTATCAACAATCTATTTTATAAACCTTGTTTCTTAGAAGAGTTATTCTATTTTACTATGGTGTTTCTCTTCCCAAAACCTTTCCTTGTTTTACTTTGCTTTGTCATTTTTCTTTCTTAATGTCTTAATCTCAGCATATGCTCAATCAGTAATATAAAATCGAAACCACCTCAAATCAAGATAATCAATTATCTAATACTATGTGCAAGGTATTTTTCAGGCCTCACAAGAAATACATTATAATATAGTTCTTTACCTTGAGAAGTTACCAAGGTGAAAGAAGTTTAATAACAGAAGGAAGTATAGAGACCAAACTAGTGATGGAGATAATAAGTGCTCTAGAAATGTAGAGGAGATAGAGACTAACATGTTATTAAACAATCAGGTATAACTTCATGGTAAAGTTTTGAATTATGAGGGTCCAGTGGGATGATTAAGATTTGAATTATTATTGATAAAAATATTCCAAGGAAAAGATACTCGTTTCTATCATCCAGCATGTTCCCTTATATTATGAGTTTGCTTAAGTAATAACTAAATGAATATAATATCAAAGATGATTAGATTTTATTTAGGACATACACTTGCAAATTGAATTGGTTTCTCCTGGATCCATTGCTGGTATCTTATAATAGACTAGAAATGTGGCTGTGTCAATGGCAAAGTGCTATATTTGTTAATGGTAAAGATATTTATGTAAATCTGGCCAACTCAGGTCAGCTCACACTTTTGGCTCTTATTCACATTATTTTTTAATCAACTAAGTAAACTTGCCCAGGTGTCTATATATTAGGTCTACAATTTTAAAAACTAAAATAAAGGCAGGATTTTAGGTAAAGTATAAGACAACAGTAAAATAATATGCAATAATTTAACATTAAAAATATTTAATTGCTAATGTCAAGCTAAAAACTTAGAAGAATGAATATTTTACTTTTTCCAGAAGAAGTGACTTAATTAAAAGAAGCAAGGGGAGCCATTGTGTTTACATGGCTGGAACACATGAAGAATATTAGAACTACTGTTCTGTTACTAAGTTTTGTCATTGGTTCTTTGCCGAAACAAGAAATTAAACTTTGACTTTATTCTTCTGGAGGTATGGTTAATAACATGTATCTATCAGATAATACCTACATATTTGGGGGGAAAATGCTAAGGAAAAGATTATGAGAGAGTAAGCAACAAGTATGACTTAATTAACCATGATAACAGAAAACTTTTGATAGCACAAATAATGAAAATGTTTATTATACCAATAGTGATAACTTCCATTTTAAGGGTGAGGAGACAAAACTAACATTTGTTGTGCATGGATTTACATATCAGGCACTGCTCTAAGTGCTTGATGTGTTGGAAATTAGTTACTTAATCAAATAAGTTACTTTTCTTAGCACTGCTAGCAAATGAGTCTTGGAAGTTCAAATGGATACTGGAAGTATCAAAATGTAGGCCAACTTGCAGAAAAAGCCAGGCATTTAGTTAATTCACAAACGTATGATATTCAAATTAATATTCGAAGGATACTGAACTAAAGATATTCAAACCAATGAAAGGACATGATTCAAATAACTGTAAAAAATAGGTAATTCAAAATATATTTGTACCTATTTTTAGCATATCTAAAGTTGTAAGTTTTTCATATTAGCATCCGTTTTAGAATAGTATTTAGTATACACTAAACTTTTGTTTTTACTCACCGAACATATTCTAGAGCCTGACCTCAGGAACTGCTGAGGCACAGTAGATCAGCCTGATATTAGTAAGCCCGATTGGAGCAACAAGAACTTATTAGATACCTATTATGTGTTATGTATTTGTGGAGGGCGGGGGAGGGGAAAGGCAGTGGGGAGGATAGACAATTAAATAAGCGGGTCAAAGCAGTCCTCCCTACAAGGTAAGATCTGAACAAAGATTAAAAGGAGCTGAGAGAGTCAGCTAAGATGTCAGAGGAAGAGCTTCCAGGAAGGAACAGGAGCGAGAGCAAAAGCACTAAAGCAGGAGCATGTGTGGAATGTTGGAGGAACAGCAAGGAGGCCAGTGTGATGGGAACAGAGTGAGTAAAGGGCAGGTAGATAGGAGAAGGGACAGAGAGGCTGACTGGGTGGAATGGGGAGTGAGGGGCTGACTGGGGCTTTTGTTGTAAGTGAGGTGGGGAGCTAGTGCAGGGTTTTGAGTAGAGTGACATATCTGACTTATGTTTTAACATGATCCCTCTGGATGATGGGTTGAGACTAGGCTGTTGGAAGGTAAGGGCAGATGCGGGAAAACCTGTCCAGAGACCGGGATATAGCAATCCAGGCAACGGATGGTGGATTGGGTCAGGGTGGTGGCAGTGGAGCGGGGAGAGATATATATTCTGAGCATATTTTCAGTTTAGAAGAGAGGGACAGCAATTAACAGTAATGTATTCAGAGAATGCTTCACAGCTTAGATGTTACTTGAACCTGAATTTGAAGGACAGGGAGGATCTGAAAAAGTGGAAGAATTAAGAAAGGCATTCTAGGATGTGACAGGTTTAGAGGTCAGGGTGAGTATGACTTATTCTTGGGACAATGAGATTAGTCCTATTAGAGTAAGGTCGGCCAGTCTCTGGGGTTTGTAGGAAAATAAGACATAAAGTGGAACCAGAATATAGAGAGCTTGGAAAACCAGGCAAAGGTGTTTAGACTTCACAATGGACAGGGGGCATATGCTGGACAACTTTCAAATGCCTAATTTAAGGGTATCCAGAGGAATCTAAAATAACAGAAACTTCATGTCAATTCTGTTGATCTAAAACAACGGAGAAATTTGCTCAGTTTTTTTGCTCAGTTTTTTTCTGACGCAAAGAATATGTACTTTACAAAGAGTTATGATGATTTCAGAATTTCCTCAAGGTTATCTTATTCAAGTTATAAGTGAGAATGCAGACAAAGATAATAATCTATGACAACCTCTATTAGAGGTATAAAAATTGTTTTTCACTTAATGACTCATGTTTTACACTGCAATTAACAGTTTAAATGGATAATTACTGTCAGGTAGCTTTCGAGGCAAGTTGTATTCCTTACGGCTGCTAGGGGAAAATATAATTTTTAAAAATGCTGTGCTTCCTTGTAAGCATCTAATATAAATGATATTTGTTTTGAGTGCTTTCAACAATTCATAATTTGGGGGAAAGTACAAGAGAAATGATAGTTTTTGGGAAATGTAGTAAGGAGATTCTCAGAGTCTAGAAAAATCTGCTAAATCTACTAAATCCTGGTGATCAGAAAAGAGATTTGAATAGTTAAATCAGAAATAAATGAGAGCATTTGAGATCTTGCTCTCTGGCATATGTTGTCAGCTTGGCTCAAATAAACTTTTATAAACATTTTCAAACAGAAAAAATAAAATAAATGATAAAACTAGAGCCATACTAAGAAAAAATTAATATAGGCAATAGTAAAATTCTAGAAAGAGGCCCTGAATTATTACTGCATGTGAGATTATGAAATTCAGAGCTGTGTCAATAACCTAAATCTTTATCACATAGAAAACATTATAATCTAAGACAGTTTTTCAATGTCTCTGAGAAGAAAACAATCATTGCTTTCATTTAGGCCCAAAGAATGATTACAACTTTTGGAAATGTAATCTTTTCATACACAAATGATAATGAAAGTGGGAGCTAATTCCTCCATTAAAAATCAGACATATAGATTCTTTCTCTAAGTTTGATCATTTCCTTATCAAAATATTCATAGGAAGGCATGCAGAAGCCTTATCTCACTCAAAACTACCACTTATTTTGGTGCATCAAGAATCTGTAGTCCCCCAACTCCACCCATATTCCTTAAAATATTCCAAATTTAGAAATTTAGGAAGATTATATGTCTCCTATTCTATCCAGAAATGATTAATATTATAAGGCCCAAATAGTAAACTCTATATAGGGCTTCAGATGTGCTTTCACAAATGTTGTGTCATTTAATCCTCACAATAACCCTGTATTTTCTGTTAATATAAGTGGAAATGGAGGGCAGAGAGGATAAGTGACTTGCTTGAACTCATGAAGAAAGTATGTGGCCAAGATAAGATTGGTGGTTACATCCCCTTATATACATGGGTCCCTTCAAACTTCTGGAAAGGTAAAAACTATGATCAATTGCCTAAATGTTTCTAAGTATACAGTTGTCTGGAGTCAGATACAGTTTAAGTATCTCAATAAAAACGATGGGCATTCGATCATGTACTTTTATCTCAGGAGAGACTCTCGTTTCAAGAATCGTCTATTGCAGCATTTATCATGTCTCTAAGGCATATTTCCATTGCTCAATCAGCTCCAAAGGATAAGCGTGTCATCATCTTTCAATGCTCTGGTGCAACAACTTAAAATTAAAGAATTCACACAGGACTAAGTCTGGCACTAAAAGCAGGAGACATATTCAGCTTGAGTTTGTGGAAGCTTCCCTTCAATCTTGCCAATTTTTACTAGTGAAAATGGTTTCAGAGCCAGCATGGGGTTACTTGGGGTTGCTTGAGAAGCTCATGATGAAAACAGAAAGGGGAATAAGATAAAGTGGGTCACAGTGATCATGGAGCCCAGGAAAAAGTGGAGAAGTCCTCTTTGGGCATAGTGGCTATGTAGAGTTTTTAATTTCGTGAATATGACCAATACAGCTGGGCATCTGGATCATTTACACTTAACAAGCCACATTTCCTTCAACAGCAGCACCCAGCTACTTGTAACAACCCCCTATTCTATTTTGACTGTGATGAGAAAGAAGGAGCACCTAAATTAATTACTGTAGCTAGGCCTAATCTCTACAGTGTTTCATCACTGCTGGCTCCTAATAGCTAGTGATGATCATATTCCCAATTTATTTTCAAGTTTGTCTGTTTGTTTTGGCAAGGGTAGAGTAAGTATTTCATGGTCATCTATAAAATATAATAAGTTAACAGCCACAGGTCTTTGGCCTTTAGGAGCTCATATTTTTAAGAGAAAAACAATAGTTATGAATAAGAAGTAATCAGAGACCACATAAGACAAGAGTTAAATTATTGGTACACTATATGATTTCTTAATTGCTAGTAATTCTCTTCTGTATCATGTTAATTAGGAAGGAAAGTACTGGGTTATTCTTTTGGAGGGGATATGAGACTCAAAAAAATTAAATCCAGGGCAAATTCAAGGCATAAAAATAGATTAGTAGAGAATGAAAACTAACTTGAATCACACAACTATTCCTTACCATAAACCGTACTTGTCCCTCAGTTAACCTAAAATATTTGCTGCACTGCACTCAGAATATATTTTTTCAAACACACAAAACTATCAAATTTTGAATCAAGAACTACTTTATAGTATAGCTAGGACATTCTGCCCTGATGTCAGCTAAATTAATAATTGGAGAAAGATAGCAATAATTTTTATGGCCTGCAGAAAAACAAAATGACAGACTATTATATCATATAATGAAACTACTTAAGAGGCTCAGATGATAGAAATATACAGAGTCAAGTCATCATAACAAAATAAAATAGTATTTCAGAAAATATTTTTTATTAATTAAAAAAAAGCTTTATGTTTTAAAAATTGTGATTAATACATTCAAACTTCAGGCTTTCAGAAAAATTAGAACATTAAAATGTAAAGCCATTTCAAGAATTATGCAACTTAATTTTAATGTTTTAGCACGTATATTGTAAATCATGAATCACACTAGTTAACACAACCTATTTTTTATGTGGCATCTATGCAAAGAAAAACATAAAACAAATAGAAATATAGAAATAAATACAAAACAGTACAAAACAGAAGAAGCTGTGCTAACAAACTCCAGTAGAAGGAGCTGTAGAAATGAAGAACTTACATTTTGCAATGTTGAAAATGAGGTATCTGTTTGAATCTTATATATCTGAGTAAAAGTAATAATTAACTCATTTATTTAGCATGCAATAGGCATTTAGGGACCTCATTTTCTTTATGTGTAAAATGAGATGCTTAGAATAGACATTTTCCAAGTTTCCCACAATCTATTCTACAATTCATTAGGCACTATGCTAAGTATCCTAAGAAATACAAAGAAGTATTTAATTTGGTTCTACACTCTGGAAGCTTATAATTCTTTGGGAGAGATTAAAACGTACATGCAAATGTCAAGATTTCAAAGTAGAACAAAAACATGCTGAAAGGGCTTTAAGAGAAATACAAATGCTGTAAGAGGCATAAAAACTGCTATGAGAGAAATCTAATATATATGGCTAAAAGGGGAAAACGTGACTCTTCAGGTATTCTAAAAAGATCTTAAGTATCTTTGGCAAACATATATAAACCCAGGAAATAAAAATGAATAGGTCTTTTTTTTTTATGCTTTAATACTTAAAATTCAGGAAATGGGAGCCTGCACAAAGATAAAATATAGATTAGTTTAGGTTTTTATTTTTTTAAAGTTCTGAATATGCTTATAAGTGAGCAGCAAATTAAGTATTAAAATATTGGACTATACATACATATAACAGTATTAGAACAAATTTCACTTGAGCAATTTTAACTACAAGAGCAATTTTAACCTCCCGTAAATGCCCAAAGTATTCCAATAGCCATATCTGGAATGAACTTTACCTTGTGAAGTGCTTGCAGACAGTGTATCAGCGAAGGAATCACTTTCTGGGTCAATAAGAGAATCTCCCAGAGTTTCGCCCATAACAGCATGGAATAGGGATTTGCTATAATTCACATTGATATTTTGTCTATTTCTTGCAAAAGATTCATCCGTTAAAAGAAAAAGAGTTGCAGTGGTAGAACTGGTGAACACACCAATGAGTCAAGACATCAGTTTCCAAATATTTGGGAGAGGTGGGAATAAACACACAAAGCAGCAGGCTTGAATTGGCTGGCACTCTTCTATTAGAGAGCCAGCGGTGACAAAATGTTGTGTCATAATGTTGTTCATTGCTTTGGCAAGACTTGGTACATTACAAGGAAAACATTGCCACACCACCTCGCCAGTGACCCACATGTTTAGTGTCTTGTGAGGGGCGCAAGCTGTATAGTATTTAGAATTATCAGAGCAAAGAGATTGTTCAATATTCAGATGCTTCGTAAATAGAAAACGTTAAATCTCTCGGTAATGAAAGATTAACTTGCTTGGACAAAGTTTTTTCTCACTGCCCACCCTTGGCTGAACCTTTAATCATATTATCTAAAGAAAATTTTGAATTCAAACATGTATTCATATTTTAAAATGTACTATTAGTATTCAACTAAAAAGTTATGTTCTAAGGTATTCATCCACTACTTTACAAAGCCCAAAATGATATTGACTGATATCCAAATGCTATAATTAAACAGTTGAGAGAAGGTAGGGCCTGAGATGGTTTTGATTTTATATATCAGGGTTTACTTTTTAAAAACTTGATTATTAAGTTTGTCCATCAATAGCAATGCAGCAGTGTTGCGTCAGGTGATGTGTGAACATCAGTTGATGTTTAAGTATAAATGCCGTATAATAATGAAAAAAATGGACTTTTCTCTGAGAAGAATAATGCATTACCAGAAAAAATTGACCTACACTGACAAGCTGGCAAGGAGTGTGGTCAGTTTTGTAATCAGGAAAAAGCTGGCTTCTTGCTTAAGGCCTTTGCCCTTTTTGGCAAGGAAAAACACTGGATGTGCCAAAATTCAATGTGGGAGCTGGTATCCTTTTTTTCATATAAATGGCCTAATAGAATTGCAGTGATTTGTGGATTTTAAAAGATATATCAGATGGTAATGACTCTGAATCACACTTATGCCAATATTCCCCAAGTGGAGTAAATATATATCTGATTAATCTACATTGAGTAACTAGTCATCCTTCAAGGGGACTAGCAAAAATTTTCCTGTCAATCATAGAGCAACAGCTTGGTGGGAAAACGCTTAGTGGTTCTCAGCACAGAATAAAATAGATAGCTGGGTGATTACATCTTTATTTTAAGAATCAAGTCAAAGGTTCAAATGAGTGAGGTAAGAATAGTTGTATTGAACTAGTTTTATTTACATTCAGTTTGAATTCTCAATAAAGGAGTTTCTCCTTCCCTCTCAATGCTGGAAAATTTACTTACAGATACAATGACATAATATTTAAAGGTGTGATTGAATCTAAGATTCTTGGTTGAATTTATGTTAGATCAAAACAAATGATTAAAGTCAAGAAAATTGTTTTTCTTCGTAATAAAACAGAATAAAAATTTAAGCCCCATTTTGCCTACAGCTACTCCTACTCAATGTACTCAGGTATGTTTGAGTCTGGAAGGCAAACGTAAGCCTTATTCCTATTGAGTGGCAGGGTCTCACCCAGTTCTTAATCATCACTCATTCATGCCCTTAGATTCCAAAGTCTCTCCAACTTTTAAAAAATGAACATGTTTATTAAAATGTTCTTAAGATTATGCCAGATTATAAGAATGATAAAACTGACAAAATGTATCATTTTAGAGTGAGAGAAATTTTTTAGAGTCAAACAGTCTGTTAATGAGAAAATGAGGACTCCAAATGACAAGTAAATTCTTCAAGTTAAAAAGCGAGGTAGTGACAGGCCTAGAACTATAATCTAGGTTCTTAGGCCTCTAATTTTCAGGCCAATCTACTATTGGACTTCACCAACTTCTACTCTTAGAAGTGTCTAAATCACTTTTTTAAATAAATTAGTCACCATGGGATAGAGTACCGGGTGAGTTAAGGGAAAATAAGTTAACTCTTTCAAAGAGTACCAGTGAACAATCGCTTTACTCATTTTTCAATACTTATGGATACTGCCATGGGGTGGGCGGTTGGGAAGTCTCTCACTGCCCTTCTTCCTCTTATTCCCACATTTGCTCGGTTTTGATGTAGTTCATTCATGCTGCATAATTCTATCTGAAAATCCTAGTTTTGTTTCTTAGGCTAATAGTATTACCTGGTTCTCAAGTTTTGTAGTAGTCCCTTTTACGATTTGGGCAATACACAGATTCATTCTTTCCAACTATCACTAAAGGGACTAATTTATGGACTCTTCACCTATGGTTACTTCTATTCTCTCTCTCTCTTTTTTTCTTCTCAGACACCATTCAACTTGCCTATCTACAGTGTATCTAGGCCTTCTAAGCCTCTCGTAGTTTTCACACTCTTTTTAACAGTTAATTATTCCATAACACCTGAATCTAACAGCATCTGCTTTTAACAACATTGACCACACTGTCATCACTTCTCCCCTTAGACTATATTACTTGAAAGCAAAAACTTGTCCTATTCATTGTATTTCACACATTTATTTGTTCAACACATTTATTGACATATTGGCAGGCACTGAGCTAGGTGCTGGCTTAAAGAATAAGATGTGTTCTTTTCTTGTGGAGTTCAAAACTAGTCAATAAACAAAAATTACAATTTTGATAAACACAGAGCCTGACACATAGCAGGCTCAATAAATGTTTAAACTTTCGACAGCATGTACAAACCAAACGATATATGAAGCACCCCAAGTTACTAAAAATACCATGTGGATTGTTTAATCATATTTTATGTTAGTGATAATATTTTGTCCTATCACACTATAGCACTATGTTACATGAAATAACTTGCTCACACGGACATTTAAATAGATAAAAATAGCTGAGCCAATTCATTTGTATCTAATTATGCATCTGTTTTGTCCTTAGATATTGAAAAGACATATTTCATTTTACGGCTATCCATCTGTCCATTCCTCAAATATTAATCAAATACCAACTGAGTGCCAGGTATTATTCGAGGCATAGGAGACAAATAATAAGCTAAGGTTCCTGTTCTTAATGAGTTCAAATTTAACTATATTAATAAAAATTATCCAAATATACCTAAAAGAGTGATCCTTTAGCTTACTTAACTTTGAAGGTCAATTAGCATGCACTGATACCAGAAATAATATATTTGCTTAAAGTTGTTACTATTAGTGGACAGTATGTGATCACCAAAAAATTTATGAGAGTTTTGACATGCATGTGACTATATCTTCAAGGCCTTAAGATTCCTCAGTGTCCTACTCTTTATTATATAAAAATCTGAAGGATATTATAATAAGATCCATAAAAGAGCATGCTGGTGAATTACCCTATAATGTAAAGTTTTGGAGCCTTAGACAGTGTCTAGATGCTTTACATAATTGGCTATCAGCGCTTTGCATCTGAAAGGTACCTCTATGTAGAAGTAATTGCTTTTCACTCTTTAGAGAACTCCCTTAAAGGACATTTTTTGGTCGGTCATTCTACAGAGTGAGGAATGGTAAAACACCACCTTCGTTATGCACTACGCACAAAAACTAACTCAACTTTTTCTATTGAGGGATGTAGGGCTTTGTGTGATGCAGAGGTTGAGAAGAAGGACATTTTCGCTTGGACTTTGGAGACACAGTGGTACGGATATGGTCGTGGGTGTAATACACACCTCAGGAGAAGAAAGAATGAAGATAATTAGGAATGATTATATAATGAGGAAGATGAAAAGCTTATTTGACTCTACTGCAGTTTATGACAGCTGAAAACAATGGACAGTTTGGTATTTGAGAAGGCTACTCTTCAATATTTTATCTTTAATATTACTTTATAGAACCTATCTTTGGCCAAAAGAATCTGAATATTGCTCAGCCAAAAAACTAACAAAATTTTAGTACATTTAGCTATGAATGATTCATAACAAAAAAAGGTCTAAAAAAGTCTATAGCTAATAAAATCATAGGATTATATCCGTATAAAGTTTTTAAAGCATTATTCAGTGTTTAGAATGGTTAACATCAAATAATCCCAGGAAATAGAATATTAAATATTATTTGTGCTGCATTACTCCTGAAACCTTGTTTTTTTATTTTTATTTTTTGGCTATAGATTAAATTTGTTTCATTCTCTAGATTAAATTTAGATTTTAAAAACTGCTTTAATTGCTTTCTTTTTACTTAATGTAAAATAAGTTGTTAGGATTGGCATTAGTATTGGTATAGAACAGTGTGTATAGTGTTCTTTTCTTTTGCTATAACCTCATTTTAAAAGTTGCATTTCATGCTATAAGTGCTAAGAACACTTATATTAGCTCCGGAAAGGTGAGGAGGTCCTTGAGAGAACAATATCTAATACCTCTTTGTATCCCTAGAGCCTAGCACAGTGTCCCTACTTGGCATAAAACATGTTTATTGTTTTGGTTGCTGATGAGAATGATGAAAGAACAGCTGCTTGCCACATCTGTCTCACATGTATCACTCAAGGAGAACTTTAGAGACCTAATGAACTGACACCAGCATCAATTTTCTTCTTGTTCCAATAAGACTTAAATTTCCCAATAGTACTCTAAAGGAAGCCAGGTAATTGCTAACAATCAGAACGACTACCTAAGTTCACTTATCCCCTTAACCCAGAACTGCTGCTTTTTCCTAGTGCAATTATTTGGCTCAGAACCTCATCCTCTAGTGGTAGTTGCATCAATTCAGGGTTTCTTCATAGTCACAGGGGATATAATATGGAAGAAATGATGTTCCAATGGGACACATGACTTTCAGAACAAATAATTCTGTATCCTAGATGTAAATTCCATCAAGAACATCACAGCAAGCCGGGTATTCCCATAGGAAGAGGCAAAGGAAGGCTGCTGTTGAATACATCTGTCATTCTCTTTTAAAAGGCAAAATCTTTAATCAACGACTATAATTTGGTTTAAATTTTCAAAAAGTAACATTGTCTATACACAATTAATGTTTTAAACTAATGTACCATATTGATATAAAGAAAATAACTCAATGAATGATGTTAACTTGCAGTCAATAGCTCCAATAGATGTATATTTGATATTTAAAAAGGTCTTCTAGATGCTGAAGCAGTATAGTATATGAAAAGCACACTGACATCGGAGCCAGAAAGCCTAGATTTTTGGTTCCTACCTAGGTTAAGCCACAGAATTGTGTTAACTCTTTGGGTTCATACTTGACGTCTTTAGGATGAGAAGAAGGCCTTTCTGCAAAACAGACTAATCCTTAAGGCCCTTTTGGGTTCTAATGTTGAGATACTTAATACTATGCCTGTTAACTAGTTTATTGAAAGTGTAATGGAAATTCTGTATATTGTATTCTTATTCATGTTCTAATCCTGAGTTACTATTTCCTTTTCATATCTGACTGCTAATTGGGTGACATTATGAAAGATACTTTTACCTGGAAAAATAAAGCCCAACTGTAAATTAAAAGCCTCAAAGAAAAAAAAAAACCTGAAAACTTCTTTTTTTCCTCTCCTTTAAAAGTTAACTTGCCTGTAATACCTGAAAAAAGAGCCTAACCTGTCTAACCACTTTCTAGGGATCAAGTAAACACTTTTCAAATTACTATACTTTTGAAGCAAAGACATCCCACCGAACTATGTTAACTTGTCTTTGCATGCCATATCCGAAACTCTCCAGTAATGTTTCCTAGCATAATAAAATACCATGGGCTATATTATCAACTGACCTATATTTATGTTGTGGGAAATCCTAAAACTGTAAAACATGTATCTTCTTCATTCTTCTGATTTTATAATTAACTTTTCAAGATCAGTTATATTGAGATTTCCTAGGTAACATGTCCTATCCCTGGTGAACCACACTAGGAATCCACAAAGATCCTAAAGCAAGCTTGGAGTCACAGAGTTATATGCAGGTTTAGTTAACGTAAAATAAGAAATTTACCAGTTTTGTGACTGCGCTGAAGGAAATATATGGACTACTGAGATCACAGACTCATAAAACTTAATACTAGGGAGATTAACACATTCAAACTCTTAATTTTTCATTTATGGAAAATGGGTTCAAGAGAAATTAAATGATTTGCTCAAGGTATTACCTAGATAATCAGTAGCAGACTTTGAGCTAGAAATCATGTTTCTTTATTCCCAGTCCAAAACTCCATCTCATTAAAATGATGCAATAAAATGTTTAAATATATTGTTCCAATCAATTCTTCTTAATGTCAATAATCATGTTAGGAGTCTCGGCATGAAAGTATTTGTACTATGATATGATTCACTTAATGTGGATGAATCACCCATGAGAATGTCATAGTTCATCACAGAGTTTAGACACAGTGCTTTCTACGAAGAGAGTACTCAATAACAACTTGGTAATTAAAATTTGGTGATATCTGAACAATTAATTTCGGAATTCATTTTGCTGACAAATGTCCTTTTGCCTCATTCATAGATTCTTCATGAGTCCTCCTAGTTTTCTGGAGTTTTTCTGGTACAAATAGTTGTCTTTTCTATTCACATAGTATCTTGCTCTTAAGAAAATAATAAAATTACCATGTGAAAATTTATACTGAGGTAATAATATGGTAATAAAAAAAGTACCTCGGAGCTGTACAGTGTTTCTACCTCATTCGAAATTCACAATGACACTGAGAGATTAATTCAAAGAAAAACAAGAAAATAATAAGGGCTTCATTACAGAACCTGGTAATGGTTTTTGGCCATAAAGTTATTCTTTATTTCCTATCAAATCTCTAATTGCTATCATGAGTAAGATGGGTGTATTTCTGATAAAAGTACAAACTTTAAAATTCATACTTGTTTTGAAGATTTCATACTCTACTTGTATACCATTTCTTTATGAAACATTTATGTTCATGAAATGTATTTAAGAGCAGCAGTAAAGGTGTTAGTTGATGACTGCTCTTTTTATTATTTTATTAATCATGTTGTCATGTGTATAGGTTTAAATTTTTGATGATGATAATATAAATTTTGAGACCCTATTCTGTTCCAGCCACTGATTTAATCATCTTCATTTCTCGCAACTACTCTTTTAGATGAGAACACAGAAGGAAGCTTCAAGAGAGAAAGTAACATGTGCAAAGTAAAAATGTGTCTAAGTGATAGAGTTTGAATTCAAACAGGTCTGTTTGACTCTTTATAATCATACTAACTAAAGACAAATAGACAAAGCTTTACAGCCAAAACCATTACTGGATGTTTTTTGAAAGACACTATAGTGTTTTCTAGCTTTTGCATCTTCTTTCCTCAAAGGAAACATTTTATTTTCCTTTAATGAACAGAATACACTGCTACTTTTCTATATGAAAGGGTTTTTTTATAAAAAAAGATAACCTTTTGTGATTATAGAACCAATCCATGCTCATTGTCGAAAATTTAAAAATATAGACTGATAAAAATAAAATCATATTTCTACTACTCAGAGATTATCAACATTGAACTCTTAGTGTTTATCTAACTGGATCTTTTTCTGGGCATATGTATGATCATAAGTAGATACATATACATAAATATATACATACATACACGCATATACATAGAGTATTTGGATTTTTTAATCAAAATGAAATATGGTACCTACTGGTAGTAACCTGCTTTTTTAAAAAAGTCGATATTTTCCATGTTGCCATTTTTATAAATTTTCATTTCAAACAATACTCAGTCCAAATTCAAATTTCTTTAGTCGACCGAAAATGTTCTTTGAAGCTGATTTGTTCCAAACCTGAATCTAACCCAGGATAATGAGATGCATTTGGTTATATGTCTCTTAAGTCTTTTTAAATCCAGCAGAGCCAATCTCCTAAAAATTTTAACGCACAATCTTTTCCTGAATCAATACTCTGAATTTATGAAATCAAGTTTTCTAATTCTATCACTCTGCATTTATTAGCTGGCATTTTTCTATGAGGTAGAGTTTTCCTTTGAGAATTAAAGCTGTGTGGATACCCTGAAATATAGTTCCTACTGAAAAGGAAGAACAAATGTTTAATTTTAATTTGTTCTCTGTTAAAAAGGCAGATATTTTCAATACCAAAGTTTCTTGATTACGCATTTGTTTCTTTTGTTCACTGAATGTTCATATTATAAAATACATACTTACAAAAGTTTCTCTTTTATCAATTATTTTTAGAGAATTTTATTTCAATTTCACTTTTCTCTGTTATCCTTGGTCCTATAACAGTTAAACCAGGACATCCATCCCCGAGTTCTTTAAGTATCTAATCCATTTTCTTTTTATTGCACATACAAACCACGTATCAAACCCTAATAATAAAACTAATGCTTCGGTTTTACCTAACAATTTCTATTAACAAGAATTTTCAATTTTTAGCAAGTGGTTAATCCTAACTTACAGGGGATAAGTAGAATATAAATTTAACTGGTTCTTCCAAATTTATGTTGCATGTCAGCATAGCTTTAGGAAGAAAGTCTAAGATTCCTGACAGGTTTGTGGACTAATTAAACCACATTCCAACCACCTATTTTCTTTACACTCCAGGGGTGCTTTTCTTTAGATATATTAAGCTCTAGGAAGTAAGATGTTATGTTTTTATATTTACATGAGCTCTGTTTTAATAAACTTCATTTAGCACTCAGAAACATCTTATTGAACACAAAGGGAAGAGGGGAAGACTAAAATATGAAGACAGAAAAGAAATAACTTTTTCAATTCTAAAATATGTGCTCCCCCAATAAACATTAAAATAAAACTGAGTGTTCAGTCAGTCCTCCTTCTAATTATGTTTTTATTTATCTATTGTATACAGTCAGATGAACAGCTCAAAATGCCTAAAGTCATTCTGGGCAAGTTGACAAGTATCCTACACATTGAAATGAGAAGTGGGAAGAAGGCCAGATTGCCTAATTGTTACTTGAGAATCTGAGGAGGTGGACAAGCCAAAATCTTTATGGGGATCCAAAGAGTACAACTTCTTCCTTAGGCAGCAGGAGAAAACAAAGGGCCAGATTCTTATTCTGTGTAATTTTATAGGATTCCATTGTATCCTCCATTGTTTCTTTCATGTACTGCCTGAAGGGGAAGTGTATTGTTATCTATGGGAGAGCTTCCATAAGAGAGTTACAGAGGATGAGAACGTAGCCTCTGGAAGATTAATATATGATATGCCATTCAGTCTAGAATGGAATTTTCAAATAAACATTTCGGTAACTGTGTACCTAAAAGACCTATGGTTAAGGTCAGGAAGTTTTAGTGACTGAGAGTTAATGAGACAAGCAATAGCCCAAACTGATTAAATTGGCTTAGAAAAGAGCATTTGAGGAGGAGGGGAAAATGGGACATTGAGAGAGCACCTATATGGTATTCACAGAAGTGTGAAGATGAGACTGTCATATCTGTAGAAAGTCTTAGAGAACATTTACTTTAACTCCCTCTTCATTTACAGATGGGGAACCAAAGCACAAAGACTCAGTTAAGTGACTTGCCCCAGCCCTTGCCCAAGTTAATACAGAGTTAATGACAAAGTCAAAACTAGAATCCATTATATCCTAATTACTGGACTCTCTCTAGTTCCACTAAAACAGAATTTTATCAACTGGGTCTCCTTATTGTGCAGAGGGGATATCTATAGATATATATTCTTAGGAAGTCCAAAAAAAGCTTTATAAAAAGCTTTTTGTACAACTTTATTGAAGTATATTTTACACATCATAAAGTATATAATTTCAAGTATATCATTTAAAGAATTTTAGAAAATTTACCAAGTTTTGCAACCATCCCCATAAATCAATTTTAGAGCATTTTCATCACTCTATAATATCTCTCATGCTGATTTGCAATCAATCCAGTTCCCACCCCCAATCCCGGGTAACCGTTAATCCAGTTTTATGCATTTATAGCTTTGCCTTTACTGGACATTTCGTATAAATGGAATCATTCAGTATATCATCTCTTGTGTCTGGGCTTTTTTTACTTATAATGTTTTTTTGGTTCATCCCCACTGCAGCACATATCTGTAGTAAGTTCTTTTTTATTGCTGAATAATCTAGGCTAGGTTGTGTCTGACTATACAATATTTTGTCTATCCATTCAGTTGATGGACGTAAAATTGTTTCCAATTTTTGATAACAAGTTTTTATTTTTTTTTAACAGTAACATATATAGATATTTACACTGTGTGTTCACCTCCCATACTTAGATTTCTTTCTGTCACCATATATTTGACCCCCTTTACCCTGTCTACCTCCCCTCTGCCCCCACCCCCTACCCTCTGGTAACCACTAGTGTATAGTCCATGTCCATGAGTCTCTGTTTGTTTGTCCTGTTGATAACAAGTTTTTAATTCTATGCTTTCAATTTTTCTTTCATTTTAATGCTATAAGATTGCAAAAATTTATATTTTAGATTACCTGGATATCTGGATGATTTAATAACTGAATACTTAAAGGCAAGTTCAGTGCTATAGTTTGTATTTATGATTTCCTTGGTGCCCAGTATTACTACTTTAGTTGCTCAGGATTAATGAACAACTTTTATTATTATTAAAACAACTTATTTCGTTATTAAAAGATAAACTTTTAATATGTAAATGAGTCATTTGATTTAGGTGGAAGCCAAATGAGATCTGGTAATGCCGTAGGAAGGACTATTTCGCAGAAGAATTAAACAACAGAAAATCAAGGGAAAATTTAATTGTATATGTGGCATTGAGTAGCACAGCATGTAGAACCTCAAGAAACATGTGTTACAGCAGTCATTTCTATTTTAAATTGTTAATTTGAATGCAAAGGGGTTTGTAACTTGTCATTTAATTTGTTTTAGTTGTATATAAAAGCTACAAGGGTAAAAGCTTATGGCTATTTTGCACATACCTTTTACATTACAATAAAAATTATGTGAACACTGAGAATCATAAGAAATTTTTTCCTTAAAAGAAGTCTGTGCTTTACTCAAGTAATACTAAGATATATCTATATAAAACAACTGAAAATAACTGAACCAGACTTTAAAGACTTTCTAATCTTCTCATTTATAAATAAAGAACAAAGAGATAATATGACGTGTAAAATTATATAACCAGTTAGTGACAAAGCTGGGTCTAAAACACAGGTTCTTCACTGACATGGCTACAAAACATTTATTCCAAGTTGTATACGATTAACCTCATAGAGACTTTGGTCGTTTTATAAATAAGACATCCACTGAGATTGGGACATGAAACAGATTCATTTTCTAAATCCTATTTTTCTACTGATGACAGAATAATGATTACAATCCAAACCTATAATTCAGGAGCTAAGATCTGGTATTCACATAGCTGGTGTGAGGAAAAAGGAAAAGATGTTTTAGCTAACCTCAAGAGTCAAGAGATAGAATGGTATAACTGAAAGAAGTTTGAGACCAGGGTTCAACCTTCATGTCTGCCTCTAACTCTGTTTACGAATTTAAGCAAGTCACAATGACTCTGATCTTAATTCCCCATTTTTAAAGTAGAGATAAGGAAAGGAGAGTAGGATGAATGACTTCTAACATTTTCTTTAATCATTTCCATTCAATACATTTTAAGTGTTAAGGGCTCATATATTATAAACTCTTGTCCCTAATCAGAATCATGTCAACCTCTGCATTGATTAATAACATTATTGCTATAATCTGCCCACACACCTACCCACTCACCCATCTTATTGTTCACTATTTCCTAACATGTAATTTATGTTCTGTTCAGAAAGATATATCAACTCACTCCTATGTACCTATGGTATATATTAGGTGCTCAATAAATGTTGAGTGATGTGTTCAGATGTGAATGAATGTGTATATTCCTATTTTCTGCCATCCACCAGGACTTGTTTCTGGCTTATTTATGCTATAAGAATATCTTTTTCCTGATAAGTGCAAAGTAAATGGGCTTTGAATGTCAATTTATTAGTTCTTATGCCTATTAGCTCATTGTACACAGAGTCAATACCACATAATTTACACCTAAGTTGTTTCTTATATGTTTGTTTCATTTCTCCAGCTATATTATTAAGTCCTTTGAAAACGTAAGAGGGTATGACTTTTACTTCATTTATTCTTCTTAGTACAGCATTAAGTGTTCAAGACCTGATTGTTAATTCCAGATAGTATACCATCTTTTCAAAGGCCTTCAGGAAAGTACCATACCCCAAACTTAAATGTCCACAAGAAGCTCAGTCTCCTTGTTTTACTTTCAAAAGAGGTCCTAAGAAATATCATTATCATTCTTTGAATAAACCCCTATAAAAATTTAAACATCATTATTCAAATACAATATTTCTCTTCCTTACTTTTCTTTTCCCAAAGAATTGGTTTCTTGTAATTAGTTCTTTTAAACTTGATTCCACTTTTTGTACTTGAGAGTTCTAATATAATTGCTTCCTTAAGTTGTACATAGAGTCTTGGACTATGAAGGAGCACTAATAAAGGTTCTACTACTTGCTAATGTCTTTGGGTAAGTCACTGAGCATTTCTGGGCTTCTATTGCCCCATATGTAATATCTGCCCCGCCTTAAAAGGATATTATTAGGATTCAATACATTACTATATGAAAGAACTTTACACATTTTAGAGCTCTGTGCAAATATAAGATACGACTTTCCTATTGCTACCAAAACACTAAAAGCATTTTCTTTAAGGTTAAAATGTAAGAGATTCATTGAATAAACACTGAAAAATACATATGTGTATGAAAATTGAAAGGAATTATGCTATACAGTGCTAATGCTGGTTATTTATGAGTGATGAAATTATGAGTGATTATTTTTCACTTTACATTTTCTGCCTCTTTTTCAATAGTAGCTACTGAAAAATTAGAATTTAAAATTTTACTTTAAATAAAATAAAATTGAGTATTAACAAATAACAGCTATCAAATCTAGAGGATTTTCTAAAAGAAAATATCAAGCAAACCTTTTATAGTTGATAAAATTAAATTTCTGAGTAGATTATTAAGTGACAGAGACTTTAGCTAAGCTTTTCAAAGAGGGAAGTTATCAAGAATAATTTTAAGTGTTTCCATTTTTCTAAGGAACTATTATCTTCCATCTCTTTTTCTCTCTGAAGTGTTCCTACTAGATATCAGGATCACTAGTCCTTAAAGAGTATGAAGAGGTGAAAGATTCACAGTATGGAAAATCCCAGACAGGAAGCTTAACGTTAATATTGCATAAAAGAGACCACAAACTCCTGACCTGGTTATTGTCTTCCACCTCTCCCCACTCCCCAAGAGCAACCAGCATTAATCTAGTGGATCTTTTGGTGTTCAGAATGTGTTCACAAATCAATTTCCAGCTCAGCTTTTACTTACTGAGAATTCAAATCAGTAGCCTTTTGGTTCTAGCACTGTCTCGTCCTAAAGATCAGTTTTTCTTTAATATGTTCTCATCATTCCCACTCCTTACCCCTCCTGATTAGTGTCTCTAAGGGATTAAATGAGATGACCATATATACTTTCCTACCCAAACTGGGACACTTTCAAGAGTGAAAGAGGACAATACTAAAAATTGCACTCAGACAACAGGCATAAACTAAGACTGTCACAGGCAACCAGGATATATAATCACTTTAAAATGAAGCAAAGTGAGGAGATTAAGAGAGAAGTTTCATGATGTCTTAGGTCCTGGCAACTAGAAAGTAGGTCAGTGCTGCCATAGATTTGTTCATATTGCCTTCCACTTCTAATGGTTGTTAGCTCCTGAATGTAGCTATCATATTAACATTTTATTGGAAATCTATAATTAAATGTGGTGAAACAAATTTTCTTTGTTTGCTTTTCTTCTTTTTTTAATGTTAAAGGTTCACACAGGGTAGTTGTTTTGCAAAGAAAGGTGGGAATTGCAAAGGAAGGTGGGAATTGCAAAGGTTTTGCCCTAGGCTGTCTTGCATTAAGAGTTATTGCATCTGGCCACTTTTCAAGCAACCAGATGTGAAGTAAGTAATGCTCATTTGGATTACAAATCTCATTTTAATATCTTTCAACATAAATAACAGTAACAATAGTCAATATATTTATTTCAAGGCTCCCAAGAGGTGAGAGACGTTAGCCACACGGAAACCACACTGTACAAAAGCTAGAGAAAACAATGATCCTATTAAAAGTACTCTTTTTAAATGATCTAAAAAGCTTATTTCAATGAAGGCAGTTACATAAAGCTTAGTTTGACAGCTACAATTAACCAAAGCACCAAAAGTAGCAAACATCAGAATAATTTGATTCAGTAAATTCTTAACACTTGGAGGTCTTAATCATTTGACCTAGCTATTGAAATGACTGTATTTGGGGGTTAACTAAGTCTGGCAAAATCCTATAAACACAACATAGGTAATAAGGTAACATATTCTTTGGAGAGAATATAGAGCTCTAATATTGACTAAAAAAATCTCGATATAAAATTCCTAACAAATGCTGTAGGTGTAAAAAAATAAAAAATAAGGGATTGTAAGCTGACAAGGTCTTTGCAATCTGTGAGGTCAACCAAGGGTTGCCTTGCATAAAAGAAAAAAAAAAATTCCTAACAAACCCTTCATATCAATCTGAAACTAAAAGTGAATGGAGTAAGCTACCTCGAAAGAAAATAAACAGTAATTTCTATCATTCCCAATTTTGTAGTATGATGGGACCATTAATCCGTTGGACCTTGTGATCTATCAGATTAGGCTAGTCTGATGACAGTTCATACCATTTATGTGTGCAGTCATAAATCAGACCAAGGTTTGGGAATACAAAAAATGAAGGAGAAAAAAATTAGAAATAAACTTACAGCAAATAAATACATTAAACTATAAAGAGCTATATGGTAGGAAAACAGAGATGAAAGTAGACCAAGTGAACAGTTGAAGTAAATGTGAAAGAATTCAGGATAGTGTGACTTATACCACAAAGCATAAAATAAATAGTAACACTATATAATCTTTTAAAGTGTACAAGGCATTTTTACATATATTATTTATTTAATCTTGAGAGGTATAAATTATTTCTATTTATTGAAAACTGAGGCTCAGGGAAACTTTCTGACATGGCCAAGATCATTTGAACAGGAAGTAAAATCTAAACTTAAAAATTTAACACAAATCAACAAACATACTGAAAGAATCCAGTCAAAAAACTTTGCTGTTTACAAGATACTGTGGGAAATAACAGAGAAGTGTAAGCTTGCCCTTAAGGAATTTATATCTGGTTGGAAAACAAGTCGCAAAGAGGTGAAAAGCACTGATTCATGATTTGAATAAGAATTCCAGCCAATGACAGAAGAGATGTCACAAGGTAGCACCTGGTTGATTGCCAAATAAATGAAAAATGACTGAGTTTCACAGGGACTCTGAAGAGCATGTCAGAATGGGATGATTCATGGAAACAGCTCCATGGAAGAAATGGGATTTCGGCTAGGGTTATATAGTGAGCAAGATACAGAGTCTAAATATATAGTGAGCAAGATACAGAGTCTAAAACATCATGGTCTTCTGAAAGACAGTGACCACGTATCTGTGTCACTTTCATATCTATGTCACAGAACCTCAATAACTATTATTGCGTGAATAAAGATCATTGTCCGGTTAACTGATGAACTGATTAACAATTGAATGTATGAACACAAGGAGAGAAAGTATGGAGCATTTGAGGCAAAGGGAAAGAGCAAAAGTATGTCTGGGGGACGATGAGTTCAAACAAATTACTGTGCTTTACAGTAGTCTAGGAAATGACTTAGTCAAGGTTATATAGGTAGAGGACGTGGCAGGAGCTAGAATATAGGTCTCCTGGCTTCCAGTGAGGAATAGACGTGTAAATAGAAAAAATATTGGCTTTAACCCATTTCTCATTTAGAAAAAAAAGTGCAGCTTGCTGCCAGCATTAATTTAATTTTACATAAACACACTCTTTGAGGCTGAAGCAAATCTGATTGGTTTCCAATATAAAAATAAAATATAAAAACTGTTCTTGGAGTTATTTCTAAACAGAACTTGTCTCTAATCCTAATGTAACAGAAATGTATGTGATGATCAGTATTTAATAATTTTTTTTTGTGTGATAAATTTCAAAGCACAGAATGACACAAAACAGAAAATCTAGGATTTGATATTTTCAGGGATCGAGAATTAGTAAATTTGTAAATAGAAATACCACTAAAAACATAATGCTACAAATAGAATGATGTCATTTGTTTCCAAAGGCTATCGATAATAATAATAAAAGAGAAATATTTTGTAGCAGAATTTGGGGGTAAGGTTAGGACTGTAATCTACGAGTTCTCTTGGGGTAAATTATTGCAGCCCCAAGCGCCGCTGGTATGTATTCTCGGGGCAAATGGAAATGGGTTAAATCTAGATAAATTTAAGCAAGAATCCAGGCATCACCACTTATCAGAACCACAATGGATTCTGATTGTTTTAAATCCAAACTGAAGTAATCTGGAGCCTCTTCCCATTCCTTTTTCCCATTTAAATCAGCAAACAAACAATGCTTTTTCCTACCTAAGAGCTTCCACATGGTATTTCCTCTGTAACATCAATCTTCTTATAGTTTTCTTAAACTAAGTCTTATTCTCTTTTTGATTATCAGCATAAAAATCACTTCCCCAAACTCTCAGACTAGGTTAAATCACCCTATCATTGCTTATCATTCTATATAACTTACATTACCCTTTTCCTCCCTCACAGCACTTATTTTAGTTATTACTTGTTCATTTTCTGCCTTACCCACAACATTATAAACTCAGTGAAGACATGATCCCTGCAGTATGTCCACACTATCACAAAGAACTCTGACTAAAGCTTTAGAAGACTTGAGATTTAGTGCTGGTTGGTTCTATTAACTTGCTGTGTTATTCTGGCAAGTTACTTAACTTCTCTACGCCTCCATTGTGAAAAGAGAGGAATTGGATTTGACCAGAGTTTCTTAAACTTCACTAATGTATGGGCCCCTTTTAAAGAAAGAAAAAAATCTTACAGACCTGCCAAGGTTGTGTCCTCAGACTCCCCAGTGGTCCTATAAACTTAGGTTGAGAAAACTGATATAAGAAACCATTAAAATGACCTCGAACTGTGAAATTTTAGCTTTATAATAACATTTTAGATTATTATTGATATAAAAACACATTATTTTTACATTCTAAAACTCTCAGAGCCCAAGAATATATTCATGGTTCTCCAAGAATCTGTGGATCCCTGTTTGAGAAAGAGATGGTCTATTCCAGGTCTTAAATTTCATCATTCTAAGAAAATGAATGTTTATTTTCCAGAGTACTTTTTAATGAATCATACCCTACACACAGGCTCATTAAACTGAGATTTGGGAGAGAATATAAGGAATTCCACAGCATCAAGGCATCCAGAAAAAATCTTTCATTTGAAGAGAGACAGAGTCTCAGGTACTGATTTTGGCAACAGGACGAAAAGCATTTGACCTTATGTCAATGTATGCAGCAATGAAAGGCTGATAGAAAGCATTTCTTTGGGCTCAAATGAAGTGATCTTTTTGATTATATGAAGACGTTTGTGAGAACATGAATTTAAAAGTGAGCAAAGAACAATAAAAAGGCAAAAGGCAAACAGCCAAATTAAAAAATTGGCAAAGGAACCGAATACACATTTTACCAAGGACACACAGATGTCCAATAGCACGTGAAAAGATGCTTAACATTATTAGTCATTAGGGAATTGCAAATCAAAACCACAATGAGATACCACTTAATACCTACAAGGATGACTATCCTGTGACCTGAATTATATGAAGTAAATGAAATAGGCAAATTCATAGAGACAGAGAATAGAATAACAATCACTGTGGGCTGAGAGGAGGCAATGGGGAGTTGTTGTTTAATGGGCAGAGAGTTTCAGTGTGGGTGATGAAAAAGTTTTGGATATAGACGGTTGCACAACATTACAAATGTAATTAATGTCACTGAATTATATGTCTAAAAATGATTAAAATGGCAAATTTTATGTTACATATATTTTACCACAATAAAAAAATAGTAAGAGAAGATAGGCAGCTTGTTATTTACCAGTCGGATGTCTAAATTGTAAACCTAATGACCTAATAGAGATGTAAAATATACAACACATTGTTTTAATAGGCAAACTTGTTCTACAATCAAGGACCTCAAGAATTAGCAGTAATAAGTGTATGACTAATCACCTAGTCTACCTGTTTATTTTGGAATTATGAATGTCCCCGTTGCTGGTTTATACCTATCAAGCAGGACAAACTCTAATTCTTTGGCTCAAGTTAATTATTAATTATCCTCAGTGATGAATGTTAAAGGCATCAAGGATAATTGAAAAACAGCTGAACTACAAATCTAAATATTCTGATTTCTTATTATTCTTTTTATCTTCTAGTGGAGGTGATAATAAGTGATTAAACAATTATCAGAACCATGGAAAGAAATGTTGAGAGCATGATCGTTCTATACAATAAGTCTAAGAGCAGAACTTAATACTATTTCTTTTAATTATTACTTTACAGCACACCGGCTTTGCAAGTGAAAAGAGAGCTTTGCCAGAGCCATTTAGATACTAAAGAATTATTTTTATTTGTAATTTGTTTGCTTTGTTTTTCAACTTGAGAAGCAAGTGGCATTTGAGGCCGGAAAACCTTGGGATTTTAACACTTCTTTTGTGACATGATATATGTTTCAGAAGACTTTCCCAAATGTAACTCAACTATACTGTGGAACAATTATTATTCTTCCTACCTCTTCAGACTTTGGGTCAGAGCCTTTTCAGCAGAGCCAAAAAAGCATTCATACCAGCTGTCACCTTACATTCTTTGCTATGGTCTTCACTTGCTTTTGATTTGGGCTCCTGACTCTCTTTAAAAACCTTTCCAAGTAAGTAGAAAGAGACAATGTCAGTTTATCTCAGGCTGCTTGGAGTTAAACCTCTGACTGGAGAAAGGTGATATCTATTCATAATAAATATTCTGTTCTTCAGGCTTGTCTTTACTGGACTTCTTACCAAATGCCCAGAGGCCAGGCTCTCAAATTATCTGGATATAAACAAAATGCTTGTTTCCCAGCTGAGACCTAATATGCCAAGATTCCATGCAGACTGCTGATTTATAGGTGGTTCTAACTTTCTAAGTGCAGACGATTGTAACAAAGTGGTGACACGGCCTACGGTCAGGCAAACAGAACAACTAAAATAAAATCAACAGCAGCCCAAAGAGGAAGAAGCAAACTGGAGTAAAACACCAGTTTCCTTCTCTTTTACCAGTAGATTCCATTCACCCTACCTCTCATATTTTAAATTACAAGATAATCTCTTTCAACATAACTTGTATGCATATCATAGTAAACTGGTCACTCTTATAATAATTCTGTGAGACCGAATATATTTTGAAAAATTAGACGAATACTTAAAATTGAATGAACTTTTAAGGGAGAAATAAAAAAATCAATCACTCTCTTCCTTCAAGTTCATATTTTCGCAGGATGGCTGTGCTACTATCTTGACACGAAACCCAGGATAACTGTGCAGCTTCCACTGAACATTCAGCTTTGGATATTTGGTTGCCCTGCCCAAGAATCAAACAGCGACTTATTAAATTTTGCATTTCTATGTATCCCATGTAAACAAATACTCTTTCTACCTTAGGGAAAGGGAAGACCAATGACAATCTGCAAGGTGGAATCTTGGTATTGAAAGAGAAACAAAGACATCTTCCAATGGCCAGATCACCAAAGATAAAGTCTGCTAACAGTAAAATGTCAACTCTGGCTCTACTTCCTTATCGGAAAGATGAGAAAAATCATGACTCCCAAAATAGCACTAAGTATAATTGATAATATTCTGAAATTAGTATAGAGTATATAAAAACATATATTTGGGAAAACAGTCCTGCAGTTACTTTTCTTGTTAAGAACATTAACCAGACATGTGTCTGTTGATTTTGTTACAGCTGTAACTTCTCCACTGTATGGAGCATTAAAGTTACAAATTGGCTTGTTGTTTGAGTGGTCTGGAAAAAGTATATTCTATATCACTGAACTGCTGTAAATTTAAGTCCACTTCCTCTAGTTCTCAGCTCATTTTGGCAGAATACTTCTAAGTAAAAGTGTAATAAACTATATTGCCATCCTTCAGAGTTTTTATAACTCCATCTACCATATTTGGGGTGAGGAGGAGGTGGCAAGAACCCATAAGGAAGTAAATGGTATTATGGTGACATTTTGTAACCTTTAGCTAGCCCAGGGACAACTGAAATCATGTGTTTAAGATGGGAAGTGTTACTAAATTTGAGATGACTTTTTGTGGCTTTATTTTTTCTTACACCAGCATCATTAAATGTGTTCATAAATAGAATTCTGATTTTTTTCTAAAGCAATTTTCCTCCATAATATACAACACGATTCCTTTTTATACAGAAAATAGTCTTTGTAACATTTAAACTAAGAAAAGGTGAGAAACTAGAACACTAATTAATTTTAAGTTAGTACAAAAGATATTTTTGAACAGTCCTATGATTTCTATTAAATGTTAGTCAATTTCCCCAGTTAAGTTCCCTTTTTACAAAAAAAAAAAAATTAACATTGTAATCAAATTAAAAAAATAATTAAAACAATACAAAAACAAGGCAGTACATGAAAAGGACTAACAACACAATGAGCATGTCTCTGAATTGTCATGGAAGAAACTGAGAAGAGAGATTAAAGAGGAGAAAAGGAATGGGATTAGTACTATATTAAGCCTCTTTATTGGTGACATTTCATTTTGTAATTCACCATTCATTCACTTAATATTTATTGAGCAGTTATGTATCAGGTATTATGTTGGATGCCGAGGATACATCAGAGAATAGGATATAGCCCTTGCCGTCAAGAGAGTTTACAGTTGGTAATATGTTCAGACATTTTAGTAATTTATAATAAGAAGGAAAAGGAATACATCCAGAAACTTTGGCTTGTGGACTTAAATTCTAAAAATTTCCTTTGCATCTCTAATTTTAGTTATTCCTACAAGTTTCTTTGATATATAAAGCTATACGACTGCCATATCTGTGACTGCTTAGAAAGTTAAGTATTGGAATCAATTTCAATACTTAATCAAATTTCAAGATCGATTTGTCTAATCTAACCTAATTTGTCTAATGTATGGGAAAACTGAGGGTGGAAGAGGGCAAGTGACTTGATTAAGGTCACTTAATTGCCATGTCTTTCTTTTAATAAGCTTTCTTCCAAATAAGATATAATTAGTAGGTATCATAACTAGTGCTTTTATAAATCTATGCTTGCCTGCCACCTTTCTCATTTACCTTCCCTTGATCTCCACTGAGACAATCATCACATTAACTTCGTTACCCTTTCTTCCAAACTTAGCAGAAGCAGTGACTTTCCTTAGAGGGTCTGTCTCTTTTTAACGTCTAATCTAAGACTTAACCCCCATAATGTTTCCTCCTTCTCCACTGATTTGCACTCTTCTCTGCTATAGTTGCCTCAACTGCTCCAGTAGAACTGTCCTATTCACTGGCCCAAATTCTCGGTGGTCTAAAGTCACATCAATCCTCCATTAACAAAAATGGGCAACTACCTATTATTACCTCCTAAACTCCCTAAAATATCCATTCCTATCATTATACTTAAGCTATAATCTTAAACAATGATCTCCTCTTTGTAACTGTTAATGGCCTTACTCTCATTTTCATTCTTTTTTTTTTTCATTGTCATTTTTCAATACTTCAGTAAAAAAAACCCACGCACAAAAAAAGTGGGCTTGGGAGTCAGAAGAGGCTCAGTTTAAATCCAGATTCCACCTCTAGCAGTATGACCTTAGGCAACTTATTTAACCGTGCTAAACTTTATTTACCCGTAAAAGAGGGAAAATCATAATTCCTACTTTACAGGGTCATTGTGAGAACCAAAAAAGATTATATATGTAAAGTTATTAACACAATGCCAGGTACACAAGAGGTACTAGGTATTGTTTTCCTCTTCTTAAAACTCTTCTCATTTGGCATCAGTGATACTATTTCCACTCCCTCAACTTCCTTTTTGTTAACTGAAATATATTTGACATATAACATTGTGTAAATTTAAGGTGTATAAAATGTTAATTTAATATGCTTATATATTGTAATATGATTGCCACTATAGCAATAATTAGCCTTTCTATCATGTTACACAATTATCATTTCTACCATATGATCTAGAAATTCCACTTCTAGGTATATACCCAAAGGAAATGAAAACAGCATACTGAAGAGATACATGCCTTCACATGTTTATTGCATCATTATTCTCAACAGCCAAGATGTAGAAAGAACCTAGTCGCTCGTTAGTGGATGAATGGATAAAGAAGATATGGTATACATATACACATACAATGGAATATTGCATGAGAAAGGACACCTTGCCTTCTGGAACAACATGGATGGACATTATGCTAAGTGAGATAAGTCAAAGAAATTCAAGTACTTTATGATCTCACTTATATGTGGAATCTTAAAAAGCCAAGCTTGTAAAAAAAAAAAAAAAGAGTAAAATGGTGGTTTGGGGTGATAGGACAGATGTAATTTAAGGGCATAAACTTGCAATGAGTAGTAAATAAGCCCTAGAGATCTAAAGCACAGTATAGTATATATAGACAATAATATTGTATTATAACCATCAAACTTGCTAAGAGACTAGAACTTAACTATTCCAACCACTAAAAGAAACAATTAACAAAATGAAAAGGCAATCTACAGAATGGGAGAAAATTTTTACAAACCATATATTAAATAAGGAGTTAATATGCAAAATAAATAAAGAATTCATATAACTCAGTAACAACAAAAAAAATCTCCAAACAATCCATTTTAAAAATGAGCAGAGGAACTAAATAAACGTTTTCCCAAAGAACACATCCAAATCGCCAACAGGCACACGAAAAGTAGTTCAACATCGCTAATCTTTAGGGAAATGCAAATTAAAAACACAATGAGATATCACCTCACAACTGTCAGAATGCCTATCATCAAGAAGACAATGCCTATCATAAAGAAGATATAGTCAATGACCAAATCTTTTAAGTTACCAAAATATCTTTCATATATCCGTTGGAGAGGATGTGGGAAAAACGGAACCCTTGTGCACTGTTGGTGGGAATGTAAATTGGTTCAGCCACTATGGAATATTATATGGAGGTTCCTCAAAATATTAAAAATAGATCTACCTTCTTCTTTTAAACTTTACCTATGTGTTGTTTCTTAAGACCTCAGGTTTCAATATATTCTTCACTCTATGCTAATGACAGCCAAATCAACGTGTCTAGTTCTGACCTCTGAAACAAAGTCCATATCTTCACATCTCTCTAGGATATTTCTACTGAGATATTCCACCTTCACTTCAAATTCAACAAGTCTAAAATCGAACTCATCTTTCTTTTCCAAAAACAGAGTCCCTCTTCCATATTTAATACCTCTTTCGCTCCATACATCAACCAAAAGTTCATTTTTTGGTTCTTCTTTTTCTTTCATCATTTTTATTTTTTATTCAATGACCAAATCTTTTAAGTTACCAAAATATCTTTCATATATCCCTTTCAAACAGTGCTTTTGTCATAGCACTTCCCTATTCCCAAATCTTTAAGTTCCCCCAATGCCTTCTAGACAAAGTCCAAGTTCCTCACTCCAGCCTTTGTATCCAAATTTGGTCCTTTTCCTCTCTCTGTGTGACCTCCCACTGATTCTAGAGTACAACATGATCATTGATATCTTGAAATTATTTCCCAATGATGCACCTCCTGTTTAAAATTTCCATCTTCTTCCTTCTCATTTATCCATATCTTTACATTCAGGGTTCATTTCAGGTGTAACTATTCATGAAACAACCAGCTCTGCAATGAACTTTTACTACATGTTTTTCCTCAATCACACGCTGCCCAGCTCTAGTATTTAATTCTTTCAAGTACTGTCTATCTCCTTGAGATAAAACTGCGAGCAAGAATATCTCAATTCATTTTGTCTAGAACAATACTGGATATATAAAAGCAGTTCAATGATACTTGTTTAATAAATAACATACATATAGGAGCCCCCAAAATCTCAGAACAAATAACTATTCTAGCCTTTTATCTGACTTACAAGCCCGGCTTCAAATGTTATAGAAATTTGAAAAGCTATAACCAGTCTGTGAACTGAATATTTCTCATCTCCAAATTATATAAATAAAAAGTGGCTGATAAGGTACCTATGTGTTTTTATAGATTTGTTTTTGACATTTGAAGAAAAAAGCTTATGCAAAGATTAAATCTACAAATTTGTAAATACATACTATATCATGAAAATTCTTTTCTTAAAATAATTCAATTTTGTACCATGCTTTCCATCTCTAGTTGGTAAATTTTAAAATAATATTTAAGCAAGACTACTAATAATACCACATTTAATTAGTAGAAATAAAAGTATATCTGAATCATTTAATTTCAAATGCATTATAATGCTATTACTTGCATAATGTTTGCTAGGAATTGTGTTAAGCACTAGGAATACCCAGGAGACAGTATCTGTTCTTAAGAAGCTCATGCCATAAAACTAATTAATTATAAACAATGATATGATATGATAATTGGTACATTCCAGTCATGAACCCAGTGCTGTGAGAAGGACACTGAACAGTCTGGTGGGGCTGAACCATAATATTTGTGGTAGCAAATGAAGGCGATAAGACCAAGGAGGTAGGCTGAGGTGGACCACGAAGTCTCCAATACTCTCTGGAAAAAGAGGTGAATTGTACACACAGTGTTTTGGAAAGAAAATCCTCTCCATTTGGAGGACCAAACGAAAATGGTGGATTGTAATAACTCAGGTGAGGAATAAGGAAAATCTGAACTTAAAAAAAATCAATGTAAATTAAAAAGTTGGAAAAACAAATTTGTAGCAGCAATCAGTAAGTTCATATATGGATAAATATTCTCCCTCACCACTTGTGGAACCAGGTAGCAGAAATGTACAAAGAATTTATTATTCTGAGACTCCTGCTGTTGCTCTTATTTTTATGCCAAAGTCCAATGGATAAAAATAGTTACTCCATATATATTGAGAACACAATATATGTTGTGTGGGCAACATTTTTCTAACTTTCATGTTATTACTTAGGGTGAAAGTCAAGTGACTCCACCATATTCCAGCCACCGTTCATCCCAGATCAGTTACTCTCTAAAAGGATGTGAACTTAAAGGAAGTTAGTCTACTTCTGTCAGACAGAGAGGCATCATAATTTTAAAAGTGCGATTGTGTCCACTAAGCACTTTCTATAGTGAATATGTGATAGGATACAGATCTGTTATATCTCACCCTTTTCATGTTGGTGCATAAAATAAAATTTAAAAACTGAACTAACATATACAATAAAGGAGCTTAATGCTTTTCCTGAACAAAGATATTAAAAACTATTAAATAGTTTCAGAGACTCTTTGAACATACGTCATATCATATAGATAAGCATTTAAGCAAATTAGTTTGTATTTCTTATTGGATGGCAATATATTATTGTGCGGTCTGAAACTAAAATAACTAAATGAAGAATTATCTAATTAATTTAAACAAATGGCTACAGTCCCAGAAGGAAGCCACTCAGGTATTTTCCTATAAATCTTTAAATTACTGAAAACACATCATCGCCATTAAGGAAATAAAGAACAGTAGGTCCAAAAGGTAAATACCACATTCAGCTTTGCTTTCATTGGTAATGTGAAAGTAGAGTCTAAGGAATAAAAATGTACATTTCTCTAAAGCAATAGATAGATGATAGATAGATAGATAGATAGATAGATAGATAGATAGATAGATAGATAGATAAATATTCAAGACGCATTTCCAACAACACGTCTTCGAAAATAGATTAGTATGTGCTAGGAAATAATCAATCCTGATGGCAAAATGTAATACCCGTGTACTCAGCATGATGGAACAGCTTCTGCTCAAATCCCAACCTCTTAAAGAATGAGTTGGATTGGCCACTGAGTGAGTGGACCACTGTTAGGGCGTACTGGTGATTTTTAGCTTGAGTGGGAGAGAATAAGTTACTTGTTCTCTGTTTTGATGTTTTCATTTGGAAAAGATAAAAATTAAAGGCAATTATAGGAAGACCTTAAAGATATATAATGATATACAATTTATCTAAGCCCTTTATGTATTTGATCTTACTTGATCCTCACAATTAGTGTCTTAAAAGATAAGGAAATTGAAGTCCAGAGTTTTTAAGAGATTGCCAATTAACAGAAGAGGAGAGACTACAACCCAGATGTCCTGACTCCCTAAGCAGCAACTTTCTCTAGAATTACATAGTTAGGGCTCCTCCAAAGTATAACTGGAGGCCAGTGTTGGTAAAACATTGAATATTAAACATCTCTATAGGAAAATCATTTCCATGATTTGTATGCAATTATTATAATACTTCCTGAGCAATACTTCTTGTATTTCCAGTGAAAGTAACAAAGAATATTTGGTGGTTTATTAGTCATGCAGGATTTCTCGGGATTTTCAAAACAGATTGATTAAAAAAAAAAATGAGGTCTTGTCAATTGTATTTATACTTCAGTGGTTACTTCTGTACACAAAAGTGCTCTCAATTTTACAACACTATCTGGAAGAAGTTCAACAACACATTGTTAATACTCTGCTCCTACAAAATAATTTTAAAGCTCCATGGGAATTTAGATTTGCACAAGTTATTAGGATGTGACCTTTCCCTTAGATTTCTTATTTTAGGATTGACTTAACATGGTATTTCCCCAGTGGGAGCTGTTGTACTTCCTTCGCAGATAAGAAAAATAGCAATCACAAATTATAGTGAGTAAACTTAGGGAAACATATATTTCTGTGATGCTGATGAAACTGAAATCATAAAAGGAGACCACACTACGTATTCCTTGGGTTTGAGAGGAAAGCCATGTGGCTTGCTAACAAAAGAAAAAAGTTATGCCATTATGGTATTTCCCTGAAATTTATTCCTAATTGTTTCTTGTCCCAGCTACCAAGTCTTATGACTTTTAAAGATTATTAAAGATGTTTACGTCACTAAATTTCCTATGTCCTGTCTACTGGGAGTATAAAAGGTTAAAAATATCAAACTTTTAATAATTTAAATGATTTCAGATCACAGGATCTGAACTGAAGGACAAGGAGTTCATGAGAGTAAAGAAAAAAACTAGAATTAACATGAAAAAGATCACAGTTACTTCACTTTCTGTTCCATGGAATAACAGTGGCTTCCAATTATTCATCTCTTACTATATGATACTGTGGTAGAATTTGTGAACATTACTTGAACATACGAGTTATTGGAAACATCCAAAGAATCAACCATGCTACAGCTCAAACGATAGAGCTAATTATTGGCAATTTTTAAAGAAGGCAAACGAAATTGTGGAAGGGGAGACAATAAAGTCATGTACATTTTTCCTAACTAGTCTAACTAGGTGCCAAAATCAATAACTTTATGTAGTGTTAGTTAATGAAACATTAAAATTTAGAAATTATGAAAAGAGTAAAAACGTTTTTCTCTTATAAGAATAAAAGGATGAGATATAAGTGAAAATTAAGTAATCATCAAAAGTAATTTTTTGTATCCTCTCATCAGATATACGTGTAGATTAGGTTTTATTAAAATTACTACTTGAGGACACTGTTTTATTTAAATTATTACTCAAGAATCTCAAATAATCAAACCCCTCCCCATATCATGGATTCTGTATTTTAACTGCTAATTCATAGTCTCGACATCATAGAAGTTTTTCTTTCAGTAATTTTTAGGAATTAACCCTCTATATTTACAGTTGTGGCTGACATTTTTAAGTATAGTGCCCACATTGGTGGACTTATCATTTTTCCAGAAAATAGTATATAGTTTAGACACAGCTGGGTTTTAAAACATTGTTTTTGACTTGAAAGAGAATTTAGAAATCATTAACACAATCGCTTAATTTTATAGACATTGAGGGTCAGGGATAGAAATGCATTTACTTCCTCAAATATTACAGAGACATATAAAAATGTGTGTAGAACTGGAAGGCAACTTGCGGAAATTAAAATACTTTCAATAAGAATGTTAAAATTATATTTTTTCTTTAAAATTATCTTTATTGTTAATACATTGCTTATTTGATATTAAAAATATAACACTGTACTATAGTTAATCTCTATATTATGCCATTAACTGAAACATAACCCCCAAATGAAAATTTAGAATAAAAAGAAAAGACAATTAGCCATATTTTTCCTATTTATTGTAATACTTAATCATATAATTTTGTATCTTAAAATTTTCTATTATCATTATATCTTTATTCTAAAATTAATATTCTCCTCATATATTCAAACCACAAATTTAAAATATTTATCTTTTTAAAAAAAACTGGTTTATCTCCATCTCTCTGGAAGTCCTATTCGTTAAACCTGCATTTTCAAAAGCAGTCATTCCTTTCTAACAACTAGCAACATGTGGACTTAAAGGCCATGAGGCACCCGCAGCACAGTCTTTACATTTTATTTAAATTTGGCATAGCCTTAGGAAATTATTTGCAACTTCCTTGCAATTAAGAAAGTTTTTCACCTAACCCCCCCAAAAAACACAAAAACAAACAAACAAAACCCACACACACCAAAAACCCCATATTATTCTGATAACTAAACAATTGATAAAACTCTTCACTCTCCACCTGCATTACACTATAACATGCACAAACCACACCTAAAAGATAATAGACTTAAATGAAGAGAAATCATTTAAATGTATGCTTTAGAAATACGTCTTTGTTCGTTCTGCTCTTAGTATATCCTCAGAGAAATTTCAAATGTCACAAATAATGCAAGAGTAATACAGCTGCTCAAATCCTTTAACATAGAAACTTCTTTTTCAGCAATTTAGCTGTAAAAAATGATTTTTAAAAAGTGAAATATGTGCAGGAAGATATTCAATATATGTAATGGTATAAGAATTAACAGTAATTGTATAACAGTAAAAAACTAGAAAACACCTATAAAAACTGGCTTAGTAAATTATGTGGTATCACTAAGATAGACTATTATATTGCCATTACGAGAAATCTGAAAGTGAGGTAGAAACAAAGAAAGATTTATATGATCTAACAGTGAAAGAAGCAAAAATGCTACGTATATCATAACTGTTAGTAAGGAAAAAATGTGTATGCTCTAACAAGAACTGGAAGAAACTATGCAGAAGAATGGTAGTTTATTGTGGTCTTTTTATTTGAAAAAATATGTTCACAGCTTTTCAGTAATAAAAATGTCTTAAAAGAATTTAATGTAAAATGAAACAAACCCAATGGCTAAAATTCAGAAGCAAAGTCATTTGCCTAGTTTCTAATCTTATTTCTAAATGTACCACCTACCCGCCTTTAAGGTTTTAAAAGTAAACATTATCTAGTTTCCAATCCTGAAGTCCTGAATTTATATGTAGCAGTACAATTAGGCAGAGAGTTTATTTACACAGGGCAGGACTGAACTTTGCATGTGAGCACATACAGAAAATGATAAAGATCGTTGTGTCCTAATAGTAATTTACAGAGTTGTGATTTGCTCCACCCAGCATACTTATAATTGAATTCCTCAGCCATAAAATCATCGGAACCAAACAAGTTCAGATATCTTTTATCTAAACCCTATTTTCTCCCTTACCATCAGTTAATGTATTTCTTATGGGGCTTTTCTTCTTTTTATAGATTCATTTGTCTTAGTTATAAATTAACCCCACAAACAACTCTCCCAACCACTCAAGCTCTACTGTTTCCTGTGTACCAGGTTTCTTTCTACTTGCACAATTTATGATACAGGGGCCATTTAAACTGCCAGTTGGTAAATGATGTCCCGGGAATTATCTTTAGATTAAAAAAAAAAAAAAAAAAGATTCCGAAGGATAAATGCCCACAGGCAGAGATTCTCCTTAAAGCTGGGCACCCTAGCAAAGAAGTAAAATGTAATCGCTGAAAACTTCGGTCATTTCCTTTTTACTTTAAAAAAAATGTAGTAAAGTATAAATAACATAAAAATTTACCATTTTAACCATTTTTAAATGCACAGTTCTGTGGCATTAAGTATATTCACAGCGTAACCATCACCACCATCTACCTCCAGAACTTTTTCATCTTCCCAAACTGAAGCTACACCCACTAAACATTAACTCTTCATTCCCCCTCCCTCAACCCCTGGTAACCACCATTTTACTTTCTGTCTCTATGAACTGGACTACTCTAGTTACAACTTCTGTTATTTCTTGTTTCACTTAAAGTCTGTGAACTAGTGTAATTTCCTAAATTGGTTGAATACACAAAAGAGTTGCCGGTAAAAAAAAACAAAAACAAAAACAAAAACAAAAACAAAAACCAGGAAAGAATTCATAAATAGCATTTTTTTTTTCCATGCCCAAACACTTGAATTCAGACCAAATACTCATTTGCAGATGCCAAAGTACATACTTGCCCCTTACTTCATCTTTCATGAGCTTGGTCTTTTGATTTTAAGTGGCTTTAGGTTTTGCTAAACTTAAACTGACTTTCCAAGCAAACTTAATGCTGCTATTGATTTCTTTTACGAATCAAAGTTCCCTTAACACTACTTGTATTCACTGAATTCCCACACATTTTATCTAAAAATGATATAATCTTGGGCAATGAAGACTGGTGGACCGAGAGATTATTAGTGAGATCAAAATACTTTCACAGTTTTGATCTGAACATTCAAGTCATACACTGATTATCACCAATTGAAAACTTTGCTAAGAGATAGTTCCAGAGGAGGCGGAGCCTTGTGGAATTTTCCCATACACAGGTCTTCTAGGGGACTGGAAGTAACTGGCTGAAGTATTAAGTGGCAACCAAACTTCTGGTGGTAAGGATGGCAGTGTGTATGGACAGGATTAAGAAACACAGCTCAAAGAGTATCCTAGATGAAAACGATGATTTGCAAACCAAGAGAAATTTACTCTATAAATCAGTGACAATCTGATAAGAATGATTATTTAGTCACTCCAATGTTACTTTTAAAGAACTTTTAAATTATTTTCAAATAATTTGAGGCTTACAGAAAAGTTGAAAAGATAATAGAGAGGGTTCCCATGTACCCTTCACCTAGCTTCCCCTACTGTTACATTACATATTACAACCATAGTACAGTGATCAAAACTTATAAATTAACACTGGCACAATACTATAAACCACTTCATTAGGATTTCACCAGTTTTTCCATTAATGTACTTTCTCAGTTCCAGAATCCAAACCAGGATCCCACATTGCATTTAGTTGCCACGTCCCTTTATTTTCCTCCAAACATTTGGTAGTTTCTTAGTCTTTTTTTTTTTTTAAACAGCTTTACTGAAGTATATATGATATACAAAACACTGCACATATTTAATGTATAGTTCCTCAAACTTTAGTTGTCTTTTATGCCCCTGACACTGTTGAAGAATGCTGATCAGTTATTTTGTAGAATGTCTCTCTATTTAGGTTTGTCTAAGGTTTTCTCATGATTCAATTGATATTATGGATTTTTTTGGAAGAATACCAAAGGCATGATGTGATCTTTTCAGGATAATTTATCAGGAGCTATATGAGTTGATATGTCTTATTACTGTTGATGTTAACCTTAATCACTTGGTTAAGGTGGTGTCTGACAGGATTCTCCACTGCAAAGATACAAATTATCCCTTTGTAATTAATAAATATTTGGGGGGAGATACTTTGAGGTTATGTACATATTCTGCTTCTCATACTTTAACCAATTTTACTATTCATCTTGCCTGTAGCAATTATTACTGTGGTTCTTTAATGGCAATTTTCTATTTCCCTCATCCCTTTTATGTTTATTAATTTAAAGTCATCTGTAAGGAAAAATTCTCTTTCCATTTGTTTATTTATTCAGCATTTATTTATATCGGTATGAAATCACATATACATATATATTTATTTGGAGGGCTATACTGATTTTATACTAATGTTTTATTTGGAGGGCTATATAAGTAGCTATTTATTTTATTATTCAAATTATTCCAGCTTTGGCCACTGGAAGCTGGAACAATTTGAGTAATAAAATAAGTAAGTATAGTATTACATTATAACTTCCCAAATGAAACACATATCATGAGTACTGGATAGTGAAGCTACTTGCTCTTTGTAACCAGGAATCATGGTTGCATGGCTTATATGGAACCGAGCAAGACATTTTAATTTTTATCTCAATTTAACCGTAAGTATCATAGGAACCTAAATACTTGTATTTGAGACATTTCTAAGGATATGAGTTATTTTTCAACTTCTAGGTCACCTTCCTATCTTTGTTTTGTCTTAGACAAATATATTACTGTGTTCTCCTTCAAATGACTGGTAAATTATGCCGTAGAAAGTATTCTGATAGTCAAAATAAAAACTCTCAAAGAAATTTTACAATAAATTCTATGAAGAATTTGAATATTCTTTTTAAAAAGGTACTTTTAAATACAAATTTAGTATAATAAATTCTGAGTTTACCTACCGTTAAAGGGCAATTCTTGTTTGAGAAAATGGACTTCTTGTTTATCTGTGGTTTAGAATAGGCTTCTTCAAATCTGAACAATTAAAAAGAAAGAAAAAATTTAATATGCACACATATTCGAAATTCCTAGACAACCTAGGCTGCCAAAGTGTACAAGAACAAATAAATTTATTTTTTTCTGTTGGATTTCATTCTGAATGTTTGCTTTCCCTGAGCTTATTTTTGGATTCTCTAGAAGTAAACCAACAGGCTACCAACTGACTCATCAGTCATGCAGGGCTGTAGAATCTTCCTATAGAGATATGTATTAGATTCATTTCACCTACTTTCCTAGTTCTGTCACTGATCGTGAGTTATGGTCCTCTATCTCATTCATCTTTTACATCAAATTAATAATGACACCTATATTACCATACAGACTTAAGAAAAACTTATGTTAAAAGGATTAATAAACTCAAAAGATAGATGTTTGATCAAAGTTATACACAGCAAAGATGATATTAAAATATAACCTCCTTCTACATGGCACATGGCTGTTAAACCTAAGGTAAAGTACAGTGATGTGTTTATAACTATTTAGGGACAGTAGATGCTGCACATTCCATGTGAAGCAGATTTTTAAAAGGAAGACCCAGAGAGCACATTATCTATGTAAATGTGCCAAAGGTCTTGGGCTACACATCTTTGGCTCTTATGAAGGGATCCTAGAATAGCTGTGCATTCCCTGAAGACAAAACAACATCTATTGCCAAAAGCTTTATCATCAGGGCCTTAACAGTCCCAATATCCAGACTCAATGTTCTGCAGTCTAACCTATAAAAAATTCTAAATTTTTTTCCTTTTTAATTCTGCATCTTTCAATTTGGAATTTGCAAAAACTATTCTGTTATCCATGCATGACACAAAAGTAGTGGATCATGAATATAAAAATTTTCCCCATTTTGATGTTTCTAATATGAAAGAATATAAACTACAGCCAATGTATTTCTTTTGATTATTTGTTTCTCTAGCATTATCTAGTACTTTTGTTTGGAGATGGAAAAACCTCTTAATGTAGACTCAAAAATAAAGTAACAACTTATTTTCAGAACAAGACATATTATTCTATAGAAAGAGCTAATTTGTCAGTATTTTAGAACTGGATGTTTTGTTTTCTGACTAACTGCTCACCTGTATCACAGCAATTTATGTAAACACTCTCCAATTTGTCATCAACACAAAAACAATATCCACATCAAAACTGTTCATTATATATAACATGCATAACACATGAGAAACAACTTTATCTATAATGAATTATCACTTTGATTTTTGTTATTAAGTCAACGAAAAAAGGCTTAAATATGTGAAAACAATAAGAAAGAATATTAATAAAACAAAATCTCTGTCTGAAAAACAAAAGAATGATGACTTCAGGTTAAGATTGTTATACTAGCTTCCCTTGACACTCATCCCAATTTCCCTTTGAAATACATATGAATTCCTTAAGAAATAATGAAAATAAAGAAGGAAAAAAGTAAAGATTTCTGGAAATTGCTATCTATTCCTAGCTTGTAGCCCTAAGAGTTGGCTCAAATAGAAAACTGGGCCAGCTCCTATGATTTTCAGACTGAATTCTATAACCTTTCCCAAAACCCTCTCCCACGGTAAAATCCGTAATCTCCTTTCCCTATCTATTCAGTATTGCGTTGTACCACAGAAGGTATTGTTTCCAGACATAAATTTTATTTATATTTAATATATATTTATATGTTTCTCATATTTATATTTTATTACATTTATATATTTATTTATATATTTCATTCAGATGTTTTATTTTATCAATATAATTTATTCTTTATATTAATATTAATAAAATATAACTATAATCACATTTGTTAATAATTTATACATGTTAATCATATACTTATTAATATTAATTACATTGATATTAATTTTATAAGTATACTAAAATACTATAAAATATACTATAATATACTATAAAGTATAGTATTTATTTTATTATAAGGCAGAAACAAGATCCATTCTGGGGGCAATAAATATCAAGGATTATAGTTTTTTCATGTTATCCATCCGGTCAAGTTAAATTCAATTGGTTTATATTCGTTAGATCATAAATCCTTCTACTCATCCCCATAAGTCAGAGAACTAGGCTGTGAAGATAGCAAACAAGGCCTTCAACATTTCAACACAACCTACAGTAGATAGGGGCTGTTCATATCTAGTTATCCAACATTTTTATTTCTGAAATAGGATTTTCACCAGAATCTAAGCAGATAATAATGCAGCCAAAGGGCAACTTAGTCAGACTAATTTGTCTGAAATGACATAAATGGTAAAGGTTGACGTAAGCAATAAAAAAATAATTAACAATGGAAATGAATGAAAGCTTATCAAAGAATTACTTCCCCCTAAAGCTCTGGACCTAGATAATTTTATAGATGAATTTTTTTCACATTTTCAAGGAAGAGATAATTTTCTTGCTATATAAACTGTTTCTGAGTAGAAAAAGTTCAGTAACCAAAGTAGTTTTTTAAAAGTAGCATAATATTGATATTAAAAACTAACAAGAACAATGAGAAAAATAGCAATCCTACTTATTAATATTAACTTAAAATTATAAATAAAATGATAATCAAAAAAAATTTAATAGTATATTGAAAGAATAAACCATCATAATCAAGTTGGATTTATCACAGAAAGGCAAAGATGATTTAATATTAGAAAACCTAATAATGTGTCACAGCACTAGGTCAAATTTTAAAAGAAACCATATGATTATTTCAAAAATGCAAAAGAATATTCAAAATTCAACATCCACTCTTGACAATATTTCTTTAAAAAAACTAAGTAACTTTAACAGGAATATTTATCTCAAACTTACAACCAGTATCATCTTAACTGTGAAACAGCAGCATTTCCTCAAATGTGTTCTATAACTAGTTCCATAAGATTTTTCCAACAGAAGAGCTTCCACCATAAAACACATTTGCATATGTTGTTCATTTTTGGAGATTAATAAAGTATATTAACATTGTTTATAGTCTATAGGCCCTAAATTTTAAAAAATGGTATAGACAATAATAATCTGCTTAACCGTTTAACTTACTAGTTCTCAAACTTACTTGAACAGTCATTTCTTCACTTTCCATTATTTCACTCCTCAACCCACTTCACTGTGGTTTGTCACTTATCTTTCTACAGAAACTCAAGCAATAGTGACAAGTTGTCTCCTTGCCAAAGCCATTAGACTTTTCTTGATTTTTATTCTATTTATCCAATGGTATGCTGGTAAATGTTTAATAACAGCTCCCCTTGTAGGGAAAAGTACTCTGATTTGTAGTGGTTGCCAATTTCTGTGGTGTAAATACTCCCACTATGGTTGATTTCAGGTTATCAATGTGTTGTCATGGAGAGCAGAGTGGGGAAGAGCTAGTACAGTAGCATACAACAGTAGACAGTATTTTCACGATACAGTTACAATCAATATGAACACCTCAAAAGTGTGTTTATTACCTTCGTTTTTAACATAACTTGTTTAACTGCATTATTAATTGCATTATTAATTTGTGCTTTTTTAATTCCTCTGTGGATAACAATCAGCTCACAAAAATCTGAAAATTTCACAACTGACTTTCACAAGTTGGTATGAGCTGGCTTCAGCACACCTCTGTCTCTTCCTCTTTAGCATGTGACATTATGTCCATCATCTATTATTAAAAGTCTCCTCCCCTAGCTACTCAGAGACCAATTTCTCTGAATTCTTATCCTACCATAGGACTACTATTTTTGTCCCTTTTCTTGGTACCTCTTCTTTCTGAGCCCTTCTATTTTGTGTGCTCTGCAAGTTCCTTCTTGGCCTCTTTTACCCATAAACACACCTACTTACTTGTAGCTCCCAAATCTTGATGTCTAACCACAACTCTCCTCTCAAAAGTTCTAAATCTGTATTTCTAACTTTCTTTTGAACACCCCTACCTGAGTTTCTTCAGGAACCTCAAATTCAACATCATCCAAACTGACTTCTCCCTCTGAAGAATTAAAGAAGCACTATTCAACACATAATTGGATACTCTTCGTTCCCTGCAAGATTAAATGGAATTCTATCCTCTACTCACTCGTCTTTCAAAATACGTTAAAGATTCAATTCATAACCACAAGCAAACTTTCCTTTTTAAAACTTTTCCTCCCATATCCTTTTCTCCTTTCCCTCCAATTTTTTTCACACTCTACTCTCCGAAGTGTCTCCTTCTCCAAAAGCGCTCCCAACTAAACACTTTCTCCATTCCTACCCTAGTAATTTCATAATCTCTCCTTCTTCCTCTCTTTCCCAGCATTTTATTATGTATATCAATTTAAATCTCCTCCAGCTTTTCATGACCAGTCCCTTTCCACTCATTCTCTAATACTTCACAAAAATCTTTGGCGGACAGAGGAAAGTGAAAGTATACGAATACTCCCAAATGACTAATTTTTATCGCATCTAACTAAATACATGGATCTGTCACTGTCCTCCCCTCCTCGAAATTGCTAATTGGTTCCATTAGAGGCCAGACTCAAGATGGACCGATTATAGCCTTCCCTCGATTTTTACAATGGTCATACAAAATTTGCTACTAAATTGACCTCTATATCCTGGGATCACAAAATAAAATGACATCAGATTGACAGGGATTTAAGAGAGAAAAAATGGAAATAAAGAATCTCCTAACAGAAGCTGGTATTAAGTGATGGTAGAGTTACTGAATATGAGTTGAAGATTTGATGTTCTAATTTACCTTGTCACAAGTAACAAAAATAAGTACTTTTGAGTTGCTCACCACTTACAAGACACATAAACTGATTTGCAGTGAACCAGAACAAGTAAAAGTTTAGATCTAATCTGTGGTTATACCTGAATACGGTTATACTTCTGTAGATCTAATTGTTAAGTGTAGAAAGGTGGTAGACTATAGACACCTCATTCCTTGGCAAGTTAAATATTGGAAAATTAGGCTCTTATTAAAGAGGGCAAGACGGTACTGGGTTCAGGTTGCTTGGGTTAAATTCTAGTTTTATCACTTGGCAGCTTATTTTTATCTCTGTGCTTGTTTCTTCATCTGCAAAACAGATAATAGTATACATCTTGTATGATTGTTGGGAGAATAAAATGAAATAACATATGTAATGTGCTTAAAGTAGAGCCTGATACAGAATAAGTGCTCAATAAATATTAACTATTACTATCAATAGCTAAATTACTTTTTTAGTGCTTGAGAAAATTAAGGAAGAGTCCTTTGGAAGGGTGGTTAAATGACATTTTGGCTAAGAATTTAAACCGTGTAGTAGACTAAAGGAAAGAAAGCATTCTCTGAACATGAAATTGTATGGTTATATTTATAAATCCATCATCAATTAAGTTATCCTAATGATTAATGTTACTCTAAAAAGTTAGGATAGATATTTAGGATTAGGAAGTAGAATGAGACTGTAGATTTGAAATGAAAGCAACAATTATTTGCTGAGCATCTGATATTTGTTAGCAGTGTTCTGGGCACTGGGGATAAAGAGTTAACAAAATGGACAAATATTCCAGCTCTTCTGTAACTGCATATAAACAGATGTAATTAGATGCTAAAGGATCATATGATATATCTGTCGTTTGGGAAAAAAGGATAGAAATTAAGGTTGTTAAAGATAAATAGGAGTTATTTCAACAAGCCACTATGCTTTACCAGGATTCATGAGTTAAGGTCTATTTGTCCACTTTTCTCAATTTGAGGACTAGTGATTCAACAATTTTTTAAAAAATCAATCAAAATCCATTTATAAATTATAATCAATTTTATTTAGTCTCAGAAGGAGAAACATAAGCATTTTATTCATGTTAAACTCAGAATAAAAACATCCCTAATGTAAAGTATGGTGACTATAACTGATAACACTGTATTGTATAACTTAAATTTGCTTAGGGAGTAGAAATTAAATGTTCTTACCAAAACAAAAAAACAAAAAGAGAAAGAAAAAAGAAATATGTGAGGTGATAGATGTGTTACATGTTAATTACCTAGATGTAGAGAATCCTTTCACAATGTATACATGTGTCAAATATCCATGATATACACTTCAAATATCTTATAATTTTGTGTCAATTATATCTTGACAAAAATAAATCACTACTTCTTCATTTGATTAGCAGATAAAAATATATTTCATTTCCATATTATAGGTGGTAAAGGGAGAGAATTAAGTATTACAGCTAGAGCAAAATCAAGGGGTATAGGGAAGGAAGGAGGGAGGAAGAAAGGAAGGCCTAGAAATTCAGATTAGTCAGAGGTAAAAACTTTTGATATTTAAGTTCATGCATTCACTTTGGATATAAGCATCAGAATCATCTTGGTATTTTAAATACTGTGTAGAAATTAATAAGCCACCAAAATTATTTAGCCAAAAAATTTCACATTTGTAATTATACATACATGATACCTTCAGGAAACTATCTATGCTTTTCTTTAAACTCACATTTTCCTACTCCTATTCATACTATTTTTCCATTTGAAAGGCTTTGTCCACCATTACCCCACATTCAATGGAGAATATTCAATATCTACTGTGAATCTTATATACCAGGCACTGATCTAGGCACAATTCAAAATTTTACACATATTCCAATGAAAAATATAAGCTGTTTTAATAATACATAATAAAAACGGGCTATTCAATAAAATATTCTACTAGAAGCGAAAAGAATTTTTCTTCTTCAGCTAATCTTTTTCTTCACCCGATACCATAAGCACTAAAATAATCCTTACGAAAATAATGTCCCTTATTTAATTCTTCCAAAATATAGTGAGGTTTTCAATCCTACAGGAATCTAAGTCTTTCAGGTCCTCCAAATGCAATTAATCTGTGACAATTCTAGTTGCTAAATGTTAGTTAAGCTTACAATAACTAAGTCAAATATGGTGAATAATAAAAGCTATGTGAACTTTCACCGACATCAAAATGGAATCACAAAGACATTCCCAAAAAGGCTAGTCATGCCTGGTCTTGATCAACCACAACATTACATCACAAGAACAAGAACAAATGACTTAAAGATCAGCAGCGTGACTGTGATTTACGTAACTCACTTCTGCAGAAATTTGCATTACTTGTGAAAAATATCATGTGGAAGAGGAACTTACTACAAATATTAAAATTGGAAATAAATGTTGGCTGAGAAGGCATTAAACAGTACTTTCTTTAAAAAGAATTATGGAACTAACTGTATAGATATGTTTAAAATAGAATTTGCATTCAAATTTAGTGTAATTACAAGTACGGATGAAAATGGCCAGACACCTAGTATGCATTGGTGTTCCAATACAGTCAAGTGTGAAAGAAATATGTTAGCTATTAAGTTAACATTATAGAATGGAGAATCACAGCACCTTCGAGTTGGAAGGGAACTTATAAATCACCTAGTTAGTTCCTCCTACCAAAGCAAGACTTCTTGACAGATGGTCAGACTCTGCATGAATTTGTCTACTGACATAAAAATGAGTAAAGAAATAGCTGATGACTACCCTATGTGACCCAGTCACTAAGTCTAGTCAACATGTTCTTTAGGGCAATAGTGCTCTAACTCTGGCACAAAGGAATTTTTCTTTTCTTCTTCTATCCATTGTGGATCCTTTTATAATGAAAAAATGCAAAACCATGCATTTGAACATCCCAAGAGTATAAAAGTTTTTAAATGCTTATCCTTAAATCTTTATGTACCTTGTGCTAAGTCAGTAACTAAGAGTTTGTGAGGAGCATCAGTCCATTGACCATACTTGGAGTATCACTCACTGCTTTAGAACGTGTCTCACATTTTTCCTTCCTCTTGGTTTCTACAGGCCCTCCTCATGTTATGTCCAGATTTTGAGATAGCCTCCTAACTGCTTTCCCTGCACAGATTAATCTTCTGACTAAATCATCTCACTCCTCAAGACCTGGAATCTCACCACTCCTTATAAGATAAAATCCACACTGCTTTGCCTGCATTCCAGACCCTTTCTCATCTTACCTAAAATCTACCTTTCTAAACATATTTCTCACTAACTCACATACATGTACTATCCACATCAAATAGGTTGATCTCTGCAAAGGTCCCCCGCAAATCCGTGCTTATTCTCTTGCCCAGGCTTTGTTTACTTACACTGGAAATTCTTTTCCTCTTCTCTTCTGCTATCTCAATTCCTGAACTTTTTTTTTTTTTGAAGTAAAATTTACAGAACATAAAATTAACTATTTTAAGTGCACAAGTCAGTGGCATTTAGTACATTTTTAAAGCTGTACAACCATCACCTCTGTCTAATTCCAAAACATTTTAATCACCTCAAAGGGAAATCCTGTACCCATTAAGCAGTCACTCCTCTTCCCCCTTCCCCAGGCCCTGGCAACCACTTATTTGCTATCTTTATGGATTTGCCTATTCTGGATATTTCATATTAATGGAATGGTACTTTGATTCTCTTTTTTGTTTCTATTTCTGTATATTTTTTAGTTTTGTTTTTTTTTTCATAAGGTTACTCTGGCAATTCCTGACTTCAAAGTCGAGTTCAATTCCTACCTTCTCTACAAGGTTTGTTCCGGCTACACCTCCGTGACACACTTATCTTGCCATTCTCTGAATATTTATAGCATTTGTTTTCTGCTTTACTTAGTTTAGTCCTTAATCATATACTGCTTTGAAATGTTGGTTACAACAATTAACTTTACCCCTTTTTGATTCATGTAGATTATAAACTCCGAGTTCTTAGAGCTTTGGTGTCTTCCTTTGTTCCTAGAATCCACTTGAACATGTGTGCAATTCATTGTGTGTGACCATATATGAATGAACATTAAGTTAATGGAACTGAAGTATGGGTTGTCAATGAAAGCTTCACACCTGTTTCAGTTTTTCATCTCTCCTTCTATCATGCTGTCCTCCCTGCCCCTCTACTATAGTGTCTAGTAGGGTACTTCTTTGTCCTACCTAGTAGGAGATGAACAGATGTGGCTGCAAGAGGCTAAGGGGAGGATGCCCAAGGGTTGAGAGAGTACAAATTCCCTGCATTGATCTTCCATTGATAGACTCCTACATCCACAGATGAAGGCGTACTAAGAAGAGTGGGTGTGCAGAGATATCGCAATGCCACATTAAAAAAAAAAAGTTAGTCTATTGCTTTGCTTTTATATGTAAATCAGTTCCTTTGGTATTTTGATTTAAAGTTGCTCATAAACCCACATCTACCTTGTAAAATGAGATTAACTGCTAAGTAATGATGATGATAATACTTGTGATTCATATATGAAATAGCTGAGCAATTATTTTATGTATTAGAAGCAAATAGGCCCAAACTTGACAGTATTTTAGCTAACACTTAACAAAAAGTTTGAAAGGGAACTAGTTTTATTCTATGCATGAGCAATAAATCTAACATTTGGTATTGTACACTACTGCGAACTTTTCTCTAGCAGTAGTACTAAACAGAATTTGTTACAGTTGTCGTTGGAAGCCTCCAAACAAGAATGTAGAACAGTGCTCTGGCCCTCAGGCCACTTAAAACCTGTTCTTCTGACCAGAACAACTAAAAGATCCAACATAGAATGCTGAAGTCTATAATTAACATTTGTTTTCCTTTTTCATATCCCATTTTGCTGCTTTAGAATAGCAAAATGTCTTCTGGCATTAATTTCATATCATTATGTATCATAAAAAATGTTACATAAAATAGAAATTAACATTTTAAAGAGTAATTTAGAGAATTCCCTAAAAATGCAGGCAACCGTAGCACTGAGAATCTCAAACAAGTGATACTGATAAAGCAAAACTTGTCCTCAAAATCAAATCAAGTTTTAGAAGTATTTAAAGAGTACTTATACTACACTCAGTCCCCCAAGTTATAGGCTGTGAATTAGGGAAGGTATGCAATGCATATATATGTAAGAGGAATAAAAAATATAATACTTATTAACATTTTGTCTGGTACATAGAACTTGTACATAAAACTATAAGACATGATAGCAAATGTCATGTATAATATCCACATTAGATTACATTTCAGAATAGATCTACCTTCTGTTTTACTTTGGCTAAGATTAAAACTAGCTTGTGTTTTCTGAATTCAAAAGCTGGTGGCCAGGGTAAATATTTCACACACATGTTGTATGACAAAGAAAATCATCCTGACATTTAAAAACTGAATGTGCATAATAAAAACAAATTGTGTGTATGTATTGTGCTTTGTTAGGATCAAAGATGGTTCCAGCAGGCATAGTGGAATACACAGCATGAATCATGTGCATGGCCTGACGACACAACCATGCCAACATGCTGTGTTCAATCATTTAGTCATTTTCTCAACTTTTACTGAGTTCTGGTTATTTGCCTGTCTAGTGCTAGATGCTGGTTCATCTGCCCAGCATGGTGTAGTCTCAAAACTGAAAAGCACCTGTCTTACCATCTACAAGGCCATGATTCCAGGTGGATGGATGTTGTTTCCCATATAAAGATATCTAGTGCTGAAAAGCAAGTGATCATTCAATAAATGTTTATGGAGTTTATGGAATTGAATAAACTGTGATGAAATTTGTAAAATTTGAAAGTTTTGGTTGCATCTGCATTGAGTTGCACTCCAATATTCCATATCACCCTATACATGAAAATAAATTCCATTTAACTTCATTTTAAATCCTTTAAAATTTATTTTCCTTTCATGTTCAGAATTTATTCTACACTTAGATATCAATAAGATATTTTCTATCAATTTAAAGACAGAACTGAAATTATAGTTGGACAATTTGATTGTGAGTATAGAAGTTGGAAATAGCTATAAAATTAATTTGACCAAAGAAAGGTCATTTGAAATAGGATCTGGGTCTCCTTTTACTCAAATATTATATTCTAAATATGGAGATGTTCTTCATAGACTTTTAAAGGAAAGTAGCTAACTATATTTCCCAAAGAAAAAAGTTGTTTTGTTCTTTTTTAAAAATTTTAATGGGATAGTCCCAGTGAACTTTGTTTCACATTTTTGTTAGGTGTAAATAATGTTTTATAAATAAAGATATGAACTAAATTGACTTGGACAGTTCACCATTTAAAGAGATCTATTATGAGAGCATTATAACATAATCCTTCTGTAAAGTGCATGATCACCTTGTCATTTGGATTTTCCAGAATAGTAATACCTTATTAACAAATGATGCATGCTACCTCCTTTGTTAATAATTTTATTACAAAAAAATAATGTAATAAATACATCATATATAATATATAATACATAATACACACGTGTGTGTGTGTGTGTGTGTGTGTGTGTGTGTGTGTGTGTGTGTGTAACCTAAAATAATATAATAAGAGATCTAGGAAAAATATCCCGGGACACAGGTTTTCCTCTAAGGCACACTTAACTCAAAGGTAGCCACCCAACTTCATGTTGGCCTAGCACTGCTATCTAGAAACAAGGCATGGGTCAAGACTGTGGCCTCCCCTTAGTCACCATCTCTCCCACTAACGTTCTTGTTAATATAGGTAACAATGACCGTAAACTGCAGGAGGGATGAAATCTGTGTGTCTTATTCATTGCTTTATGCTCCTTCTTTAAAACAGCTCTAGGCACAAGGTAGGAGCGCAATAAATATTTGTTGAATGAGCGAATCTTCATTAAAAAGGCACTTCTTCTCAAAATTGTTCCTTGAGGTATCATATTAGGTTTGTATAACCCATAAACAAATTCTAAGAGCTATAAACTGAATTTTGATAGCTGAGGTTTAACTTGAGCTATATTAAGCAATAAATCATCAGAAATGGGGGAAGCAGAAAGAAGAAATATTTAGTATCCCTGATATGAAATTTCTAAAACATTTTAGAACTTTGTTTTTATTTAGATAAAATTATTCTAAAGTCAACAGGCTGATACAAGTTTCTTAAAGAAAATGACAGGAAAAATGTAACCTGTAATCTGGGTCAAAGTCAAACCACTTAAATTTCCCTCTGGAATTTCTAAAACAATGAAACAAAAGAAAGGAAAAATTAATTAATTTGAATTAATTTTTCCGTGTGTGTTATACATGTGTGTATGTGTGTATATATATTATACATAGATATATAGATATATCTTGTACAGTGTTCACTCAGAGGTCTGACTAGATTTTGGAAAACCTCTACTCATTTATTTTTTAAATTATTATCACAGGTTACATCAACGTCTCACAATGACCACCTGTAGTAGAAGTTTACCTTTACATGCTTCTGCATCAGCTCTTTATGATTACAAAATTTTAGAATTAAAAAAACTATTGACAGTCACTAGGAAGAGTATGTTTCCTAATATTATTAAACTGAAATTAAGGTTTACAAATCCATATCTTATAAGTCTGTTTAATGTGAATCCTCTAAGGGCGGAGCATTCTCAGTGATCTTATAAAATCCAGTCTTTGAAGTTGTACTCTTTGAACTTGCAGGCTCAGAATCCTAGCAACCATTCTAAGGTGAGAAGAACCAGTGACACTTGGACTAAGAAGTGAGCAAACTAGCTTCTCTTGACATAAGCGTATTGACAGGAACACTGAGTTTCTTTAAGTATAAAACGTCAAACCAATAGGGGTAATTTTACAGGATGATCCCCAGAGATTCTACTAATGGGGAGACTATGGCAAGGAACAGTAACTAAAGGGAGGGGTAAGGCTACTAAAATAATACAAACTAAGTGCACCAATGGGCTCCATGCTATCATCTTGGATGCAGTAATCATGTTGGGCAAGGGGTTCTAAAACAGTATACATCAGAATTCCCTCATAATTTCTGATTTAGTAGGTCTGGGGTGGGGCCTGAGAATTCGCATTACTACAGAGTTCCTGGATAATCCTGATGCTGCTGGTCCAAGGATCACACTTTGAGAACCACTGCCTTAGACTATTTCTGTGTTCTTATTAAAATATTTATTGAGTGCCTATATGTGCTTTATGCTGTGCTACATGTGGAGATAGAAAGAGGAATAAAATGCAGTCAATACTTGTTTCAAGAAACTGTACTACGCTAGTTCTAAAAGCCAACAATTTGGACCCTCTTGTAAACAAAGTTTAAAAATATATTATATTGCCTTTAAATAAAGCCAGGATGTTTCTAATCAGTTCCAAATGCTTTAGGAAAACGTGTAGTAATCCTACATTGGCAAATGCCTGGGTATATTTTTCGTTCTTCTGGATTTCATTGGCATATGCAAATAATTTGTTAAAGCAACTTCTTCATTTATATATACACTATTCATGTATTTTCTCTTTCATAAACTCTACTATATAAAACAAGAATTTATATAAGTACTTTTCTATAAGCAATCAAAAACATGTTTATACAGGTAATTATCAACTGACAGAAAAGAAGAACATTTAGTCAGGTAACACTTTGGGATTCTGTGCTTTACATTCAGACTTCCGCAACACTGTGGAAAAAGTGAATGACAAGTAAGATATATGCTTAGTCATAGGCATGTGGGTGGCCCATATCTAACTGTTTAACACTACCTATCAGCTGAATCACAGAATTAGTGAACCTGCTTTTGAGGTGGCTACTCAAGCTTCTGTTTCTAACAGAGATGTGTTGGCTTGCCATACTATTTTTGGCAAAAAATAAAAGAAAAAAATAAAGCACGTATGAAATTTTATGATCTGTAGATCTGCTAAAGTATTAAGCATTATTATTACTTCTTTGGCGTATTTTCCCTGATGAGATTAAAAGAGTCCACTCATTTCGAATTATTATTAAGCTACTTTAAAAGTCTGGAAGAACTAACCAACTCATGAAGAGAATAGATAATCTGCTTAACACCGCAGAGAAAATAAACTACAGTGAGAGGAAATATTCAGACATTTGATTACATTAACCAACAACTAATTCGTAACCTTAATTTTGATAACATTTCTTAGGTAAACTGATGTTTGAGAATAACAACTTGTTTTCTTTGAAAGAAAAATGGTTCAGGGAAGAATTACAACATGCTGATTTTCAAGAGAAAAATAAAGGCAGGTATGGGAGACTAGATAGAGCCTTTCCTATCACTACCACTTGAAATGGCTATTTTCATATCTTGTTTCATGAAGGCTGGTTTATGGAGAAATTGGGGCATGAATCATTTTACTTTTCTTTTTCCTTCTCCTTGTCCCTTCTTTCAAATTCCAAGTGTGTTTTTTATTCTTTGAAGGCCTCGTTTTCAAGTAGCAAGGGAACTAGGAACTGACCTCTGAAATATTTGCTGATGGTGATTTAAACAATTAACCTTGCTAGAAATATTGGCATTATGAAAGTGAACTCCAAACTTGCAAATGAAAAAGACAGTTTTAGAGGTGGAACGACAGCCAGTGGGGTAGGGTCAAGGTTAAGGGGTTCTTTCCAGGATTTCATCATTGCACTCTGGCAGTCTGATAGGTACGTTTCCTCACTGACTTGACTATAAAGAAAAATTTATTCCTTAAACATACAGGATAAGAATAACCTTTTTCCATTCACTTTCCCAGAGGCAACTTATAGAGCTGGAGATAATAACAGTGCTAAGTGGCAACTTTAGAATTTAAAGCTTTTCTAAAATTCTATGATGTCACCAAAGAGCAGGGTACATTCTTAGAAACCAACCTTATATTTTAGGTCTATGCACAGGAACTATGAAACCTGCTGATTGTAAGAGCTGAGCATACAGAAATCTCTTACACTCCTACTCAGGGTATTCCCCTATTTTTCTACCTCCCTCATTATCTACCATCTCCTTATCTGTGGTAAACTGCGAAGGACTTCTCACCCCAGGTTTGTACTAATCTGAACTCTTCCCAGAAGGTTAGAAAATTAGTCTCAATAAGTCTTACCTATATAGTACAATTCTCCTAGAGGAATCCACAAATTAGTTATTAAAAAATAAAAAAACTCAGTTAAAACCAGCAATGAATTTATTTGCTAAAATCAATGCAGTGGAATAAAAATGTTTCCAAAACAGATACTGAATTCAATTGAATTAAACCATTAAATGATCTAGTTTAAATCCTGAGCACAAGGTTTTAAATCTTTATTTTAACCGATTCATGCTGCATGAATTGATGACTTCACCTCTTTCCTTTATATCTGAGAAATTATAGTAGGAGATGGAAATTCATTGCACCCTATCCTCCGAAAAAATTTTAAGTTGAGAATGGCCTGGTCACTGGGAGAGCTGAAGGTACAGCAACGACTTTGAGAAAGTCCATTTGGACTTTTGAGAAAGTCCAAATAATATCATTAAGGGAGTGGAAGTTAATACCACTCTCAACTCCCCCACCCCCAAAAGCAAAGCTACAGAAAAAAATGGAACATTTACCTACAGGCACTGGCTTAAGTCTTTCTTTGCCCCCTGCTTCCACTTCCGTTTAGTTATATTCCTACTTGGGCTTTGTAGCTCTATATTCCAGGAAAATAGTGGGGTTCAGGCCTGGAACCAAGTCCCTTACTTTCTTGTACAGGGGTCAATTCATAATAAAATGTATTATTTAACAACTCACAAGGAGAATTTAAAATGTATTATTTAGATGATGCATGGTTAATTACATGCTTTTCCAATTACTCCCTACTAGTAAATTGGTGGGTTATTAGGAGACATATTCACTTTTCAAGTCACCAAAAGCCTACCTTTCGGTTACAGCTTGTTAGAAGGAGACCCAGTTTTTACAAGCGCAAGTCACTATTTAGTTTTTTAGGCTGTGATACTAAACTGTCTTTTGATCTGAAGGATCGTAGCCCTTATTATACAACAAACTTGCTCCTGGGTAACATACAATAAACATTCACAGAGTACACCATAAATATATATAAAGTACAGAACTTTATCAAAAACAAAAAAGGACTATCTGTGCCTTCTAGACGCATTAGACATACAATACGGACAAAAGAGGATCCGCACTATATCTAGTCACAAACATATAATCAATAAAACAAACATAATTATTAGGCTGATTTCTATTCGAAGTCATCAGGGAATGATGACAATTTAAAATCATATAACAATGAAATATTTCCAGAAATAATTTATAAATTGATCATCACACAGCAAGCATTATCTTCAGTTCATTCTTAACAATAATCGCAAAATTAGTACTACGGTGAACTATTAACATTTGTAAGAGTTACTTAGCTATAATGCAGATAACTATGAAGGTTCTCTTTAAAATATTTGCTCAATTAAATTCAGGGCCAAGGTCATATCATTTAAGATACACAGGTTTGTTGATAAATGTCTTAAAATCATGCCCCCCAAAAAGCACAAAACAATAACTACAATATTTTTCCCATTTCACAGATAAGGAAATGGAGAGTTAGAAAGGATAAGTCACTTGCCCCGCTATAATAATTGAAACTGTTAAAAATGTAAACACTTTCTCAATTAAATAACCAGTATTAAAGTATTAGTGCACATTGATTGTTGAAGAAAAATTTTGAGATTACATAAACCCATTTTTAAATAAAAAAATAATTTAAGCATATATTATTATTGGCGATAGTCGTCTTAATATCTACAAAAGTCTTCCCAAGATATGGTGTATTGTATTTGAGTCGATTTCCTTCCAAGAACCTACTAAAGTATATTAGGTAAATAAAACATACAACAGAATATTTTTATTAATCTTAAACCATATGCCATATAACTCTCCCAAATCTACTTCTGTATTGTGATGGAAAACAAACATTAAATAAGAAACCCCCAGGAGGATTACAAATAATCTTCCACTAAAATTTATCTAGAATGCTATGAAACTAACTGAAGTATGATAAGTTGGGGCTATCTATGCTTGCAAGATGGTTATTCACAGATCTTATTGTACTTTTGTGGAGTCAAATTCCTCAGTTTTAAAGGACCTTTGTAAGCATTTTAAATCGCTGCTCTTTTTGTTGTTTTTCAACCTTAAGAGGGAGAAATGAACAGCTCAAAAGGTCAACCAGAAAAGCAAGTTAGAAATTCAGTTTTACAATTTTTAAGGCGGAGGGCATATGTTTACGCTTATAGACTGGTAACTTAAATCAAGTTTTCTTGATTAGTGATTTAAAAAAATCCTCTACAACTAATATTTATTTAGTAGAATCCTGAGACCAAAAATTTGTTCCAGTACATTTGCCACACCTTATGACATATATTTCCAAGTTTAAGCGACAATGAATTCAGCAGAAGAACACTCATAAATTAGAATGACTGACATTTTCTGTTCTATCTATTGGGCATATGCAGATCCTATGAAAGAAACAAAAGTATGTGCAAGCATATACAAAACATTTGTGAAGTATTATTTTAACATTTTTTTCCCTACCTCACGAAAGTCTCCTGTTATTAACAACGATTTCACAATTTGAAAACTAAATGAAATGTATCATTAATACTTGTATCGGTTTTCATAGCAGTGCCTTTCACACCACTTTCACGTGCATAATTATCTTGATAATTAAGTTAGTGGCAAACATCCTTATTTTCAGAGAATTACAGAAGAGAGAAAAATAAGTATTTGCTTTTAATCATATTACTTATTAATTAAAAGCAATTAGCTGTGATCAGTAATGCATTTCTAATGCATATTTCTAAAGTTACACTTTTTATTCTGTATAAATTTTAATATATAGGGATAATATAATTTTAACATCACAGAAATTTTGAAAATATTGATTTTTAAAAATTATCATTTACCATTTCAATGTAATTCTGAAATATACAAAGAAATGAACATTAACTAGTCTCTTCAAAGAAAATTGTATTTAATTATTAAAAATATCAATCGCAGTTTTAACTTAGAAATTATATTCTTTTAAATTTAAAAGAATGAAAAAACTGACCAAAAAACTTAGCCGAGAATTCTCCAAACCTTTATACTTCACTGATGCCATGCTTTTACAGTAGTTATCGTAAAAGCTAGAAACAAACTTAAATATGAAAGTCTTGATTTAAAAATTAAATCAACATTTTTTCCTACTAGTGAGTTGCAAAGGATTGAGTAGTCAATCACGAATTGACTCTCAGATCTTTAAAGATATAATTATCAAAAATGGAATATCAGATATTATCTAACTTAAATAGAGGATAAAAATTATGTGAAGTACACAGTAAGACAAAAATGGATGGTTTTGTGACAAACTTCACTTTTTGGCTAACAAGATTAGTTTTAAAATTTTGTATATTAAAGAACACTACGGAACGGCTAACCTTTAGAGTGAATCTGACTGAAACATACAACACAAAAATTGTTCTAAAACTTGAACAGGATCTTTTGAAATATCACTTCACATGCTAACTGGGAGTATCTATGAGTATTTTCTATAAAACTTTCATAGGAGAGAAAGGTATTTCTTTAAGAGAGAAGCCACAGTGAGTGTCTATATCAGTCTCTGTACAAGAGGGTTTTCTAGATAATTTAGCACCATCAGGTTGGTTCTGCTTTTAGTTAGCAATTGATCACTTCAATATAGACAGGAACACTGCCACAGAATACATGAGATCTGTCGAATATCTGCCCAGGTCCTTGTAAAGGTAAGCTAGTCATTGTTCTCTCAATAACTCGTTACAATTTGTTTCATAAATGATAAAAACACTTGACATTAAAATAATGTACTCCAAAATCGGGTTTCTCCAGCAATAGGTTTCACACAACTCAGTTCATCATCTTGCCTGTTTTTGTCTCCAGATGATAATTTACACAAATTAATTGTACATTTTGTCTCCAAGCTTGAAAGGAAAAGAAGAAAAACTTCAGCTTCTTAACACACTACTAGTTTTTGACTTTATTCACCTAAAATAATTGACACTATTTTTCCAACCATTAAACTCAAGTGAATTAGATTCTCACCGTAAAGCAAGAGCACATCAAAATAATAACGATATAATACGGTCACCATCATCGTCATCTTGCAAATTTTGGACACATCACCAACACATTTCAACAGAATGCAATCACAGTGAGCCGACTCACCTAAGCACTGGGAGTTAACAAGAATTTAGAAATGCAGCCTTCTGATTCACCAGCAGAGGTAAAGGCCCCTTCTTTACCTAACTGACCTTATATAAAAGCAGCAGATAGGTTACTCCCAGTTTCTGCCTCCTTAACCTTAGGCTCCTCCCCAAATACCAAGGCATAAAGTACCAAGACTACACACCCACCTTGCACTCCCTGCACTGAGGGACCATGATTTCTCTACTCACTTCGATTAGGCTACAAAGAGCAGTAGTAAAGCTTGTGGGCAAGAATGGGGGCCCGCAACACGCTAACGCTCTCTTTACAAACACCGAGTGGGAGGGGGCCGCCCTCTCCGTTCCCGACGACTCTCGCCCCCAGCCCCCACTCGGCTCAGGGCCAGCAGAATGCTTAAGGGCACTGGGACTGGATGACCCCAAGGGCGCCCCTAGATTAAACTGTCACCACGACCCCACCAAGATTGCCGCCTAGGTTCTGCAGACTGAGCAGAATTCCACGGCCGCCAGACGGCCACGCACACGGTCCCGCGCTTCTGCCCCCACAGTTCCCCGCGAGTCGCTCCGGGACGCCTGCGCACCTCGCCGTGGTGCTCGGAGGTCCCGGATTCTCTCGGACCCCCACTCAGGGCAGCCCTGGACGCACGGGCGCCCGGGGCGGGACCGCCGCGCTCCGGCGCGCCTCGCGTGC